>NW_006408585.1:12140346-12172794 GCF_000296735.1 Chrysochloris asiatica
GTAACAGAATACCTTTGAAAGCAGGGGTGTTGTTAAGTGGTGTCGAGTTGGTTCTGACTCATATCAACCATGTATAGGGGTTTCCAAGGACCAGCTTGTGAGCTTGAACCACTGATCTTACACAGTTCAAACTGACCTTGAGGTCTAGTGGGGGCTGGGGAACCTTTTTTTCTGCCCAAACTTAGAATTCGTGGGCCATACAAAACGATCAACTTAAAAAAGTAGACTGCTACATTTCATTAATTCACTCCTAATGTGATAATGTCCTAATGTTATGTCCTGGTGTGGTGCTGTGGGTTAATGTGCTAAACAGCGAAGTTAGTTTGAACCTCAAGGTCGGTAGTTCACACTCACCAGCCGCTCCTCAGAAGCCCTATACCGGCTTGATTAGTGGGAACTAACTTGCTAGCACTTAACAACTACAAGCTGTAAGTATGATTATTAAGGAGCTTTGGTAGCATAATGGTTACGAATTGGGCTGCGAACCTTAAGGTCCGCAGTTCAAAACTACCAGCCGCTCTGCGGGATAAAGATGAAGCTTTCTGTTCCCATAAAGATTTATAGCCTCGGAAACCCTGTATAGGGTCGCTATGGGTCAGAACCGACTCCATGGCATACAACAACAGTTTAATACAGTCAGCAGCTCCTGTGAGAGTATAGCAGTTACATCCAGAACAGTAGCTAGGTTGTGCATCTGGGGAAAGCGGCCCAAACACGCTATTACCAGCAAGGAACAACAGGGTGGTCAAACAAAATGACTGCTATGGTGCCTGCATCAGTTTAGTCATTTTATGGTGCTCTGTGAGCAGCAAGTAACAGTATCAGCAATGAATAAACACAAAACAAAGTGAATGTAGGCACATTTCTTTAGCCACTACAAAACTCATTAAAACTAGAACTCTTGCTCATACCGTCCATAGTCTTCAGTCCAGTTATAGATGTTTCTTGTCAAGTTAATCCATTCCTCAGGGTTGAAAACAATCTCTGAAGAGACTAATTTGTCACAAGAGCCCCATGGCCAAAGCGAATAATTCTTTTTCCAGGTGGGATCACCTTCATGAATTCCTATGCAAACAAATGTTTCTTTTCTATTGAAGACAGAAAAAATATATGATACACATTTAACTTAAAAAGTTCAAAATTCAAAGTAAATGTAATTAATGGTAGATTCTTTTCAAGTCTTTTTCAAGTCCTTAACTTTGATTACCATTTGTGAATAGTTTCGTTTTTGTTTTTTTTTAAATTTCTCTTCGTGTATAAATGCTGCTTCTAGGGGATGGAGGGAAACAGAGAGACACAGACAATAAAACCTGGCTGTTCCTAACAGTTGACGAGCTCACTCGAGGACATATTTTATAAGGGAAACTCATATAACACTGTCTCACACATAGACATAAATGCTTTCTGATGCCTTAAACATTTTCAGGTACAAATATGCCTCACGTTGTATTCCTACTAAAAGTAGTTTCTCCTTCCTCAAACTCTAATTGCATTTTATTTTTGTTACTCTTTTACTATTATACTTAAAATTTGCATTTGAATTCTCGCTGGTTGGTCCAGAAACATCCTAAGGCTAGGCTCTCTATTCCTGAATAAACTCTGAATCCCACACAGCATGAAACATAGCTAGTGCACTATAAATATTTTCTAAATGGAGTTAATTAGCTTTGAATGACTATTAGGAGCTTCGAATCCTGCAAAAACTAGTATGAGAAATGGTTTAAATAGCCTTGGTTCAAAAGATGTATAATTAATAGTTGTATTCCGATTTTTGCTTTACGCCTCAATAACTGTTACTAAATAGAGAACGAGAAAAAAGGAGGGTATTGGGGGATCACTGAAAAGTAAAAACTTCATGAACTTTGAAGCAAGACACTTCAAGAAACACAATTCTGGCCTAGAATTTAAAGTGAATATGACTATCTTTTAGAGCTGTTGAGGATATAAATACAGTTTTAAAACATAATAGGATTCTGGTTCTTGGGCAGAGAGTAAAAAACATATTATCCTATCTAGTCCACCTGACACAACTATGATTCCTGGGCCGAATCCATGGAGCAGCTACCTGAGGATTCTGAAAATGAATGGAAAAAAGAAGACTGAGCAAGGAGATGAGAATTAGCAGTTCCACCAAATCAGTGGTGAGGCGGCCATGTTCCCGCTCCAGTGAAACCCAGAAGTGTGTACCATGTGTGGTCAGAAAGACCACCAAGGAAAGGGCTTGCTTTCTAGCTCAGGGAACAGGGAAGGAAATCCTAAGGTCAGAATGAGTGGCAACCTCTGAGGTTTTGTCCCCAGCCCCAGGCGATGATGCGACACCCGCCTGTGAAGAGATAGCAACATAGGAATGGCAGAGGCAGCGGGGACTAGTGTCTAGAGTTCTGAGTGGAACCCTTTTCTCTGACCGAAAGAGCCAGCTGTGAGTTTAGCAAGGTTGCAGCACAGAAGGTTTACATACACAAAATCAGTTTCATTTCTCTACAACAGCAATGAACAACTGGGAAACAAATAAAAAAGACAGTATGACAGTATTTCCCAAATTAAATAGCTAGTTATAAATATAACCAAATATGTAGCGCCTATAAGCTGAAATTTATAACATGTTGACAAAAGAGATCAAACAAGGCTTAAGTGAATGAAGAGAGGTTCATGTTCATGTTTTGACAGATTCAGTATCATCAAGCTGTCCATGCTCCCCACAGTAGACTAAGTAGTTGTTAGATGCTGGTCAATCAGTTCCACTCACAGTGACCTTGTATAGTGTTTCTCAGTAGTGACTGATTGGTTTGTTATCAGTTATCAGTCTAGTGCTTACCATGCAGGCACCACTGTTGTTGGTAAGTGCCATTGAGTCTGTTCCGACTCACAGGGAGCCTGGATAGGATTACCGAAGAGCAACTGGTAAGTTTGAACGTCGCCTTACAGTTCAAATGACCTTGTAGTCCAGTGCTTCATACTACAGCACCACACAAGTGTCATAGACTCGAATCTAATAATTCCAATGAAAAATCCTACAATTTTTTGGGTTTTTTTCATAGATACAAAGATGCAAATGAAGTTCAATTACCTTCTAGTGTACCAAGCATGATGTCCTTCTCCAGGCACTGGCCCCTCCTGATAATATGGCCAAAGGATAAGATACGAAGGAACATTCTGGCTGTACTTCTTCCAACACACTTTTGTTTTCTCTTCTGGCAGTCCATGGTACTTTTAATATTCTCCTCCAACATCATAACTTAAATGCAACAATTCTTTTGCATTCTTCCTTATTCACTGTCCAAAATTCACATGCATATGAGGTTATTGACAATACAATGGCTTCAGTCAGGCGTACCTTAGTCCTCAAACTGACATCTTTGCTCTTGAGCACTTTCAAGAGGTCTTGCGCAGCAGATTTGACTAATGCAATATATTGTTTATTTTCTTGGTTGCTGCTTCCCTAAGAGTGGATGGTTGTTAGGTACCACTGAGTTGGTACCGACTCACATAGTACAACAGAATGAAACACTGTCCTGTCCAGCATCAACCTTGTTTAATTTCTTGACTGCTGCTTTCATGAGTGTTGATGGTTGGTCAGAGCAAACTGAAGGCTTTGACAACTGTAATTTTTATCCATTTATATGAATGTTGTTTATTAGTCAAGTGGTGAGAATTTTTGTTTTCTTTATATTCAGGTACAACCTATACTGACAGCAGTGGTCTTTGATCTTCATCAGTAAGTATTTTAAGTCCTCTTCACTTTCAGCCAGCAATGTTGTATTGCCTGCATGTCGTAGTTTGTTAGTCTTCCTCCAACCCCGATGCCACATTTTTCTTCATATATCTTCTCAGATTATGTGCTCAACACAGACTGAATGTTGTTGTTGAATACCATCATATTGATTTTGACTCATAGCGACCCTGTATAGGGTTTCTGAGGAGTAGCTGGTGAGCTTGAACCATCAACCTTGCAGTTCAAACCAACTTTACAGTTCTGCGCATTAACCCATAGCGCCACACCAGGACTCCATACAGACTGAGTAAGTATGGTGAACGAATACAACCCTGGCGCACACCTTTGCTAATTTTAAATCATTCAGTGTTCCCTTGTTTTGTACAAACAACTGCCTCTTGGTCTGTGTCCATACAGGTTCCTCATGAACACAATTAAGTATTCCGGAATACTCATCCTCCACACTATTATCCTCCACACTTGCCATGAACAACACAATTGAAAACCTCTGCTACTCAATAAAGCACAGGTCAACATCTTTCTGATATTCTTTGCTTTCAGCCAAGATCCATCTGATGTCAACAATGATATCCCTCGTTCCAAGTCTTAGTCTGAATTGGCTGGAACCTCTGGCAGTTCTCTGTCAATGTATGTTTGCAGCCATTTCTGGATTATCTTTAGTAAAATTTTACTTTTATGAGATATTAATGATATTGTCTGATGAGTCCTGCATTCCACTGGTCACCTCTCTTTGGAAGGGGCGGAAATATGGATCTCTTCCAGTCCGTTGGCCTGGTAGCTGTCTTCCATATTTCTTTGCATAGATGAGTGAACGCCTCCAGTGCCGCATCACTTTGTTGAAAGATTTCAATTTGTATTCCATCAGTTGCTGGAGCCTTGTTCTTTGCCATTGTCTTCAGTGCACCTTAAATTTCTTCCTTCAGTATCATTGGTTCTTGATCAGATGCTACTTCTTGAAATGGTTGAACACTGACCATTTCTTTTTGGTACAGTGACTCTGTGTATTCCCTCCATCTTCTTTTGATGTTCCCTGCATCATTCTATATTTTGCCCATAGACTTCATCAATACTGTAAGTTGAAGTCTGAATTTTTTCTTCAGTTCCCTCAGAAATACTAAGGGTGTTCTTCCCTTTTGTTTTTCTAACTCTAGGTCTCTGCACATTTTGTTACAATATTTGACTTTGTCTTCTTGAGCTGCTCTTCGAAAATTTTTATTTACCTATTTTACCTTCTCATTTCTTCCTTTTGCTTTAGCATCTCTATCCTGGAGAGCAAGTTTCAGAGTCTCTTCAGATAGCCATTTGGTCTTTGCCTACTTTCGTGTCTTTTTAATGAAGTTTTGCTTTATTCCTGTATGATTTTCTTGATGTCATCCCACAACTCTTCTGGTCTTCATTCTTTAGTGTCTAATACAGCAAATCTATTCTTGAGATGATATCTAAATTCAGGTGGGATATGTTCAAGGTCATATTTTGGCTCTCATGAACTTGTTTTAGTTTTTTCAGCTTCAGCCTCAACTTGCATGTGAGCAGTTAATGGTCTGTTCCACACTTCACCCCTGGCCTTGTTTTGGCTGATGATATGGAGCTTTTCCAGTCTCTTTCCACAGATGTAATCAATTTGATGTCTATGTATTCCATCTGGTGAGGTCCAAGTGTATATATAGTCTCTTATTGTTGCTTTAAAAAAGTATTTTCAATGAAGAAGTCATTGGTCTTGCAGAATTCTATCATGCAATCTCCGGCATCGTTTCTATCACCAAGGACACATTTTCCACCTACTGATCCTTTTCTTATTTCCAGCCTTTGCATTCAATCATCATTCATTATTAATGCATCTTGAGTGCATGTCTGATCAATTTCAGACTGAAGAAGTTCATAGAATTCTTCAATTTCATTATCATTGTCATTGGCTTTAGTGGTTGGTGCATAAATTTGACTAACAGTGGTATTAACTGGTCTTCCTTGTAGGTATATGATATTATCCAATCACAGATAGCATTGTATTTCAAGATAGATCTTGAAATATTCTTTTTGATGATGAATATGACACCATTTTCCCCCAATTTGTCATTCCCAGTATAGTAAACCATGTGGTTGTCAGATTCAAAATGGCCAATACCAGTCCACTTCAGCTCACTAAGGCCTAGGATATTGTTACTTAGGCATTCCACTTTATTTCCAACAATTTACAAATTTTCCTAGATTCATACTCCATACAGTCCTTGTTCTGATTATTAATGGATGATTACAGTTGTTTGTCTTTATTTTGAGTTGTGCCCTATCAGCAAATAAAAGGCCTGAGAGTCTTACTCCATTTGCGTCATCATGCTCAACTTTGATTAGGCAACTCTTCCCCAGTCATACTTTGAGTGCCTTCCAATCGGAGGGGCTTATCTTCTGTCACTATATCTGAAAATGTTCTAGTATTTTTCATCATGTTTCAATATTTTGATGTTATTTGACACTTTTCCACTGCTATTGCTAAGGTTTTCAGTGAGTAAATATTCAGAAGTAGTCTGTCTGTCTTCGTTTAGTAGTACAACATCTGAAGACTGTCCACCATAGGTATCTCTGCTGGTATTTAAAATACCAGTGGCCTATCTTACAGAATCACAGCAACACACAAGCCACCACAGTAAAACACATTGACAGTCGAGTGGTGGGTTGATGGTTAATCCAAGGAAAATGAAATCTTTGACAAAATGCTAAATATAAAACTATAAAACTCTTAGTGTTCTTAGATATGACGTTAAAAGCATGGTCCCTTTAAAAGAAAAAGTTAATTCAGTTTTATCAAATAATTTGCAAAAGAAATTATTAAGTAAAGAATTACATGTCATATCTGACAAAATATTTGTATCTAGAATATATAATCATAAAGCTCAACAAGAAAAAAAACAACCTACCAAACCCACTTTTAAATATGAAAAATTGTATGTACACAAAAACCTGTACATGAGTACTTACAGTAGCTCTATTCATAACTGTCAACAATTGGAAACAACCCAAATGTCCTTCAACAGGTGAAACGATAAGTCAACTGTGAAACATCCATAAAAAGGAATTATCAGAAAGTTATGTACTTATGAATATATATATATCTCAACACAGAACAGTCTGTGGTTGCCAGGCATCAGGCAACAAGGAAATATGATACCTAGGAAAAATCTTGGGGGTTATGGAGCTCTCCTGTATCCTGATTGTGGTACCAGTTACAGAATATATATGTGTGAAAACACATACAACTGTACACCAAAGAAAGCCAGGATCACTGCCTATTAATTTTAATACAAGATTTTAAAAATACAATGTTGTTGTGAAGTGCCTTAAAGTCAGTTCTGACTCAAAGAAACCCAGAGCTGTAAATCTCTGTGGGAACAGAAAGCCTTATCTTTCTCCTGTGGAGCCGCAGGCAGACTTAAACTGCAGACTTTGCGGTTCAGTCCAGTGCTTGTCATATGAAGCCACCATGCTCCCCATATTATGTTTGTGTTCATATCTATGTATTATACAAATAGCTTGTGGTCTACTTGAATTTGGAAATGCGTGTCATTCATCTTTTTATTGCCAGGGCCTAATACAAGTTTGGAGTCCTGGTGTGGCACTGTGGGTTACTGCGCTGGACTTCAAAGTTGGTTTGATCTGCAGGTTGGCCATTAAACTCACCAGCTGCTCCTCGGAAACCCTATACAGAGTCACTATGGGTCAGAACCGACATAGTGGAACTTAATAATAACAACAATACAAGTTTGGAATCCAGGTATGGTGCTGTAAACTAAGCAGTGGACCGCTAACCACAAGGTTAGCAAGTCAAACCTACTAGTCGCTCCCTGGAAACCCTACGCAGGGTCACTATGAAGCCAGAACCAACTCGATGGTACTTAATAATCACAGGAACAATACAAGTTTTTGCTGTTGTAAAGTGCCGTCGAGTCAATTCCAATCCATAGCAACCCTTAAAGGGTTTCCTAGGAGCAGCTGGTGAGCTTGAACCACCAACCTTGTAGTTCAAACGGCTTTACAATACAAGTAGATATCCAATAAATGATTATGGGATTGAGTTATATAAAATTAACAAATGTGCTTATATGGAAACTTTGATGGTTCTTGAAGGAGCCCTGGTAGCGTAGTGGTTACGAATTGGGCTGCGAACCTTAAGGTCAGCGGTTCGAAACTACCAGCCGCTCCGCGGGAGAAAGATGAGGCTTTCTACTCCCGTAAAGATTTACACCCTCGGAAACCCTGTACAGGGTCGCTATGGGTCGGAACCAACTCGACGGCACTTAACAACTATTTTATTGCACAATAGAAAAAGTAACTATGACTGTCCCAGGGAGCGTCTCTATGAGGTAAATGGCATGGTAGTTGCAGTGATGGGCTCCAACATACCGATGCCTGTGAGGCGTGTGTAGGGCCAGGTGCTGCTTATCATCATACTGAAAGTCAGCAGGAGTCAATGCAAGTGCAGACTGACTGGAAATTGACCTCCCCAAGCACACTGATACCCATTACCTTCATAAGCAGTAAGGAGCTCTGCAGGTGCTGTGGGAAGAGCACTGGGCAGTTAGCCACAATGTCAGCAGTTCAAACCCACCAGCCGCTCCTAAGGAGAACGATGAGACTGTCTTGTAAAGACTGATAGTCTCAGAAACCCGACACTGACTGGGTTCTCTATGAGTCAGAACTGACTTGATGGCTGTGGGCTTGGTGGACTTTTGGATCATCAGTAGTACCATATCTTTATGAAAAGAATGTGCATGTTATACGTTTTTGCCAACCTTCCGTATCATTTTCTTAGGTGCACTGTGTGTCCCTAGGGTGTGTTATTTATGTATTATTTGAGAAAAAAATACAGTATTCAGGAGCCACAGTAAACTTCAGCCTCTCAACATCAAAAGTACTACATTATGATCTTTGTTGCGGTTGTTGTTAAGTTCTTTGCTGGGGATAATGTAGGTTTGGAATTTATAAAGAATTTAAGAAGTTTCCTTTATGAAAAAAATAGAACTAATGAAATACATTTTTCTCCTTCAAGCTCTGGACACAATCCCCAGCATCTCCGATAGAGGAGAAATGTTCAGCACCATACTACTGAAGTATATGAATTCACAATTCTTACATTTTATCTCAGCTAGCATAACTGTTTTTCTTATTTATAAAAATGTCTTATCTCTTATAAAAAAAAAAATCTTAAGCTATTTTTATATTGTGATTATTCCTGGAAAACATTTGCTGTACACTTAAAAGTAGGCCCCGGTGTTCATCTGGGGAAACTATAATTGCCTGTGATCCACCTGCAATGATTTCAAGTAGGCAGACACATCTCCAATTTCTCTGAATTGTACTAAGATCTTATTTGCTGTTCTTGCTAATCTGTCTTTATTTTTCCTTTACCCAGAACAATAACATTTATTTCTGCTTGGTCTCATTTATGTGCAGTTATTCAATTTAATTACAAAGATAATCTCACTGGTGACAGGGAAATAGGTGCAGAAAATTGGTCTTTTGGATGAGGCACAGCTGCTACATAAACAATTTTAGAAAAGCTTAAGATTTTAGAAAAGCTATTATATGAAAATAATGCTTACTGTTTATTTATTTCAAGAAAATGATGAAGATTAAATGTGACCATCCCAGTAGGTAATATTCCTTCCACAGGATTCCACCGATTCCCGGGAAAGTTGACACCTGGTAAATGCTTTGCCATCTTGGGCAAATACCACTCGTAAGTCATCATCTGCCATTAAAAAAAAAAAAACAACAAAAAAACCACAAATAACATCAGACTTTTTGTATATTTTTCAAAGAATCAAGTTTATCAAATACAATGAAAAGATTTTAAAATGTAAATACACTCATTGAACAAATACATAGTCATACCACTAGAAAAACAAACAAGCACGACCTATGTACATTGTACCAATTACTTTTCTTATGACTTGGATTTGATATCTTAATGTAATAACTCCCATCAATGCACTAGCACTTTGTTGTATTTTACCTGTAGGTATTTGGTTAACTACCCAGAATGACCTTTCCCCTTATACCTACAGTAAGCATACTCAACTTTCTGGACATGCTTAAATATCACTTCCTCTAGGATGTTCTCCCCAGTTTCCATAGCCAGAAATGGCATGCTTCTATAAATCTTTGTACCTGCCGGTTACAGCTCTTAGCGTATTCCTCCCTAGACTGTGGATTCCTAGAGGGAAGCGACTGTATCTTTGCATCTTTATGTCTCTGCACACCGCCTAACATATACAACAGTTCTCAAAATTGGTTTGCTGAAGTTGAAACTTCTGTGACGGGCAAGCTAGACAACCTAGACAAAATACAGAGATGTGCCACGCCTCCATTCTTTCATTCCTTCAAAAAAACAAGTGTAACTTAACTATAATGAGTAAAATAGAATCCCCTGCTCTTGAGAAACTCAATCACATGATAATCCAGGCCTATGTGACTATGAGGGAAAATCCAGAGAAGTGCAAAAAGGCTGCCCTAGAACACTAATATCATGAATGGTTTGTATTATAATCCCCCAAATCTCCTTTCTCAAGTATTCTGTTTCTAGCACTCAAAAGCATGCTACCTTATATAATGATCAATCCGTTTTGTAGTAAGGAGAACAGAAACTCTGAGGGGAAGAATCATTAGTCCCCTGTCATACATACAGGAAGTAACTGAATGGATATTTGAATTTATGATGAATTACCTCTGAAATCCATGCTTCTTAATTACAGTAACTGACATCCCAAATAATATTTAAAGCCAGGCTATGGTGCCATTTTGTAGAAAAGTAAACCTAGCTTTTTCCAGAAGTTAGACTGAAACTCAACTGAATCAATCTCTGTACATGACAGAAATACAAACTGCTTACTAAAGCACACATAAGTTTCAAGTTCTACTACATGGTGCATAGGAATCATGGTGTGGCGCTGTGGCTTAATGTGTGGACTGCAAGGTCACTCTGAAACACAAGGCGATTCCAAGTTCACCAACCATTCCTCAGAAACCCTACACAGGGTCGCTATGAGCCGGAACTGACTAGACTGCACTTAACAACAACAACACTACATGGCGCTGTAAGATTAGCACTGATCTGCAGACCCCAACATGGGCAGTTCAAACCTACCAGCTGCTCCTCGGAAACCCAAACCCTATACGGGGTCACTAGGAGTCGGGATCAACTCAAAGGCACTTAAAAACAACAACAGCTGCATTTACAAGTCTGGTTTTTACAGTTTTCTCCCAGACATTACTAATTACTCATTAATTCAGCATAAACATATCAAATATTACACCTAATAATTTGCTCAAACTAATCACATTATTCTTTCAAAATGAAGAATTTAGCTTTTCCTGATGACCACTCTGAAAGCATTAGAGGTAAGTACTGTTGCCTTTGTAGTACTTACATTGTAAATCATAAATCTTAAATTTAAGTTTACTTCTTCAGTTCCAGAAATGCGTTTTAACAGTTCTTGAAATTTTCATGTCTTCTTGAAACACATTTTTATCATTGGATCAACAAACCAAATCCAAACTTCATACTTCACTTTCATAGCAGAATTTTGTTGTTGTTGTTGTTAAGTGCCGTCGAGTCGATTCAGACCCATAGCGACCCTGTATAGCGTTTCCAAGGAGCAGCTGGTGAGCTTGAACCACCGAACTCGCAATTCAAACGACTTTGCAGTCTGACGCATTGGCCCACAGCGCCACACCAGGTCTCCTTTCAGAGCAGAATAGTGGGTAATAATTTCTACGTTGAGTAAAATGTTTACTAACCCACAGTAGGATTTCTTTATGTTCAACTGAATTTAACACTGTCCGCTGGTCAAGAAATTAAATTAATTTGAGTGGTTAACTTGACAAATGACTTAAAAATAAACTTAGCAATACAGCAAATATTCCTATGGTCGGCTATAAGGACTGGAGTCCTGGTGTGGCGCTGCGGGATAATGCGCTGTACTGTTTGAAGTCAGTTTCAACGGAAGGTCTGGAGTTCAAGCTCACCAGTCACTCCTGGTTGGAACCAACTTGCTGGCACGTAGCAACATCAACAACATGCCATATGGACTAGTTGTTAGTTACAGTCTATTCTTTAATTCATGACAACCTTGTGTGTTGCAGAGTAGAACTGCTGCACAGTAATTTCTTAGCTGTAATCAATCTTAAGGGAACGCTGGTAGTATAGTGGTTACAAGTCAGGCTGCTAACTTCAAGGTCAGCAGTTTGAAACTACCAGCTCTTCCACAAGAGCAAGATGAAGCTTTCTGCTTCTGTAAAGATTTACAGCCTCGGAAACCCTATGCAGGATCGCTGTGTCAGAAGCTACTCCATTGCACACCACCACTACCAATTAACCTTAACAGAACCGTATTGCCAGTCCATTTCTTCTGTGGTACCATAGGGTGACTTTGAACCAACAGCCTTCAGCTAACATCAAGTACAAACCATCTTCACCACCTATGGAGCAACCTGGTGCAGCACTGTAGGATAAGCACTGGACCACAAGATTGGTTTGAACCACAGAATTGGTGGTTCAAACTCACCAGCCTCTCCTCAGAAACACTGTGCAGGGTGGCTACGAGTTGGAATCAACTCAACGGCACATTACAACAACAGACTAACTTATGGAGTACTGGTATGGCTCTGTAGGATAAGCACTGGACTGCTAATCAAAAAGTCAGTGGTTCAAAGACAGTGGTTCAAACCTACCAGCTGGTTCTTGGAAAGCCTATTTAGGGTCACTGAGTCAGAACTGACTCGACAACACTTAACAACAATATGGACCAACAGATGAACTAGAGACTTAGGAGTATCATTTGAATCCAACATGAAACACATTAATTTTTAAAACATTTAGTTAAAATGAGGAAAAAGCAACTCATATGACTTATTATTAGTTCAACTACACAAAAGAATGCTACGTGTTGCTGGAGGATAAGCACCAGACCGCAAAGTTGGTTTGAACTTGGAAGGCCAGTAGTTCAAATCCACCAACCGCTCCTTAGAAACCCTGTACAGGGTCACTAGGAGTAGGCACTGACTTGACACTTAACAACAACAACTTCTACATTAGCATGATCGTGAAAACTGTACACCCATGCGCTGCTTTTAAAAAAAAAGGTCGTTTTTAAAAAATATATTTTAAAATTGCTATTACTACATCCAAGTATTTTTTTCATATACTTACTTCCTGATCCACTAATGAAATATCTGGCCTCAGCCCCTCACAGTAATGCACGTAACGGAGAGAGTTTCCTGGCAAGTCTCCTCTCAGTAAGATAATTGCATCATGAGGCATAGAGGATAGAAGGTTCTTTGCAAATGTATCGATCACATAATTGTTCCTTTGATCACAAATGCTAAATAAAAGAATGAAAAAGCATTATTAAAAAGCAACATTTTGCTACAGCTTCAATAAGATTGGGCTGATTTTCCACCCCATCGTTTGCCCACCACACATCTACACCTTATCTTTCCCAGTATTCCGATGTATTTCCTCTGAGAAGATGTGTATGTTTGAAAAGAGAATACTATCATCTGAGATAAAGAAGAACTAATGGTGGTTTTAGAAAAAAAACAAAAAACCGTCTACTACCTCACTCATCGAATTCATCTTTTCCATTAAAAGGGAATCATTTAGTACTCAAGAAAAAGTCCTTTTTTTCCCCTCTAAAAACATGTAAGTTCATTTTAAAAACAAGGTTTCCAACTGCACTGGAAATTTAAAGTAATTTCATGTTACAGTATTTTTCTCAAATAATGCTCTTATGTAAGTAACACATATAATATGAGGAAATTGGCATAGCATGCTTACAGAAAAAACATGTGGGGTGTAGGGAGTTGCACGGTTGGCCAAAAACATGTAATATGTGTGGAGCTTTTTTGCATAAGAATGTGCTAATTTCATTTACTCAAAGGACTTTTCAGAAATGCCAAAGGAAATCTGGCCAATTTCTGACATAAATGTAGTTATTTGTAAGACTCCCTTTCATCCAGAGGTTGACCCTGAACCACAAGCTCTCTGTGTACTTCTCTCACATTGAGACCAAGAAATCACTAGGGAAGGAGGCCAACGAGAAGAGAAGGCAGGCGTAGTTTGTTGAGTTGTTGCTTTCTTTCGAGGCATTATTTGCTATTGCCAACAACAACAACAGCAGTCTGACTCTTTTTAGTAATGAAGTGGACTTTCTAACTTCAAAGAAAAACTGGCAGGGATTTTGAGAGCTTTCCATAAGAAAAGAAAAAAGATTATTTAAGGGACTAAAAGCATTAAAAAAATAAAAGGAACAAGCAATATCTTTCTTGCTACTGTTGAGTGCATTACATTTACTACAGCTGAGAAACATGACCTTCAGCTGAATCACTAGTCTCAGAAAACAAACATACACTTCTAGGGACAAACAGTAGCTCTGTCTTTGTCATGGAGGTAACCATCAGCGCTTCCCACTATGATTCCCTACTCTGTAGTGAGATGTCTCACCTTCTGTCACCCAACAAAGATGCTCTCTCTTCCTTCCACTGAGCAAAAAAAAAATCCAAACAAAATAAAACTCCAGCCTGTGCAAGCATCCCGAGTATCAAACTTGAACTGCTCCAAAAGCCTGAGCCAGCAGACAACAGGAGTAGGAAAAAAAAAAAAAAGACTGGGCAAAAACACTGTACACTTGGTGACTCCTTGTGGAGTTTGTTATGGCGGTGTGCCTAGGACTTCACACCCTTCCCACGAGGCCACGGTGAGGCAGGTATCCAAAAACGGGCTCTACCAGATCATATAAAGAGCACTGGTTTTCAACGTTAAGTTGACTGTGTAACTGTAATCTTTAAATGCGCATACTGCCATGACTTTAAACTTGAAAGGCCTCTCCTAAGTCTGTAATGTTGACTCAGCACTGCTAGAAATAAGTGAATTTCAATTAAAATGTGATGAACATCTTTTCTGTTAGATGGTAGTTTTCATGGTCATTGTTATGGAAATAGAACTGAAAATAAATACATATATGCTAATGATGCGTAAGGGCTAAGAAACTTTACTGACTTTTTATTTGTTTGACAGTTTTAGATGAGGACTTTATTATATACATACAATGCATATTAATTTGACAACCTACATTAAATGATCCAATTTCGTGAAAACTACCAACTACCAAAGTCATCCAGGATAAAACACTTGAATAATGAATGAAGAGATTCATCTGTAGTTATTAAAATTCCACAAAATAAAATCCTATGCCCAGATAGCTTTACCAGCAAGAAAAAGAAATAAAAGGCATGTAGATTTGAAAGGAGAGAGAACTGTCCTTATTTGTAGATGCCATGACAGCTTATGTAGAAAATTTCAGGGAATAGCATTTTAGGATTACCACTAGACTGTGAGCCGCAAGGTCAGCAGTTCAAAACCACCAGCTGCTCTTCAGAACACCTACACTGGACTGATATGAATCAGAACTGACTCAATGGCACTTAACAACAACAACAACAACAACATAGGACACAAGTTAAATGCATAAAATTCAATCAGAACTGACTCAATGGCACTTAACAACAACAACAACATAGGACAAAAGTTAAATGCATAAAATTCAATTATATTTCAATATATGTTGTTAGGTGTCATCATGTTGGTACTGACTCATAGCGTCCTTATGTACAAAAGAAGAAAACAGCTCCCTGTCCTGTGCCATCGGACTTCATTTTAAAATGAACATTCATGACTACAGGATGAACAAGATAAGAGCAAGGTATTATTCGAAAGATGAAATCATTCATGTATAAAGTGAATCCCTTTTAGGACACGCAAGAAGTCCCAAATGCCTTTATTTTCCTTCCAAGTGGTATTTTACATATATAGTCCAGGGTCTCTAGGGTTCTTTGGAAGAAAATACACAAATCACATGCACCACCCAGCTTCTTGCTTGCAATGGCCTGAAACTACACATCATCCATGTTGACATTCTGGTTCAGGAGGATTAGCAATCCCAAAAAGGTTAAGAATCATTGCATTTAGACCAAGCTGCCCGGTTTTGAAAATCAGTGTTAATTAAAAATAAAATAAAGTCCTACAACCTAAATATTCAAGTATCACTGGCTGGTGTGCTACTTACTTTTCATAAAAAACAAATAACAAAAAACACAACCTTGCGTTACCTGTAATTAGAATATATCTGGTAGGTTACAAAAAGCATAGCTGAAAACCACTCCAAACACTGAAGGTCGATGCTGCTATTCAGCACTCGGTTAGTTTCAGACACTAGTGCAGCCAGGCCGACGCCAGCGAGGACAGCCACCACCGCATTGCTCTGCATCCAGAATCGTTCTACCTGCAAAACAGTGTGTGCAAAGAGTGGGTCCCGTCGACCAGCTTGTGAACTCAAGCACATGCTTATGCATTTAAAAAACAGACCGCATACACCTAGTTAGTTATGCCTGCTGCTGTTCAGATCTTGGTAACTGACTTTTCTAGACGAATTCCATATCACTTCATTTTTTTCAATTTCCAAACATTCCTCCTTTCCGTTTTCACATGAGCATCTACTTCTCTAGATGCACACACACATTCCAGACTGCAGCCTTGCTCTTGAGCCATGAGGGAGTACACACGGGTTTGGGGTTTTACTCCTGATTCGTGTTCACTTATGGCTTCTCTCTGTCCTTTCCCTTACTTCTCCCTGTTGAGTGCAGGGACTGATTTGACTAGGGAGTATGGGGATGGGGAGGGCACGAGTGCCCCTGTCCTCCATCTCTCTGTCTGGGAAGGAGCCGCCCATAGGAAGCACTTATCCAGAGGCAGACTCTGTCCCTGGGGTGGCAATAGGGTGGCCTGTGACTAGGGGGTAAGTCTGTCAATAGTGGGACTCGATCTGAGGGGCCCCCTTTACCCTCAGATATGAAGCATGTTTTCCAGTCTCAGCACTGTCTATGGTAAAGCTGATTCTCCCACCATTTTTGCAGGTTTGTTTCTCAACTGACTCAGAATTTAGGTCATAAACCAAAATTCAAATCCACGGCCGCTTAAGTTGGTTCTGACTCAGCGCGACCCTACACGAAGAGTCAAACTGCTCCCTAGGGATTCTGAGGTGGTAAATCTTTATGGAAGGAGACTAACTCATCTTGTCTCCTGAAGAGCGGCTGGTGGGTTCAAACCTCCAATGCTTAACCCACTGACCAGGCTTCTTTCCTCAGGTGATAACTTGGGGTATGTATTAGGATTCCAAAACACAAGGCAGTCCATTGGTTTCAGCTGCTAAAGAGATACCAAATTTTCAGCATGTGTGGTGCTTTGGGATAAACCACAAGGTTGGGGGTTGAAACGCCCCAGCTGTTCCTTGGAAACCCTACACAGGGCTGCCATGAGTTGGAACTGATTCAAGGGCACTTAACACAACAGAAGAAGAAATGGAGTTCTGGTGTGGTGCTATAGGATAAACACTAGACCTCAAGGTCCATTTGAACTGCTAAGTCAGTGGTTCAAACCCACTAGCTGCTCCTCAGAAACCCTATATGCAGGGTTGCTATGTGTTGGAATCCACTCGATGGTACTTAACAACAAATAAGAAGAAATACCTCAATCTCAGAGAGAGGAGTGTGATAGAAACAAAATGCAATTGATCTTATGTTTGGCGTGGAACTTGTAAATTAAGAAGGATGGGAATAAGCTGGTAAAGAGTCCCGAGCTAAAATCCGTCCTTCTTTTGCTATTAAACAAGAAATAAATTCCAGGAGAAACACAATAGTATCTATACTTGAGGTTTGTACACACACACAGACACAAACTAATAAATCCAGTTTACTTTCTTTTGTTTTCTAGCTAACTACTGGGCTTATGAAATAATTGCTTTTTCTCCACACCAGCAAACAAAAAACGGTCAACTTTACTGGTCAAGAATTTCAGCTTTTGTTATTATGTATATCAGATACTAGCTACTCCAGAAAGAATTTGCTCTTTTACTGGACTCAGGATTCCTTGTGTGGTGCTGTAGGATCAGCATGGAACTGGGAACCACAAGATCGGCAGTTCAAACCCATCCCCAGCTGCTCCTCAGAAACCCTATACAGGGTTGATAGGAGTCGAAACTGACTCAAAGGCACTTTGCAACAACAATGACAAACAAAATTCACAAAGGACACATTTGTACATTTTCCACAAATTTTTTGGTTAAAGAATATATCTAGTAAAACTTACCACACCCATGAAAAGTGGTTTTGAGATATCTAAATTTGCCCTCCAAGCAAAGAACAATGAATAAATGCAAAACATTCCAGTAAAAAGCCATACTAATGATGGATTTTGTTTGTCCCTGCAATAAAAAGAAATCCAAAAATTATCTATATGCATGAACATCAATAATAATAATAATATATCATTTTAAACTAAAAAAGTATTTGGATTTATACAACTTCTCGTTTAGAAAGATCTGCGTTTTAAAAATTTGAGTTCAATAGATAAAGCATCAGTGAAGTACATATTATAGACAAATTGGCACCAGGCAACAAAGAACATTAAGTTAAAATTCATCAATGTACAAACTATGCTTAAGAAGTAGTCAAAAGATATATAAAAAACAAGATGTTATTTTCATGCATCAAAATAATACAGACTTTAAAATGACATATTTCAATCTTGATGAGAATGCTAGTACAATCTTTGAGGAAAGTAATTTGATGATACTTTCAAGGGTCTTAAAATATTTACATTCGTTGACCCAGTAATTTGACAGAGAGACATAAATCTTAAGGACAAAATCAGATATGCAAAGTTTAATCCATAGATGCTTTATTATTATTGGTAATACTGGAAAAAATGGAAGCAATTTAAATATCCTTAAATACATTAACATTTAAATAAATTCTAATATGGTCATGGGATGGAATATTACGTAAACATTTAAATGATCTTAAGCTTTCTACTCCCATAAAGATTTACAGCCTTGGAAACCCTGTACAGAGTCGCTATGAGCCGGAACTGACTCCATGGCACATAACAACAACAAGTATTAATTAAAATATGGCAATATGCTCACATACAACGTTAAGTGTTAACAAAACAAAACTACAAATGTATGTATCCACATACATTTTATAGACAAATGTTAAGTATTCAACAAATTAGAAAGTAAGTGAACACAAAAGTAAATGGTGGTTGGGGATTGTAACCAAGGCAATGAAACCATATACGATAGGATGAATGTAAAGCTAATGTTCTCCCATGTAAACTTTCACATGATTCACAATAAAACATTTAAAAAAAAAAAGTAAATGGAGGTCAACAGTCCTCTATTTTTTAGGATTTCGTTAACATTTGTTTGCTTCTTTTGCAAAGCAACAAATAATACTTGGTTACAGGGTAAAGAATCACACTAGAAGTTTAAGACACCAAACGACTTGTTTAACTAGGTTTTACTACAACAGGGCTTCAACAAGTTCCTGGAAAAATTCCATTATCTTTTGATTACATGTTCCCACAAACTTTATGAAATCCCTTTGTATGGCTCAATTTTTCAAAATCACTGATTTATAACTGGAGGAAAAAAAAAAAAAAAGCCTAGCAAATAAGCAATGCGTTTGTTTTGACAAAAGTAAGTAGGAGAGTCATTTATTTGGAATACAAATGAATACTGACAGTGGTCTACAACGATATATGGAAAACATTCATTCAATCAAAACATGGTCAAAGGGACACATTACTTACTTTCTTACTAAACATAAATTTGCCAAAACTGCAAGGGCTTGAATGTTGAATGAGAGTTCTGTCCTCATGTTTGTTACTTGAGAACTGTAAAAGACAATCTAATTTATTGTTGGCCTAAGAAAAAAGGGGTTAATTCTAAATAAAATACTCTTGGAGGAATAAACATCTGATTATACATTGAATAATTTTTAAGGGTTGGATCAGGTTTTCAAATTATTCATTCTTCTTTTAAAAGTAGGAGAAAAAGTACCATAAAAGTCATATAGTTCTGAAATGTCTTTCAATTGAAGCATTTGGTCACCAGCTTGTATTTTTTAGGTTAGGATCAGAACAAAAATTCTTTCGTCTCTTTGACACTGGCATACTTTTCAGGATACCGCCAGCCAACTAATTTGATAAGTTGTTTGGAATGGGTTGTGATCCTTCTAACAGAGACAAAGACAAGGTCTCCAGTGATTTAGCAAATGAAAGCAAACTTAATTCAAATCCTTTCCTGGAGATTCAATTCAGTCATGAAAAGAAAAGGAAAAGAAGAGTGATTTTTCAACCATTCTTTTCTGTGTTATTTTCTTCCTTAAAGGATTACTTGATTTCTACTAATATTTGATTCAAAAACTGTTTAAGCAATTTCAAAGAAATGTGTCTTTTCCTTCCTACAATTATACTAAATTCTTCCATCAACGAATACACATTTTTCCAAGTGTTATCTGAGCTCTAAAAGAGCATTTAACTACTGCTCTCGCAAGTCTCCAATTTTTAAAAAAGGAAATGACTATACACTCATCATCTCAAAGGACTTTCTTCTCCCTAGTGGCGATTTTACTGGAGAAAATGTGATGCCCTAATTATGGGACACACACAATGTGCATTTTTCTAATGGAGACTCATCTACTAAGAGATGATGTCCTTACTCATTTTCAAACACACTTGAAAAATTGATTCCAGCATGAGGCCCATTTCAAACCATTCTTCAAAAGGAATGAAGGCAGTCCTCAAAATTAATTCTTGGAGATCACTTGCTTAAATGCAAGCTCTAAAGGATGGTCACTGCCTAAGGTTAGATTCAATAATTGCCTTGTCCAGGATTGCAATTGAGAGAGATCATTGGGAGAGAATTTAATTTGTCTGACTGGAGAAGGGTAGATGATTAAGTTCAATCATTTTGAAGGATTTTCTTAGAAGTTAATTATGTCTTGCTTTCTCAATATTCCCATCCCTCTGAAACAATTAAAGACTGCAAATTCTCTCACTCAACCAGAGACTGCTAGGGCTATGCCACCATTTTACATTACAACTTGCTTTCAACAAATAGTGTCAGGATGAGAGGTCATCTCTTAATGTTGAGTCTTTTGGGGTATACAACTACAATGATATTACTTAAATGTTAAGGAGACCTTTATATTCCCAAATAGAGCACTTTTATGAGCACCTAATAAAAGTCAGATTTATGGTCTTGGATTATTCCTGAGCCTTCTTTGACATTCATGTGGGATTTGTATATATGTTTATATATTTGAAAAATATATCAGTAACTCTTCATGCTGTAACAATTGTCAGAAGGTAGAAAGAAAAGAATACGTGGTGGGTCATTTGGCACAAAGTTAAGCAGAATCCGGAGTCCTGGTGTGGTGTTGTAAGATAAGCACTGAACTGCCAACTGCAAGGTTTGTGGTTCAAACTCTTAAACCCTTAAACTATACGAGTCAGAAATGACTAGACAGCACTTAACAATAACACAGAATAAATTGAAAAATTTAAGACACTGATAAAATGAACTTCTTGCTACTTTCTCCCCAACAACAACAAAAGGAGCCACAAAAGTTAGTGAGACATTTAAATATATGTTTAAGATGAAGTGTCAGAACCACAAAAATACTAAATAACTAACCACAAGGAAATAGTTTCAAGAAACAAAGGCTAATAAAACTGCATTTTCAGCCCAGTTTTTACAACTTTTTTTTTTTTTTTTTAATATTGGAAGAATAGACATTCAATGTTAACAGATAATAACAGTGGTTCTCTGGATATAGAAATTATAGATAGTGTTTTGCTTTTCTGTATTTTCTTTGATTATGTATTATGTTTAGTATGAGGAAGAAAGTTACTCAGAAAGAAGGGAAGGAAGGAAGGAAGCCAACAAGCAGATTAAACACATTAGAAACTGAGAGCTTATCAATGGTCTCATGTATATAACTGAAATACTCTCATAGTTTTAAAATGTTGCTGTTAAATAGTCCTGAGAGTCCCAATGAATAATTAGATCACCTCAGTGTTACAGAAAAATGCTCTTCCTTAGTTTTGTATTTCAAACATGATATAAATATTACCGGGGTTGGTATAGATATTTGTCAAATTGCCTTAATCTGTTGGGCTTTAATGTAAGTATTAAACCATTTCTCAGAAAATACTAGTAGCTAATATCAGTGACAAGTTAGTTTAAGATAGTTCTAATAAAGTTGGAGGCTACAAATATTGAAGTACGAAATACAAGACTAGTTACAAGAAAAGGCTTAACAGACACTTTAAAAAAATTAAGCTCTAAAAAATTAAAAGAGCGCAGCATAGACACAAAAAAAATGTTAAAATTCTGCTACATACAATGTTATAAAATGTCTCTAAAAAGAAGGAAGACATAAAATCAGAAAAAAGAACAAATGTTTTTCTAAAGCAATACCATGTTGGGTAATTTTTAATCCAACTGAAACTTCAAACATTTTAGTTTGTAAAGACTATCTAATATTCTCATTCACTGCTGGATTTATTGCTAATTTTTAAGCTATGCTAGAATGTCTGATGAAACAGCTCTGAACCGCAGAACTATAAGTATTTCTCAGGTATGCTTCACAGAGATTAATGCAGCAATCCCTAAAATCATTCAAAGTAACAGAGAATTCATTGAAAAGAGTTTCAAGTATTTCGTACTCACAGCAATATCTTAGACATACTGGATCCCGTTTCAGATTTTGCCTAAACACAAAAGAAAAAAGTTATTTACACAAACATTAAAGTAAAGCTTACATATTAGGCTATTGTATTTCACCATGATGATTTAAAAGACACATATTTTAAATATACAATGTAACTTCTCTCTTTATTCAAAGTTTTCCCTTTAGAACCTCATAGGATTTTTAGAAAGAAGTCAGGTGAAACTTTAAATATCACCCTCCATCAGGAATTCAGAATTAATGCATTGACGAAAAACCAGTTTATCTATTTCAGCAGGAATGATTATTATATCAATGAATTAATAGATAATTCACACTTCTGTTATGGGCTCTTCGTGTTTTTGGTAGATTTGATTAGAGTTTTTTTCTCCAGATAGTTTATAATTTCACAGTTATGTGTGTAGTAAATAATTTTCAAATACTGAATAGCCCTGAATAGTACTGTTTTGGAGTAATCACTATAAATTAAACATGAATATAAACTTAAAGTAACAAACTCTGTCATATAATAATGAACAATTATCCTTCTATTAATCTATTTTCTTATAAAATATATCCTGCATGGCGGTGGTGTTGTTAAGTTCCAGGGAGTCAGTTGTGACTCATAGAGACCTTGTATAGTCTTTCCTAACAGCAGCTGGTTGGTTTTTTAACTGCTGACCTTAATGTTAGCAGTTCAGTGCTTCTAAAGTATATAATGTATATTTAAGGGATAAGAACTTAAAAAAAAAGCCATAGCCCACCTTTCATTTAAGAAACATAACCTAAACCTCATGAGATCAATAAGGTATCTGACACTTGAAATTTCTGATAATTATTCCTGATTTTTTTTTTTTTTTTTTTTAAGGTTTACTACTTTCATTAAACAACAAGTTGTTTCATTCTTACAAGGTCTTTTAGAAATTGTATAAATGGTGTCATATAATATAGGTGCTACCCTTCTAGGACTTGTCTTTTTAAAGTCAAACACCCAAAACACCAACTATTAAAGAAAAACCTGACGCAGTCGCCTCTTTTCACATGAAAAAGCCTTCAGTTTATTCTTCCATTTGTCAGATGCTCTGTACTGTAACCACATTTAATGTTTTCCCCTCATTCGTGACTTAGGGAAAGCAAGGCCTTATGAACCTTTTAAAAACACATTATTTTCTCACATTTAGTGAAATCATATTTTATAAAGCATTTAAAAATCTGCCTTCAGTGTTAAAAATGAAAAACTAACATGAAAACTGTTCATCAAAGAGAAAAAATAAAGTGTTAGCTAAGGTAATTGAAAATATTATTTATTTTCCCCTCAACATTATCCAAACATTTTTATTCAGAGACCAAGAGTCCATAATGACACCCACCGCTTACAAGACCACTGTGCTCCAACTGCAGGTTGTTGTTGTTGTTAAGTACTGTCCAGCCGGTTCCGACTCGACTCGTAGCAACCCTGTATAGGGTGGTGTTGTTATGTGCCGTGGAGTCGGTTCCAACTCATAAGCGACCCTGTGCAGGGTTTTCAAGGCTATTAATCTTTACGGGAACAGAAAGCCTCATCTTCCTGTCACAGAACAGCTGGTAGTTTCGAACTGCTGACCTTGCGGTTCACAGTCCAGTTCGTAACCAGGCTGTGACTCTTAAAAGGAGCAGAAAGCCTTGCAGGCAGGCAAGTCTATTTAATGCTAGATATCCTGAAAAGTACAACCTGCCATACAGGATGATGCCAGGTCAAGAGATAACAAGGTTTTTTCCTAAATGATTTTAAAGCACATATTTGTTATGTAAATAACTGTATATACTCAATGAATAGCGTCCTGGTGTGGTGCTATAGGATAAGTACTGGACTGCTTATCACCAGGTTGGTGGTTCATACCCACCAGCTGCTCCTATACAGGGTCACCATGAGTCGGAACTGATTCCACGGCATTTAATAACAATAACAATTCACTGAATAAGATACATATTTGTTACATGAATAATCAAAATAAAAATTCTATCAATTGTCTTCTTTTCGTTTTCTTCCAGTCAAGGTCCAAGCAGAACACTAGAGTTTTGACACTAACTTCCTTAAAAGGGCTTTCTATAGAAATTTACCAGGCTGAATGTTCCATATTCTTCCCTGAGAAAATGCGTCAAAAATCCTTGCACTGTTGTCTGGTCTCCCCAGGTCCAACGGGCTTGATTGAGGTAGGAGGAGATGGGAAGGTAGAGATAGGGTAGCAAACCAGCACTGAAGCACACACTCAACTTCAACACACAGCCTGCAGAAAGTTCCTGCATTAGAACACATCGGGTTGTACAACGGTTATTTCATCAGAATCATCCTGGAACTTTATGAACACATCGTGGAAAACATCAGACATGTTTACACAGAGCTGATCTCTCCAACTATATCACGTCATGACACAATACTATGTAAAAACCTTCTGATTACAGTGGATTACCAGAAAATTGCATCAGCCTGAACTGCTTTGCATGGCAGCTGAACTATGAATGAGGCAAATAGTAGTATTAGTAAAGATGCCTGAGTAGCATGTTTATTGCATCTTTGACATTTAAAACATACAGCAATACACACTGAGATATCATAGTTGGAAGTGATTAAATTGTTTGGTTTGGAATATGCCCCCAAAACACTGTGATAATGCCAATCTGTCTAACTGCCATCACCAGAAATAAACTTACAGTCACTAACTCTCTGATGCTTAGACACTGACACTATGATGCGTACAGGGAGCATGGTGGCGCTGTAGGATAACTACTGGAATATTAACCACAAGGTTGGTAGTTAGAGCCCATCGGCCACTTGGTGGGAGGAAGATGAAGCTTTCTGCTCCTGTAAAAGATTTACAGCATCGGAATACCCTAAACAGGGTCAGTATGACTTGCACGGGACAACTGACAGCACTAAACAACTACAAAGGGAAGATTTTGAATATTTGAGGGAAACATATGGCATAGATCACATTAGTTTTTATGTAACTTCCAACTTCATTCAAAGGCTTTATTTTTTTTAAATAAATGTAAATGAATATGGGTTCTGGGATACTTGTTATTTGTTCCCAACTCATTGCAACCTCGTATAGTTTCCGAGGAGCAGCTGATGGGTTTGAACCTCTGACCTTGTAGTTCACAGTCTAGTGCTGGTCCTATAGCGCCACACCAGGACTCCTCTGGGATACTAGAAAGACACAAATAATGGTTGCTTTAGCAGTTGGGAAAGGAATATGCTACAAATATCCTGATTGGAATTTTTCCCTTTAAAAATAGAGAAATGACAAACACTGTTTGAGATTACTGTTGTAAAAAGTAAACACTTTCATGGTAAAAGAAACATTCTATGATGGTTACTGGGACGAGGGGTGGAGGTACCATTATTCATGGGCTAGAGGGTAGACACATGGGTGACAGGGCAGGCAATACACAACAAGAGGGAGGTTAAGAGAGGAAAGAGGAAGGTAGAAGACACAGGAAGGAACACAAGAGTTAAAGTGAATAGGGGTAAATGCTGTTAACTGTTGGTACATGGAGGGGATTGCAATCACTGCAATGAAGCAAAGTATATGATTTGTTGAAGGCAAAACTGATGATCTGCTCTGTAAACCTTCATTCAATTCACAATAAATTTTTTTATTTTGGGAAAATAAATGCATACATGAGAATGAATATAATAAGCAAGGTTCACATTCACCAAAAGTAGAAGCAGTTGAGATATATTAGCATTTTCAAATAAACATCCTTAATTGAAAATGGAGTGTTTTGATTGTAGCACTGATTTTGTATGAGATTTCTATGGTGGTAACGAGGTGCATAAAAACGGAAGGCAGGAAAAGAGTGTAAAGAAATCACTAAACAGCATGCCTTTGCTATTCTTGAGAATGGTATTAATAAAAGAAAATGATCCTATTTTACCATTTCTGTACATCATAAAGTTGAACTTAGGATGGTAAGATGTGGTTTTGAGTCCTGGTGTGGCACTGTAGGATAAGCACTGAATGGCAAACCACAAGGTAGGCGATTCAAACTCACCAGCAGCTCCTTGGAAACCCCATACAGGTCACTGTGAGTCAGAAGCAACTCAATGGCCCTTAACAGCAACAAGATGTGGTTGAAGAATTTTCTGGTTTTGTGTGCAAATAAATGGAGACAATCACATGACAGCTATTACAGAAACCAGAAGAGTGTTCTGTAGCCCTAGATGCACATTACAACCAACTGGGGACTTAAAAAAGCATAGTGCTCAAGGCTGGCCTGCTTTACTAGCCAAGCTCAACAATTATTTGGTTTTAAGAAGACTTCAGGGGCAATTTTTTGGTCTAAAGATTATCTCAGGGCAATAGTTTCAACTACTATGGCTTCAGAAAATCTGGATTCCATGAGAATGTGAAATTCTGTTCTATCTTCCCCCACCTTTGATTAGGATTATGTTAAAGAATCTTTGATCAAAGTGTTCTTTAATGGTAGTTAGACACAACAAGGCACTATCCCATTTTCTTCTCACTGCAAAAGAGACAATTAAAGCCAATTTTGGAAAGACTGCCAGGCCTCTGGGTGGACTTGAACTTAGTAGCCGAATGTATTCATTATATGCATCACCCATGTATGTATCTGTGTACTCACATATGTGTGTGTGTTAAAAAGTATTGCCACAAAATAAAAATGTGAAGCTGATGTTTCTTGCCATAGTCTCCATCCAGGTGTGCATACCTCTGTAGGTGGTGTTCCATATCGCTAACCTTTTCCTGAAAAATTCTACACTCGATTTACATCACATCGAAATGGCAGTTTGGGCATCCTTGAGGGTTTCAAATCGTGTTCCTTTTAAATGCTCATTGAGTTCGGGCAACAAAAAGAAATCTGAAGGGGTTAGACCAGGGCTGTAGGTACATGAGGTAAGGTTTCCCAACAAAATTCTTGTAGGGCAGGCCTTGTGTCCGTTGAGAAAATCTATGAAGATTGCCCTTTAAAGTCCCGAAAAATTGTGCCATAACCTTGAGCCGACCCCTCTTGCCCAGAGTTTAACTGGCCCGCCAGATCCCCTTGGAAGTCACTGCTTTGATTGGATCTATTTTTGAAAGTACTCAAGGTTGGTGGTTCAAGCTCACCAGTCACTCCTTGGAAACCCTCTACAGGGTTGCTATGAGTCAGAACCGACTTGATGGCACTTAATAACAACAAAGTACATCCAGGGAGTTCTGGTGCAGTGCTGTGGGCTAATGCATTAAACTGCAAAGTCGTTTGAACTGCAAAGTCAGTGGTTCAAGCTCACCAGCTGCTCCCTGGAAACCCTATACAGAGTCGCTGTGGGTAGGAATCGACTCGACGGCACTTAACAACAACAACAACAAGAAGGTAGATCCAACTTCCCTGTCCCTCTGCTGTTTACGTAATGGACATGAGCTCCAAACCATTCATCATTTATAGGAGGTGTACTTTACTTCACAGCACAAGGCACCCCCAGTCCAGACTCACAAAGTATCAATTCTTTTGATTCCCAAACGTTTGTAAACAAAGCTTGTCTTTCCATCACATAACACAAAACATCGGCTTTATAGGTCCTTTCCAGAAGATGTGCCTCTCTGATTTCTGCTCATGTCAGAAGCCCGGCTAAGACAACGATACAGTGCCAGATAATTATGGGACATGCTGTCCACATAGCCCCATCTGAACATTCATCCAAGTCACCAGGTCACCTCAGCTTTACCATTCTACGGGAAAGTCTTCACTGAGTTGTATTTTTTATGTTGTCTGTGCTTTAAATCAAGAACTTATACAAGAAACGACCATATGAAACAGTGTCTGTGTATTCCATAAAACCCTTGTTAAGGACACCGCCTGCTATGCTAACTCAGTACCCCTTACATCAGTATCTCATATAACGTTAGGGATATTGTAAGGAATATTGATGTGAGGCATATTACATGATGAATGAACTGACTCCAGTTCCAAGAAAATGCTTGTATTTTCTGTCTACCATTAATGTTTCCCTTTTATTCTTTTTTTAATCAAGTAATAAGAATTTCATAACCTCCAATATTATCCTTTTTATTTTGCTGCCAAGAAATTAAGAAACAAAATGTGTTCAACTACAGTAAATGTAGCTATGTAAAGCTCTGGTATAATTATTTCCCTATTCCTACAGAATACTTTTATTATATGTGTGTTTTCCATTATGATTCTGATTATAGTTGGGTATAATTGACAAATAACAAAATGATAAAAAGAAATGTAGTCGAGATATAATTCATAAGCACACAAGCCATAAATAAAGAGGTAAGTAAAATGACCTGGTGCTGACTTCGAGTGAGTCCTTGAACAATTTTAACCTTTGGGAGGAAGACTGGCAAAATGACGGCCATCTGTCCTTCCAAGGGTCCTTGACTAATTCAGTTCTCTGCCTTCTCCTTACGTGCGGTTCCTAACGCTCTTCACAGCTGTCCTTATCCTTGCTTTAGACCATCATCTTAATTGATATTCATTTTCCTTGCTGAGAAAGAAGAAACTAAAGTAAGTCACTTTTAATTCGAGGTCTGAGACAACAGGGCTGTTATTGACCAGAGACTTCATTATTGAGTTCACAATTGCAGTGCCATTGACTCCGATGTGTGCTACAGGAAGGCGAGCGCACGTGCAGGTGCAGAACAGACACTCCACACTCAGTAGAATGAATTAATGCAGTATCGGCACACCATCCTTTGCCTTGTTGTTAAGTGCTATCATGTCAGTTCCGACCCATAGCGACCCTGTATAGGGTTTCCAAGGAGCAGCTGGTGAGGTTGAACCACCGACCTGGCAGTTCTAACAATTTTGCAGTCTGACGCATTAACCCACAGCGCCACACCAGGACTCCACCCTTTGCCTCAGTGTGTACAATAAAACAACTAAGGACATTTGATGCTGCTGCTTTGAGATGGTCTCATGTATTCTTGTTGAGGTCCGACCCTTCAGGATTGGAGTAAGAAAATGATGGAATGAGCCAGATGCTACTGCAATCAGTACTGTGTAAGTTTGGAAAATTTTACTATTTTTGGTCAGTGGGGTTACCACACAAGATTGTTTATGCTTTTCACAAAACACAAGAAAAATGAAAGCCCAGGTTTTTTAATGCTATCAGTATTATATTGTGCCTATGTCAAATATTAGAAATGTTTATTTTAACAAAGTTGAAAAACCTACCTTCTCTTTTAGAAGTTGAAAGAGAATCCATGGTATTATGCACAGAACATAGAGTACTATTGTGTGCTGATTACATATGCTAAGGCCACAGCAGAAGGCACCAATTTTAGCAATCTGAAAAGACATGAAAGAAGAAAAATCCAAGTTACAAATCCACCTGAAATTCTAAGCATGCCCAGTGGTGAAAACTAGCAAGTCTTAATATTAAAATCAAGCATCTGTACCACAGGAAAGGTTTCAACAAACTCTCATATGTAAATGACTAGGCTTTTGGTTGGTTGGTTATTGGAATCAGTTCCAACAAAGTTTCTGAGGCTGTAAATCTTTACAGGAGCAGAAAGCCTCATCTTTCTCCTGTGGAGCAGCTGGTAGTTTCCAACTGCTGACTTTGCGGTTCGCAGCCCAATTGGTACCCACTACGCTACCAGAGCTCCTTAGAAGTTACTAATATTTATCACCATTCTTTTTTACTGATACTTTTTATTCTCATAAATAAATGCAGTTCATCCTTAAGTGTCTGGTTTCAAACTTTTTTATGGAAATTCCATGTGATGTCTAGATTAGCCCTAACTGTAATATTAACAAATACAGTTCTTAATTGCAATTCTTATTCAAGCATAACTGCAACTGAAATTTGGCAATTCCATCTACGGCATGTAACAGTTTTTGCTTAGGAATCTATCTGTAGGTGATGTTTTTGCTTTTCTTGAACATATATTGTTTTCTAATTCATTTTTGAGAAGTTATTTTAAATAACAACAAAAGCTGCAACAACATTACAGATCTATGTATGTGAACCACAGATAAATGTGCAGTGGGTTAAGAGTCCAAGGTTGGCCGTTTGAATCTAGTAGCGGTTCTGTGGGAGAAAGATGAGGCTTTCTGCTCCAGTAAAGTTTTACAGCCTTGGACACCTATAAAGAAAGGGCGGCTATGAGTCGGAACCGATTCCACAGCACACCACCACCACCATAGGTGAACCAAGATGGTCTTTGATTTTTATATTCTTTAATGAGACAAAGGCTGCCTATATTATGATGACTTGGTATTTTCTAATTTCTGGACGATAAACTCTTGGGCTCCTTCACATTTCAAATGATTCTGATGATGATGGTGCCTTAGAATACATTGTAATCGCTTCTAAACTACTCTGTTTCTACATTTCATCTTTTTCTTTTAATTAAAAGAAAATTACAAATTTGACTTTTGGCAATTAAGGCACAATTCTATGTACTAAATCCCACTACCATGGAATAGATTCTGACTCATAACAACCCTGTAGGACCAAGTAGAACTGATCCTTTGAGATTCTAGAATGTTATTCTTTAGGGAACAAACACAGCCTCATCAGTCTCTTTCAGAACAGCTGGTGGGTTTGAACCACCAACCTTGTGGTTAGCAGACCAACACTTAACTCATTATGCCACCAAGGTTCCTTTTATGTACCATGATGGTATATACTTTAAGCCAGTCATTTTAGAGCTTGGCAGTTTATGATCACACATATACACAAATGAAGGTATGATTCACCAATATGCCTATCTTCTCCTAGGACTCACAGGGAATGTCATAATTCCCTCACCGCTCAAAAACACAAAACAAAAACAAAAAAGCTTTTGAGGTCCCATAGTCTATAAAGGCCACAGTGGTTTCATTCACAATAAACAAACTGCAAACATTTTCTCTTCTGACATACATGCCTAGATTACTTTGACAGTAAGCACACTAGACAAACAGCATGTAAACTTTAAGACATAGAGTATGTGTCTAAAAATCAAACCACAAAAAAATTTCACTTTGATCAAAATAGGTTACCTTTGATCTCTCTTTTGCAGTTGCTGCCTCCTCAAAATGTACAGTAAGAGCCATGAGCAGCCCCACAAACAGATTGTTTAAGCTAAAAACCTCTGCTGCAATGGACCACTGCCATGTTAGACGCGAAAACGAAAACACCCCCGCAGCAAGGATTCCTCCAGCATATGAGCCAGAAAGCCTGCAAATACAGATAACATGAAATCTTCTTTCCCAACAGAAAGAACCGACTTTATTTTCCTCTCTATGAACTAGCAGCAGAAATTATGACAGTGGCTCAGCACTATCCCAACATGTTATACGGTTAATACATGACTTCGTGTAATTATTTCTTTCAACAAATTTTAATTAGGAACTTCACACATTAACCTACTAAACAAATTAACAAACCCGCTTGGTTCCCTATAGACAGAATGAGTTTTGTCCATCATATGTAACCTCTGACACTCAGTCAGTTCTGAACACCAGATGAGAAAGCAGCTAAAGAGATGACGACCCTTTGCTGTTTTTCTTGCTGTATCCACAAAGAATGATGGATAGACTGGCTGAAGATTAAGAAGCAAGTATGTTCAATGTAAAGGAACCCAAATCCTCATCACTGGACCAATGAACAACATTCTTACCAACGGAGAAAGGATTGAAGTTGTCAAGGACTTCATTCTTCTTGGATCAACTATCAACACTTATGGAAGCAGCAGTCAAGAAATCAAACGATGTATTGCATTAGGCATATATGCTGCATAAGACCTTTTTAAATAAAGTGTTGAAGAGCAAAGTGTTAGCTTGAGGACTAAGGTGCGCCTGACCCAAGCCATGGTATTTTGCATAACCTCAGATGCATGTGAAAACTGGACAGTGAATAAGGAAGACTGTTGAAAAATTGATGCCTTTGAGTTGTGGTGCTGGAGGAGAATATTGAAAGTACCACGGGCTGCCAAAAGAACCAATAGAATCGTTTTGGAAGAAGTGCAGCCAGAGAGCTCCTTGGAGGCCAAGATAGCCAAACTTCATTTCTCATACTTTGAACATATTGTCAGGAGGGACCAGTAACTGGAGAAGGATATCATGTTTGGTAAGGTGGAGGGTCAGAGAAAAAGAGG
>NW_006408585.1:12174250-12183266 GCF_000296735.1 Chrysochloris asiatica
GGTTTTTTGGCTTGAGGGTTTGTTTTTTTTCCTACTGCTGTTTCATTGTTTTTGTTTGTTTCTTATTTCTTCTTCTTCTCTTTCCATTCCCTTGAAATTTACTCTTTCTGTCTCTGCATTTTCTTTTTCTTTTTTCTTTAACCTTTTCCCTCGCCCCTTCCCCTCGTTCGAGCTTTCTTTACTAATCTTTCTTTCTTTCTCTATTCTTCAACTGTGCCCATACACATACACACAATGGAATACTAAGTAACACTGAAGAATAACAATGAATCTACGTAACATCTCACAACATGGGTGAAATTAGTCAATCACAAAGGGCAAATACCGTATGAGACTACTGTTGCAAAAAAAGTTTAAAAAGGTTTTCTTGGTAAAAGAAACAATCTATGATGCTTAAGGGAGAAGTGGCGGGAGGGAAAATCATTCAAGGGCTAGAGGGTAGACACATGTTAACATGGGTGACAGGACAGGCAAGAGGAAGCTAAGCAAATGAAGGTAGCAGGAGGCACAGGGAAGGATGCAATAGTTAAAGTGAATAGAGGAAATACTGTTAATTATTGGTACCTGAAGGGGATTGCAACCATTGTAATGAAGCAAAGTATATGATTTGTTGAATGTAAAACTGATCATCTGCTTTGCAAACCTTCACTCAATTCACAAGTAAAAAAAAAAAAAAAAAACCAACAAAAACTTAAAAGTAAAATTTCTGTATCACCCAACCTGTTTTTCTTTGAATTTCTATTTGCTGATGACTTCAGTTTTTGTTATGTCCTCCTAACATTTCTATTTTGCTGGGTTTCCTATTCTCCAAGTGACCCTGTATCTTAGTGATCCCAGCGCTGCTATGACGGAAATACCATAAGCAGAAGGCTTTAAAAACTAGAACCCTGTTCCTTCATAGGTGAGGAGGATAGCAGCCCAAATTCAGAGTCCCGGCTCAGGGGAAGCTTCTTTTCTCTTTGTCCACTCTAAGGAAAGGCCTTGTCTCCTTCCAGCAACTGTACGCCCAGTGGTCCTTGAAGATCAATCACCATGCGTCTTGGAGCTTCACAGTGTAGGGATCTCGGGTCCAAAGGATGCTCTCTCCTCCCGACTCTTCTCTCTTGGTGGTACTAGATCTCTCCTCATCTCACTTCGCTCTCCTATCTCTTCTAAGATAAAAGATGCTACAGGAAACTTCCTTTCAACTGACTGGTTACTCATAGCAGATCTCATCATTCAAGTAATTACATTGCATCAGATCTCATCATGGGAGACTACTACATCATAACCGATAAACCATGGAGATACCTGGTCCAGCCCAAGTTGATACAGAATTTTAAATAGAAATCATTTCTGCCTTCCTAATTGTTTTCAGATCTGTTTATTCCTACTTGTACTCCTACTATCTTAGACTCAATAATGTTGTGTTGTTGTTGTTAAGTGCTGTCGAGTCGATTCCAACCCATAGCAACCCTATACAGGGTTTCTGAGGAGCATCTGGTGAGCTTGAACCACCGACCTGGCAGTTCAAACAGTTTTGCAGTCAGGCACATTAACCCACAGCCAATAATTTTAGGGGTTACCTAATTTATTTTCTGTTTTCCAGTGAAGAGTCTTTTTTAAAAAGTTTTGTGGCTGAGTACTCTTAAAGAGGAAGTCCTGGTATGGAGCTGTAGGATAAGCACTGGACTGCTAACCAGAAAATCGGCAGTTCAAACACACCAACCACTCCTATACTGGGCTGCTATGAATGGGAACCGACTCTGTGGCACTTAACAACAAAATTCTTAGAGAGTGTGCTTTAAGAAGTTTAATCTGAAATACCAAAATACTGCAGAATAGATTGGAAAATAGTTAATGTGAATACAGAGAATATATTCTAAATGTGTCAGCCCAGACTCCAGGTTTCCAATATAACATAACCATTAATTATCAATATTTTTATCTCCACTAATTAGTCAGGCTCCATAAACGTCCCTAACAAACCCTGTGGGCTCTTTATCTTTGCTCAGGCTGTGCCTCTGAATTGGACACACTCCCTGCTCCTTTCTATCTATTCAAATTCTAATCTTCTCTCAATTTTCTCTTCAATTCTGAGTTTTCTAGCCCACCTCTGAACGTCTATAGTTAATTTGCCTGCACCAATTATTTTGACATTGTTCTGAAACGTTAAGTGCAGTTCAACTTCGCTTGCATTAGGAGCCCCTAACTGGAGTCCTGTTGTGGTGCTGCGGGATAAGCACTGGGTCACAACGTCAGTTTGAACTGCAAGATCAGCGGTTCAAACCCACCAGATGCTCCTCAGAAGCCCTGTACAGGAGGGTCGCTATGAGCTGGAACTGACTCACACTAACAACAACAACATATACGCCTATATGTGGAGTTCTGCTGTTAGTACTAGACTGCTGATCACAAGGTTGTTGGTTCAAGCCCACCAGCCTCTCCTTGGAAACCCTATTTCAGGGCTGCTAGGAATTGGAATGGGCTCGAGGACACTTAACAACAACAAACATACATAAATACATATATATGTGTATATATATATATATACAGATACATATATGTACATATGTATATACATACAAAGATCTTCTAAGATTAATTGGTGAATATCATTTGGAAAGTCAGATACTGAAAACAACATCCTTGGAGAAATGGGTGATTTCCATCCTGGGGCAAAATGAGTCTGAAACATCTTGCGCTAGAAAGTCAGGGAGTACTCCAAGAAAGATGGACATGACACAAGGAAACATGAAGTCAGCTTGAAGGAGCTCCTGCTGGCCCATGGGGGATACTTTGGGCATGAACACAATTATAGTAACAGATTATAAGCGATTTACCAAAAATAAAAATCCAGGACACTAGAGTAATAACATAAAAATGGTAACTTTAGAGTGGTGACATTTGGCAGCCACCATCTTAAGCAAAGTTAACATCATGTGCTTTCTGACTGAGTACAACCCAAGCAATGCAGCAGTATTTCTATGGTATTCCTGGCAGAAGTGCGTTTATCGAATGCAAGTATGAAACAATAAACTCAAAGTGAGGGACTGTCTACAAAACACCCCACACACACAGGAACTCTTCCAGATGCGTGGAGTGGTAAGGTCAATGCTGAACTGCAAACCACAAAGTCGGACATTCAAACCCACCACCCGCTCCTTGGGAATCCTCGGAACTGACTCAACGGCACTTAACAACAAACAAAGGCAAAAGACATGGAATTAAATGCATGATGTGGGATTTTCTTCTGCCATCAATTGTATTACTGGGACAATTGGCAAAATCTGAATCGTGTCTGTAGATTGGAACAGAGCATTACAGCCAAGAAATTTCCTGAGTTTGATCACTGTACTATGGCTATGTAAACAACACAGCCTGAAACAGCTAATGGTAAAAAACGGCATCGTGTGTGCAACTTACTCTCAAATGGTTAAAAAAATCAAACAGTAAACCCAGAGTCAAGGTTAACATTTGGGGAATCTGGGTGAGGGTGTATATGAACCGTTGGCTATTCTTGTGACTTTAAGTCTGAAATTATATCCGAATGAAAAGCTAAGAAGCAAACCCAGTAACTTTCTCAGATAATAGCTTGATGACATTATTGTTTGGTCTTGTTTTTTTGCCATGTGCTCAGTGTTGTTCTAAGTGCTATCCTTTAACTCATTTATCGTTCAAAATAACTCAAAGATAGGTGGCATTTGCCTCCTTTTTGCATTAGAAGAAACTTAAGATTCAGAGAGGGCCAATAACTTTTCCAAAGTCCTGTAAGGTCTTCTGTTCCCTCTAAAGATTTACAATCTGGGAAACCCTATGCAGCATTGCTATGATTGGAACTGACAGTGCCCTCCCATTAAGCATGCTGAAAATACAAGCTGCTGCCTTTCCCAGCCTCCCTTGCAGCTAGAGCTCAGCACAGGGCCTAGGCCTGCCTGCAGAAGCATTTGCTCCATGCACTGAGTTGGGAACTAGCGAAGCAGAAGCAGGCATAGGGCAGAACACACTGAGACATGGTGGGTGGCAGCTATGTCTCACTTCCCTAGATGACTACGTTCAGCGACAATGACTGAGGGCAATCAGTGCTGGTGGTGGCTCCACTAGCACACAGCTGCTGCTGGACTCCAGAGGATGCTTCAGGCTCACATCCTCATAAACCAGCCCTCTAGACAATCTGCAAGCTCCCAAACTTTTTAAAGTTTCTTTTCTCCTAAACACAGCTACCATCAATCATAGGCAACCACAAACCCTGACAGAAACACACTGCTTTATCCCTCTATTATTTCTGTTGTTTTCAAAGGTAGCATTTTGAAGCCATTCTGAAAACAAAAGCTGAGCTGAAGCTCTCTTCTTGTTGGATGCCACTGAGTCCGCGCCTAACTCATGGTGACACCACACACAATGGACGGAAACATGGCCTGGTCCCGTGCCATCCGGTGACCTCTCCTGACTTGGATTACTGGGATCCATAGGGTTTTTGGAGTCCTGGTGTGGCGTTGTGGGTTAATGCACCAGACTGCAAAGCTGTTTGAACTGCACGGTCAGCGTGCTCACCAGCTGCTCCTGAGAAACCCTATACAGAGTTGCTATGGGTCAGAACTGACTCGACGGCACTTAACAACAAAAACAACAAGGGTTTTAAAGGGCTGATGGTTGGAAGGAGATTATCAGGCCTTTCTTCCTCATCCATTTTGGTCTGGAAGCTCTGTGTTGAAATTTATTCAATATCTTAGCAACATACAAGCCTCCACTGGTGGTGGTAGCTGTTCAAAGTTCTCATTGCCTTGTGGAGAATGGAAGAGAGGGCAGTGTGGCTAAGGGCAGAAAGTTAGGAATATACTCACATGTAGAATACAAGACATCTTGGAGGCCCCATTGTATCACTATGTTTTTCATAAAATAATCTTGATAGGCTAAACCCATATAAATCCCTTTGATTTCATGTCTTTTAAGTCAAACTGTGTCTGTTTCTTAAGAGGTACATGCTTTAATACATTGCTTTAAAAAGTCTGCTTTATGCTAGGATGCAAGATCAATCAATATTTGCTGATAGCAACATGTACAAATTAGTGGATTAAGGGGCGGAGAGGTGATGTGAAACATCTGTTGTGGGAAAACTCAGCATGTTGAGGAAGGATACACGCAGCATTTGTAAGTCGCAGGAATCACTCTGCTGTGGCTGGAGAGCCCGAAGACAATGAATACGGAGAAGCGGTAGCAGTCTGCAGGGCTGTGTGAAGGTCAACAGCAGCCACAATCCCTCCTGGAGAAGGTACACGGGGCCAGGACTAGGGGCTTTGCTAGTGGGACAGACGGACAAGAGTGGGAAGGAGTTAAAATAAGGAACCATGGACTCAGGTGGACAGGGAAGGTACTAAAGCCAGGAGCGGGCTGATGGACAAAATAGAATAGATGAGTGAAAGGTTCGAGGTCTCAATTAAACAGCAGACAAGCATGATGAGCATCAAGAAAATGAGAGACCTGAAAGCTAACATCCGGTCAGGGTGTGGAAAGTGAGTTGTAGAAGGGGCATCATATTGATAGGGTAGGTTAAGCAACAATGGACTCCCCATTGTTGAAAACCATTCATGATGAAAAAGCATTTATAAAAGCTGGCTTCAAAATCACAAGATTTTAATCAAACGAAACGTGGGTCCTGAAAGCCAACCAAAGTGATGCACCATGCATTAATAACCTAGGCAAGCCTGGTGCCAAGACATCACACGCAAGCTAACTAGTAGATGGGAGCTGGCTCAGTCTGACAATGAATGATGCCATCAAGTATAAAGATGACACTTTTCCGAAGACTCGGGAGAAGGTCTTTGAGTCACTGGTTGTACAGGCAGGCAGTATCATTCTGTTATTCAAGTCCTACTGGCGCTGTTGTTGTTGCTAAGTGGGTTCTGTCTCATAGTGACCCTGTAGAGGGTTTCCGAGGCTGGAAATCTTTTTAGTATTTCAGCTGAATGAGACAGAGATAAATGAGTAAAACGCAAGCTGATGTCAAGGATCTTTGCATGAAGACAAGATTCAGAGTCATGGCTAGGCTCAGTATCAGCGACACACTGACCACGTGTGCAGCTTCACAACAACAACAACACTCATTCTTACCCCAGCACGCTACTGAATTGTTCCCGCTGAGGTCCCTAATAACCTAAGCCACAGGTTTTGGATCTCTCTGCTTTGTCATTCACTGTTGAAGATCTCGTCCCCAGACACATTCTACTTGAGCTAAGATCCGGGCCCACCTCTTTTGCCTCCTCGATTTTCCTTCTAGGACACTGAAGCTTCCTTCGGGGTTTTCTCTTGAATGGCTCACCTTGTATTAGCTCCATCAAAGCTGTTATTTCTCAAGAGTCCATTCTCAATCACCTTTTCTCACTCATCATATTCTACCTGGGGAACACTATCTTCATCTCAACTGCCAACTACAAACTGTAAACACCCAAATCTGTCTCCAGCACTGCCCTCTGCCTTAGTTTCAGACTTACATACCTCCATCGGGGTAGCCAAGAAAATTTGCAAATGAAAAAGCCCACAAAGAAAACACCCTACACATGGATGAGGGTATCGGGTTAGAGTTAGGGCTGCTTTTTTCTTGCGTGCATTTCTCACAGTGGGTGTTGGCTGTGTGGGCTTTTTTCATGTGCACATTTTTCCTAGAACCTTCCATCTGGCTGCCAGACATACATCCCAATTCCTCCCCAGCTCTAGCTGTCCTAAAGAACCCCACAGTCAATGTGTACAAAATTCATTTATCAGCATCCACGAAAATTCTTCTTGCTCCTGTATTCTTGAGCTTAGTGACCTTCATGATTTACTTAGCTTCTTTGCATCACATTTGTCAGAGTTATAATGAATTCTTTCTGAAATCAGGAGTCCCCGAATAGCAGAAACGGTTGAACATTTGATGACTAATCTAAAGGCTGGCAGTTCTAAATCACCCAGAGGAACCTTGAAAGACAGGCATAGCGATCTGCTTCTGAAAGGTCAGAGCTTTCAAATCCTGATGAAGTAGTCCTGCTCGACACACATGGGGTCACTGTGGGTCAGCATCTACTCTACAACTAGTCATTGAAGTTAGAGACCTAGGAGTTACCATTAAAGTTTCTTTTCTCAGTCTCACACTCTTAAACACACCACATCCTGTACATTTCACTTTAACATTTGACTTTATAAATGTCTTTAATCATCTACTTCTCCCAACCATCCCATCACTGCCCTATCTTGGATACTTTCAGGCACAAACTAATGCAACAGCATCAGCATCTGTCTACTAACAGTATCAGGTTCCCACTGCCATCAGAGTGCTGGGGCTTAAAACATATTTAGCATAAATGCTTACAAGCGGTTTCTCACTTCTGGGTTTCTTTACACATGTTCTCTATACTTGGAACAATGTATTGGTCTTCACTTGGCTGTTGTAACATTACCATGGAGTCGCTTCTGACTCATAGCGACCCTGTACAAATATCTTCTGTTAAATCTATATGTATTTGTGGATCTACTCTCACTCTCTCTCCCACACTCATTCAGCCTCCAGGTCTATCCAGTACGTCTCCTGTTGTTGTTATGTGCCGTGGAGTTAGTTCCGACTCACAGTGATCCTGTACAGGGTTTCCGACGCTGTAAATCGTTACGGGAGCAGAAAGCCTCATCTTTCTCCTGCGGAACCGCTGGTAGTTTTGAACTGCCAGCCTTGAGGTTAGCAGCCTGATTCATAACCACTACGTTACCAGAGCTTTGCTAACACCTACGTATTGCTTACGCTCACCATATTCTGTTGTTAGGAAGGAATCGATTCCGATTCATAGCAACCCTACGCACAACAAAGTAAAACCCTGCCATCCTCACAATTGTTATGCCTGAGCCCACTGTTGCAGCCACTGGGCCAACCCATCTTGTTGAGGGTCTTCCTCTTTTCCACAGAGCAAGCATGATGTCCTTTTCCAGGGACAGGTCTCTCCTGACAACATGTTCAAACTATGCAAGATGAAGTCTCGTCATCCTTACTGTTAAGGAACATTCTGATTCTATTGTTTCCAATACGGATTTGTTTGATCTTCCGGCAGTCCATGGTACTTTCAATATTTTCCTCTTAGGCCATAATTCAAATGTTTCGATTCTTCCCCAGTCTTCCTTATTCATTGTCCAGCTTTCACATGCATTGAGGTTTACTGAAAATAACTTGGCTTGCGTCAGGCACACCTTAGTTCTCAACGTGATACTTTTGCTCTTCAACACTTTCAAGAGAAATTTTGCAGCACATTTGCTCAGGGCAATATGTCATTTGATTTCTCGACTGCTGCCTCCATGCACACTGACTGTGGGTTCAACTAAAATGGACATTTGACTTCAACAAGGCACAGGCATCACCTTTACCAAGAACTTTACCCTAGACTACTCTCCTTAAGACTAGGGTAACTATTCCTTCTTCACGTCCTCAAAAGACTCTCTGTTTATCTCTTATTCTTTTACTTATTCAACTGTATTAAATGGGTACCAGTCACTCCTCGGAAACCCTATACAGGGTCGCTATGGGTTGGAACCGACTCGAAGGCCCTTAACAACAACAACATATATATCCTGGTGTGGCCCTGTGAGTTAATGCACTGGACTACAAAGTCATTCGAACTGCAAGGACGGTGGTTCAAGCTCACCAACTGCTCCTTGGAAACCCTATACAGGGTCACTATGGGTCAGAACCGATTTGAAGGCATTTAACAACTACACTAACAACAGATAGACAAATTTTTGTACTTCTCTAAATAATTATGAACTTTGAAGAACAGAATTTTTTTATTTTAACTTTAAAATGTAATAAGAATCCCTGGGACCATCAAGGGAGAAGAGTGGAGTTCGGGACCCTATCCATAGAAGCAGTGATGCCTGAGAAGGAGGCAGAGACGATGACATGGAGAGATGGAGCAGCTGGGGACTTCAGACACAGAGAGGGAGAGGGACTGTGTGCCGATGACCAGGGGACAAGCTTGCAGGGTATACCATTGGTTGGTTGATGATGCATGGAGGGGATTGT
>NW_006408585.1:12183366-12189457 GCF_000296735.1 Chrysochloris asiatica
GCCCTGTGAGTTAATGCACTGGACTACAAAGTCATTCGAACTGCAAGGACGGTGGTTCAAGCTCACCAACTGCTCCTTGGAAACCCTATACAAGGTCACTATGGGTCAGAACCGATTTGAAGGCACTTAACAACTACACCAACAACAGATACACAAATTTTTGTATTTCTCTAAATAATTATGAATTTTGAAGAACAGAATTTTTTTATTTTAACTTTAAAATGTAATAAGAATCCCTGGGACCATCAAGGGAGAAGAGTGGCGTTCGGGACCCTATCCAGAGAAGCAGTGATGCCTGAGAAGGAGGCAGAGACGATGACATGGAGAGATGGAGCAGCTGGGGACTTTAGACACAGACAGGGAGAGGGACTGTGTGCTGATGACCAGGGTACAAGCTTGCAGGGTATACCATTGGTTGGTTGATGATGCATGGAGGGGATTGTAACCACAGCAATGAAACGATATACGATAGGATGAATGTAAAACTGATGTTCTCCCATGTAAACTATCACATAATTCACAATAAAACATTAAAAAAAATGTAATAAGAAAACCAGATTTGAAGAATTTAAAATCCCCTCTATATTACAAAACCAATAGTATTATTTCTGGACTACTACTACCACTGGACAGCCGTATCATATTAATGAATATTTCTAACTAAAAGCATATCCCACTTTATATATATAATGTGTCCCTAGATTTTCTAAAACTAAGTATTTTCCCACTTACATACATGTTTTAGAAGGAGCTCTAATAGTGTAGTGTTTACGAGTCAGACTGCTAACCTCAAGGTTCACAATTCGAAACTACCAACCATTTTGTAGGAGAAAGATGGGGCTTTCTGCTCCTGTAAAGATTTACAGGCTCAAAAACGCTATGAAGGGAAGCTAGGAGTCGTAAAGGACTCCACAGCACACTGTCATCACCATGCATGTTTTGGAGTCCTGGTATGGCACTATAGGATAAAGCACTGGACCACAAGGTTGGTTTGAACCACAAGGTTGGTAGTTCAAACCCACAAGCCACTCCTTGGAAACCCTATATAGGGTCACAACAAGTCAAAACGGACTCGACAGCACTTAACAAATACATGTTTTAATTCGGGCATACTTTAGCTTTTCATGCTCTCTAAATAGCAAATTTCTAATTATCTCAACCTATGTTCAATCATTTTAAAATAATACTTTATAAATTACTTATGCCCATTATTTAGACGAAAATAGTTTTTAAGCTTAGAAAAAAAAAAATCTTTTTAAGATGTGTTGTTGTTAAGTGCTGTCCGATCAAGTCTGTTCCAACTCATCGTGATAGTGTATAGGGTTTCTGAGGAGTACCTGACAGGCTTGAACTGCTGACCTTGTGGTTAGTAGTCCAGGTTGTGGTAAATTTTGGTTTAAAACAGTGTTCTTTAGGGTGGTTGTTCTTTACTGTTATAAAAATTGTATCTGGGCAACAATACAGATAAAATTAAGGGGAAAAATTAGGAAGCCACTTTAATTTTGCCTCACTGATTTTTTTAAAATAAAGTAATGCATACATCTATCCTCCAGAATTAAGGAATCTTGTCATTCCATACTTTAAATCAAGTGTTTAACTCTTGGCATGAGTACTGAAGTAATAATGTACTTTAAAACACTTTTCATATTACTTGATTCATTTCTTGTTTATAAAATATTCAAAAGAGAATAATATCCACTGTTACTTGGATTATCTTTCACATATTTATGTATAAAGGAAGTCTTACGTTTTCTCAAGTTTCTAACAAAATTCCTCAAAGTTCTAAATTACTTTCTTCTTGAGTCAAATATCAATGAGTCTCTGATATCAGTAAGTAAATGCATATCTGATACAGAAAAACATTGAATGCATGGGCTATAAATTAAAATTTGTAAAAAAAAAAAATATGAGAGACACTATTAAAAAATTCACATTAACAGAATATTTCTAAAGGTAAATCTAGTCCTGAGCTTGCTCTGCAAGAGAGGTGACTAAGCAAACACTTTACTGTTTATAAGTTCAAAATAAAAGGCATTTTTCCTTCATTCCACAGAATTTTTAAGTCTCCAATGAATTCGCTCTCTTTAACTGGTCACTGGTGTCTTTATTATCTCGTGAACCTGGACAAATATTATCCTTGTCAATGAGGTATCCTATGATGATTAGACAAACTAGTTATAATCTCTTCCTGGAGATAACTCGAACCTGAGTAAATTCACTCCATTAATTTTTCCCCGGAAAAAGGCTACATATATTTATAAAAAATTAGGCACTGTTTAATTATATAAGAAGAGTTAAACACTATCCATAAATCTTAGTGCTTACAATACTTGTAAATGAACTGGCAGCCCAAATTTCTGGCTAGGTAATCTCTCTTTAAAAAAAATATATGGAAGGAATGTCCAATTTGTCATTATGATTTAAGCATGGGTTTTAAGTGAAATTGTTCTGAGCCCATAAAACAACCTTTCTTATATCATCCATTAAATCTAGTGTGACAATGAACTGTGAACAAAAGAAGTACCTCCAAAATTAGACAAACAAAAGAATTGTTACCTTCTTAAAGACTATGTCTGATGATATGTTTTCCTAAATAAAAGTGACAATCAAAAACACCATTGTGTTTACTTTCACTTAGCAATCTAGGAGTCCTACTGTTAATTTTCATTTTATTAATTTCTTTTGAATAACAATGCTTATATAACTATTATTGAAAAAATAAGAAACTACGAGCTAATCTTAAAAATTATACTCAGCATGCTAAAGTGATGGTGGTGGTGGTGGTGGTGGTGGTGGTGGTGTGCTGTGGAGTGGGTTCTGACTCATAGCAACCCTGCATAGAGTTTCCGAGGCTGTAAATATTTACGAGAGCAGAAAGCTGCATCTTTCTTCCATGTACTTCCTTTTCCAGCGACTGGTCCGTCTTGACAATACGTCTGAAATATGAGAGATGAAGTCTAGCCATTCTGGCCTCCTGGCCTCCAAGGAGCACTCTGTTCTTTTGGCAGGCCATATCACTTTCAATAATCTCCTCCAGCACCATAACTCAAATGTGTCAATTCTTCTACGGTCTTTCTTTTTCACTGTCCAGCTTTTGCATGCATATGAGGTTACTGAAAATACCATGGCTTGGGTCAGGCGTACCTTAGTCCTCAAGCTGACATCTTTGCTCTTCAACACTTTAAAGAGGTCTTGTGCAACAGATTTGCCTAATGCGATACGTCATATGATTTCTTGACTGCTGCTTCCACAAGTGTTGATCTAAGAAGAATAAAGTCCTTGACAACTTCAATCTTTTCTCCGTCGATAAGAATGTTTACTGGTCCAGTGGTGAGGATTTTTGTTTTCTTTACATTGAGATGCAATCCATACTGAAGGCTGTGATCTTTGATCTTCATCAGTAGGTATTTTAAGTCCTCTTCACTTTCAGCAAGCAAGGTTGTATCATCTGCATATCACAGGTTATTAATAAGTCTTCCTCCAATCCTGAATTGAATTTTCTTCATATAACCCAGCTTCTTGGATTATTTTCTCACCTTATTCTGAATTAGACATGGTATCAGGAAAAGAATGTTTTCTATTTCAATCAAATTCTCATAGAGCCTCACAGAAGAAGGTCAAAGGACAGATTTCTTAAAATAAAATAGGTATTTTTTAGAATCTAAGATGAGCTCTAGGAAGATACAATTGTAGATGGTCATATGGGATTCCTGCCTTATCTACAAAGGGACAGCAAGACTGGCCATATAGTCGAGCCGTATTTGCACCCTGTAATACACCAACATAAAAGGCAAGAGTCAACACCAACTACTATAATACAAGATTAGTGTGTAAACTCAACACATGTTACAAACACACCAAAAGAAGAAGGACGCTGTGGATACAGAGAGACCTAACCGATCATCAGAGATAAAAATGTGAACAATATTTCTTTCACTCATTTCTCATTCTGTCTGCACACCTACACAACAGTGACTAGAGGGGATGCCTGCATGAGTGGATACCCCCACTCACCCCTAAAGGTTTCCACTGTTCATGCACACTGATCTACTCAGCAAAAGCTACTGGACTAATAATTTGCTACGCTTTTTTTTTTGTTGTTGTTTTGTTTTGTTTTCCCCCAGATTTTGCTTTTACTTTTGTTTTTGCTTTCTTGAACCTTGGGGTGAGAGCTTTCTCTATCAATAATACCCAAGAAAAGACAGTAATTACAGCCATATAGCCAAGCTACAAGCATGTTGTTGTTGATGTTAAGTGCCGTCGAGTCGGTTCCGACCCATAGCGACCCTGTATAGGGTTTCTGAGGAGCAGCTAGTGAGTTTGAACCACCGACATTGCAGTTCAAATAGCTTTACAGTCTGATGCATTAACCCACAGTGCCACACCAAGACTCCTAGCTACAAGGATATTATCCTATATCCCACGATCCAGGCAGAAGCCAATACTAGCTACTACATATTATATACATAGCCCAACACTTACTAAGATTACTCACAGTTGAGTAGTAAGACATGTGAAAAGGGAAGCCTACCTCCAGAACACATCCACAAGGAGACACTCAGTAAGCTTAATAATACAGCAACATACATTCATTTAATCACTGAAAACACATTTAACTATTGAAAATGTCCAAGAAACAACAAAAGATCTTGGCACATGTCCAGAAACAGAAAAGGGTAACTGAGACAAATGAGCTGGAGGTAGGCATAAACTTCCCATTGAAGGAGAGCAGGCTTTGGATCTGCCTGAGAAGGAATTCAAGAAAATGACTTGGAGACAAATCCAAATGCTTCACAGAAAGGTGGAGGAAAATAAGGAAGAAGTCAGGAAAGTGCTACAGGAGCAATCAAACAAGATAGATATAGCACTGGAAACAATTAAAAACCTGCAAAAAGAGGTCCAGATGATTAATAATAAAATATCAGAAATGGACAATACACTGAAAGGGCAAAGGCATAGAACTGAAGAGACAGAAGCTAGAACCAGCAAGCTGGAAGACAAATCTCTCAATACTGCTAAGATAGAAGAGCAAGCAAAATAAAAGGATTCAAAAATCTGGAGAGAGTCTAAGATTCATGTTGGACAACATGAAGAGAAATACCTTAAGAATTGCTGGCATTCCAGAACAGGAAGAATTGCACAAGTCCACAGATAAGGTAGTTGAGGAGCTTCTAGAAAAAAAATTCCCTAACATCTTGAAGGATAAAAACATAAGCATTTAAGAAGCTGAACAAACCTCAAGATGGACAAACCCCAATAGAAAATCACTAAGACATATCATAATCAAGCTCTCCAAAATCAAAGACAAGGAGAGAATACTAAAAGCAGCCAGGGAAAAGAGAAGTGTTACTTACAAAGGCAAACAAATCAGATTAAGCTCTGATCTCTCTGCAGAAACCACGCATGCAAGAAGGCAATGGGGACATATATAAAACCCTAAAAGAAAAAAAGTGCCAACCAAGAATCATCTACTCAACAAAGTTGTCAATAAAATATGACGGAGAAATCAAAACATTTCAGGATAAACAGAAGCTAAGAACTTTGTCAAAGCCAACCCAGCACTTCAAAACATCCTAAAGTGAGTGGTTTGGACTGAAAACCAACATGAACAGACAAAAACCAGAGATTGACACACCTGGCAACACCACCCTGAACCCAGATGACAGATAGAGAGTCCAGAATAGAACAAAATTACAACAATGAATTCAGAGGAACTGGGAGGTCTGTCAAAAAGCAAAATAATGGCAATGTTAAAGAAGGGAAAAACACAGGAACAGAGGTTCAGGTGGTGAGGTCAGATAGTTTGCAGGATATAAAAGACTGTCTCAAGTGGAGGAAAAAGTTAGTAAATCATAGGGTAACAACAAAGAAAATTAATACTTGACAGCCTCCCAAGAAAATGAAGATCCAAGAAGAACATGTGAACATTAAAACTAAGAAGAAACTGACAAGAAAGAACACAAAAAACATGAACTCAGCACAGGAAGGCATGCAGAACAAAGGAACCTGTAGCATCACACACACAAACGAACATAATGACAACAATTAAGTCATACCTATCAATAATTATATCCCACATGAATTTAAAGAT
>NW_006408585.1:12191097-12208465 GCF_000296735.1 Chrysochloris asiatica
CGTTCTGCTGTGCATAGGGTCGCCATGGGTTGGTACCGACTCGATGGCACCTAACAACAACAACATCGATAATTACACTGTTAATGTCAATGTATTAAATGCACCAATTGTGACAGAGCGCAGCAGAATGGGTAAGAAAATAGGACCCTTCAGTATGCTGCTTGTAAAAGACACATCTTACACACTAAGACAAAAACAGATTAAAAGTTAAAGAATGGGAAAAAAAAATACACCAAGCTAATAGCAACCAAAAACAAGCAGGAGTAGCAATACTACTCCTGATAAAATAAACTTTAAGACAAAACCGAGCATAAGAGATAAAGAAGGTCATATGAAGAAAAGATCTTAACTTCAAACCCCAGTCCTACGGTAATTTTAATACATATTGTATTATAAAAGATAGTCATGTGCCAACAGCAATAATCAAAATCAAGTTTTTATAGTATGCAAGAGATAGACTTAATACCTAAAGTTTCATAGTAATCGAGGAAAGCAATGATAGTCACAATTCAAAATACCAAATACTCCAAAATATCAAATACTAAAAAGTTTATTTTATATTTATATAAATATATCTGACACACAAAATTTTGTTTTATTATTGATACTAAATAAATCTTCCTAAATTTCTTTTTACTTTGTTGTTGTTTTTGTTAAGTGCCACGGAGTCGGTTCCAACTCATAGTGACCCTGAATAGGGTTTCTGAGGAGCAATTGGTGGGTTTGGACTGCCAATCTTAGAGTTTGCAGTCCAGTGTTTATTCTACAGTGCCACAATCAGGCATCCTGCTGTGGCATGTAGGATAAGCATAGGACTCTGAACCACAAGGTCGACATTTCAAACCCACCAGCTGCTTCTCAGAAGCCCTATACAGGGTTGCTATGAGTCAGAACTGATTTCACAGCACTTAACAACAACAATAACATTAAAATCATGTAATTCCCAGGCCAGGAAAGAACAGTGGATGATTGATACGGAAAGAGTATGGCAGCTAGTATGGGAAGGAAGTCTAGTGTTTAAGATTTTACCTAGATAATCCACACAATAGATATTCTTCAGTGTGAAAAGATGTGATGTTTTAAGAGCATTCTAACAAATGTAAAGATCAAAAAGCTTTGGTTAAACCATAACTGTCTTCTTTTTTTGTTTACAAAATCCGTGAGGCCTAAATTAGATTCCTAATAAGGACACTGACTGTGTAGTAGTTTTATCATTGATGGAATACAAGCCATCTGTTGACACAATGGGTAAATCAGGAGGTTACAATTTGTAACACTGACACAGGTTTGCTATTGATAAGGTAAATTTTTCTTTCCACTGCCCAGTATTTGATCTTCATGTGTAGTCACATGTTTGTCTAAACCTCAATTAAAATGCAAATAAAAGAAATCTGAAGTTCTTTTGATGCACATATTGACGTGCCTTGTAAAATTCATCAACGTAATTGTCTTCGGTGCAGGCAAAAAATAAACCAATATGGAGGGTAGCGTATCCTCCATCCACACCGAGAAATGCTACTTGAAGTAAGTGGATTTTGAGCTTGAAGGTGACAATGCAGCCCGTGAGCACTCCTGGTAAATGAATTACTGCCAATGTCAACTTACAATGATGACTGAAAAGTGCAATGGTTCAGTGGGAAGAAGTAACCTCAAGCATGATGCAATCTACAACAAATCAACCGCCCCAGTCCCTCCCAAGTTTCTATCGTTCTAGCTCTTATTTAGGAAAACAATACAGATGTTCCCCTTCCGGCTCATTCAGACAATCAGCACCAATGCACGGCTCTCTCCAGTCTACCTAGATGATGGCCAAGCTTCTCTGATTTTGACACAGCATACTCAACATCTTTTCATCAAATACATCATGAGCATCCCGACTCCACGGTACTTAACAATAACAACAACAATGTACCCTGTGAACAAATTAGTCGGTGGCTAGTTAGAGAGCGGAGTCTTGGTGTGGCACTACAGAATAAGCACTAGACTGCAACCAACAAGTTCAGTGGTTCAAACCCACCAGCTGCTCCTTGGAAATCCCATACAGGATCACTATGAATCGGAACTGACTTCACAAAACTTAACAACAAGATCTAAAGCTTTTCAGGTTTAGAAATAATTAACAAATAGTTTAGGGAATAGTTAAAAAAAAAAAAACTCATTGCCATCCAGTCGATACCTACTTAAAATGACCCTATGTTGTTGTTTTGTTGTTAAGTGCCATCAAGTCAATTCCGACCCATAGCGACCCTGTAGAGGGTTTCCAAGGAGCCACTGGTGAGCTTGAACCACCAACCTTGCAGTTCAAACGACTTTTGCAGTCTGACGCATTAGCCCACAGCGCCACACCAGAACTCCTACAGGACAGAGTAAAACTGTCCCATAAGGGTTCCAAGGCTTTAAATGTTTATGGAAGCACACTGTAACATCTTTATCCCAAAGAGTAGCTGGTGGGTTTGAACCGCTGATCTTTCAGTTAACAAAATCCCTGAAAGCACCATCAACACACCCAAGAAGAATAAACACATTTTAAGATCTAATGATTTCACATGGTGGTGGTGGTGGTGGTGCACCGTGGAGCTGGTCCCGACTCGTTGTTCTTAGGTGCCATCGAGTTGGTACCATCTCACAGCAACCCTGTGCACAACAGAATGAAACACTGCCCGGTCCTGGGCCAACCTCACAACTGTTGCCACACTTGAGCCCACTGATGCTGCCACTTTGCCAATCCATCTCACTGAGGGTCTTCCTCTTTTTCTCTGACCCTTCACCTTACAAACATGATGCTATCCTTCTCCAGCGACTGGTCCCTCCTGACAATATGTCTGAAGTATGAGAGACGAGTTTGTCCATCCTGGCCTCCAAGGAGCACTCTGGCTGCCCTTCTTCCAACACATATCTGTTGGTTCTTTTGGTAGCCCATGGCACTTTCAATATTCTCCTCCAACACCGTAACCCAAAAACATCAATTCTGTGGTCTTCCTTATTCGCTGTCCAGCTTTCACATGCATATGAGGTTATTGAAAATACCATGGCTTTAGTCAGATGCACCTTAGTTCTCAAGTTGAAATCTTTGCTATTCAACACTTTCGAAAGGTCTTGTGCAGCAGATTTGCCTAATGTAATACACGTCATTTGATTTATAGCGGCCCTGTATAGGGTTCCCAAGGCCGTAAATCTTTATTGGAGCAGAAAGCCTCATCTTTCTACTGTGGAAAGGCTGGTAGTTTCAAACTGCTGACCTTGAGGTTACCAGCCCGACTCGTGACCACTATCCTACCAGAGAACCTTAATGATTTCACATAGTAACCCCTTTTCTATGTTATATAAAAATTTACTCTTACTTCAGATAAAACTCCTACCAAGGTTAATTCTATTTCAAGAGACTCAGTCAAGAGAAAACAGTTTCTATCCTAAAATTTCAGCTACATCAATGTTAATTTCTAATATACTAAAAGGAAATGTATAATATATTAATCCTAATTTAAAACCACTAAGCAAAATTGGAAAAAAAAAAAAATTTTAAGCCTTCAAAAGGTAACAGCACAATATAAGATTATGGATAGCTTTTGGAAATAAAATATAATCATACCATTTCATTAGAATTAAGATTCATGCATTAACCAATGAATGATAAAGCTATTCACGAATTAGAGCAATTCATTTCATTATATCCTATGAACTTACACCTGAAGAGTATTAAAACAACACACAGACCATGGCTTTATAAGAATCATCATCATTTACTCTACATTTTATTACATTTTCATGGCATGCCAAATAGCTTGCACAGTGGGAGGCAGTATCTAGTTGCATTACAGCCTAATTTGAAATAATTCTCAAATTACAGATAGCAGTTAATTTTGTTTGAAATTTTAAAAAGAACATAAGCAAGACCTCATTACAGTCTTCGACTCAATCTTGACAGTGTAGTTTACACTCAGTAGAAAAATGGGAGTTTGTTTAAAGTCTATTCCAGCGTATTACGCTCAAGGACAATAACCCAGGCACATCATCATACTGAATCCTGTTTAACCGAGAATCTAAAAGATGTTGTGTATCTTTAGAAAAATTTTAAGACATGGAAAGTCGAAGTAAAGTTAAAACATCCAATAACTGGAACCAGCAGAGTGAGGGCATTACACCACTCGCTTTAGCAACACCGACCAAAAATACACACCAGTGACTTAATATGAAATAGTTACCATGCAGAGCTATGAAGCAGATTTCAGTATTTCCATTCATTCAGAGTGTTTTCTATTTTGATGGCTTAAGAAAGCAGCAAATCGATATGAATTTAGATCTCTACTTTTATTTGTATTTTTAAGAAATATATGCATTCATTATTATATTCATAAGAACCAATGATTAGGTCCAATGGCAAAATCTCGGCAGGAAACAGATTTAGCAATTTAAATGTTTTATAAGTTTTTGTAATTGAGGAAACTTTTCATAATCTGGCATTTGTTAAGACCACTTATTAGAAATTATGCAGCACAGTAGCTGTGGAAATATGAGCTAGCTTCACAATTATAAAGTCAGCCTATGTAGCCTTCTGCTATTGTATATAGTGGTATAAACCCCACGGCGGCCTATCAGCTAACTGGCAGGCAGGGGGCTGCTCTATTCAAAGTGAGAGATACAAGCTGCAGGGCAAAAACCTGGCAGCTCCCATCTGACCCTACAATCCCCTACTGGTGACAGCTCCAAGCTCCATGGCAAATTAGGGCTTCTCATATTACAATTGGAGAAGACAGATTCCATTAGCAGTATCTGAAATTGAGTGGAGAGCTGCACTGTTATCAGACTTGACTCATAAGCACTGCTATTAATCAGAGCTATGATAGCATTTATATATTTCAAGCTATCTGCTGCTGCTGTGATATTCTGCTACAAAGGGTTGATGGGACTTAGGAAAGTGAACAATAGAGCTTTCTGGGAAAAGCAGAGTAAATCAAGAAAGTCTATGACTTCCGCACATTCTGAAGGGATTGCGGTTTACATAAATTTTCTCCCAATTGGAGATTGAGCTCTTCCTCATCTTACACATGGGATTTAGTTGTCACTCAATGGTAACAGCTGTGAAAAGGTGAAGCGGCCCACCGCTCAGAATATTGCCTTCGCTTTTAAAGCAATTAACCCATGAACAGGAGGATACCTGGTGATATCAAAGGGATTAGACCAGGCAGTGCATTATTAACATTTCCTTGAACTAATTCTAACTCTGACTAGCTGTCAGAAAAGACTCTACTGTCTTAAAAAATAGTTTTCTGCCCTGCTTTTTTCCCCTTCAAATTGAAGCACTGCTATTTGAGCCTAATGTGTCCCTCAACTTATAAGAAAATGCAAATGTACCAAGCTCTTAATATGCTTAACCAGTCCCAGTCAAGGCAATTTTAATACGAGTACGAGAGAAATATATGATCAATTAACCAGGGATCAAGACAGATAGTCTCCTGAATGGAAATGAATGCTCCGGTACTTTACATTCATCTGCAACTACAAAAACTTATGCATAGTTACTGTTGAAATTAGCAAGAGCTTCACATTATTCTCTATGGCAATCATCTAAAATACTCTTTAAGCTGGAAAATCTAAATGTCCCTTAAGCAGGAGATTCTGCATTCTCTAAGGTATGGCATTTTAATTTTCGATTCTTGACTGAATAGAACCTGAGCTGAAGCAGATACACTCCTCTGAATCAGGTGTTCAGCTTTCAAAGTTTAATCAAATTAATTCTTAGCAGCCAGTGCTTACAGATATACAACTTCTGAAAAACACAGACACTCAAATAAAATGCTGGCATAAAACACTGCCAGGAAATATCTATATATTACTGAAATTGAGCCTAAGTTCCTTGCAGTAAGTAGACATAGTTTCAAGGCACCTTTAATTATTGTTAATATTCACATATGCTAGGTAATCAGTTAACAGGAAGAGAGCTGTTTTCTTACTACACGATCTTAATGATGTTTAAATAGTTTTTTTATATAAGTTTCCTGAAAAAGCACTTTTTAGAAAAAAAAAGCTGAAAAATTGCTGATTTTAGTGCTTAGTGACTTAAACTCTTACCTTCTTTAAAATGAGTACTGAATTTATATTATAAAATAGGAGTTTTCCTTTCAGTGAATACAAGTGCTCAACAAATATTGTTAAATGAATTTTACAGTTCCATTTGGCCTGTAAGTTTGAAAACGGTATCCTGACTCCCATGTTAAGAATATATTTCTCAACCTGTAACTACCAAAGTCAAGGATACACGACATGCCTTCATCTGAGATCATAAGCAATTTAAATATTCCCTGAGGTCAAGAATTTCTGTACAATGCTATCAACATTTTCCACAATCTTTTAGGGACAAGAACATCTGAAATGAGAACACGGAGATGTTTAATGATAGTAATTTCAACATTTCTTCTTTAGTTAGTTAGCATTTGAGACCTAGTCTGATGTTTCGTAGAAAATAACTTCTAAATTTCAGTGGTGTTAAATGTTGCTCATATTTGTGATTTGCATATCTTAAACTTTGTAAATTTCATACAAATAGGATCTGTGCATTTCAAATAGGACAGGGCACTTTAAATAATGTATTATCAAATTTCAAAATCTTTTACTTCAATGACCTTAAATGAGAAAATCCCAGATTGTATAAATCATTGGCTGTACTATATAATCGCAACTACACAGATGTACATATTAGTAACATTAATATTACCCCATAAATATGAAATCTATGAAACACCCTTAAATATCTTTCTTCCCTTAAAGAAGTCTGGTGGTACAGTGGTGAAGTGCTTGGCTATAAACCAAAAGGTCGGTGGTTCAAACCCATCAGCTGCCCTGTGGGAGAGCAATGTGGCAGTTTGCTTCTGTAAAGATGTCAGCCTTGGAAACCCTCTAAGGTTGGTAGGAGTCAGAATCGTCTGGATGACAATGGGTTTGGTATGGGTAATTATAGCTTCCATGCTGATATAAAGGCTTAAAACTACTCCATAAATAAATGCATAAGAAACGACAGTCACAACCTTACTGTTTGTAATTCAATAAACGACAGTGATACATATAGCCTTCTAGGTGCTATTTTCCTCATATGCTTTCAACACTGGTGCAAAGCAAACAGAAATGAATTCTTGCCAGCCATTAGCAAAGATTGACAAAAAATGCAGTGTTAATGACATTTTAAGGCTTTTAAAAGCAAGAAAAAGATGCAAGAAAAGCAAAAATTACACAGTAAGTGGAAACAACGAATAAATTGTTCTTTCAATCTAAGTCATGTTTACTGAAAAAAAATGGAGCTCTTAACATCAACACATTTAAACAGAAATTTGCTTTTTGAAATACCATCTTTGTTTAAAAGGTACAGAAGAAGGTCTTTATGTCCACCCCAAGAGCTAAATATAGTGAATGCTATGTGAACAATTACCTGGGGGGAAAAAAAACCTTAAACCTGTTAAAAGAATTAATTTACTGCACGCCAGTCAGCCCTAATCCTACATGTACAGTAATGTTCTTTTAAGTGATTGGGGGTGGGGGAAAATAAAACTGCTTCCCAGATCAAAATCCTCCAACACTCAACAACAAAATGGAATTATGGTTTTGTCTGTAAATGAATAAAGTAGTGAAATGTCTCCTAAACAATTCTGATAAAGGAGTCAACCTGTAAAGGAATACATTTACTGTATGCTGGGAATGAAAAAAAAGCTGTCACTGTAATGACCATACAGAACTGTGTCCTGCTGTTGGGTTTATGTTCACAGAAGAAAGGTTTTAAAGGTTAAGTTCAGGTCATTCAACAAATGAAATTGTAACAAGCCAGCTGACATTGTATAATGTCTTCTTCCACTCAATCAATAGGCTACTGTTAGTCCTATTACCATAGAGATGGCTTGCTCCTTTCTGAAGGGTGTCTATTGTTTGACAAAACAGATTTGCCACTTGAACTAGGTTGTTCCCAAAGGACGTGTACCTTGTCAATTATTTGTACTCAAAATAATGAAGTATTCTCATATTAAAATGTATGTAAGAGATAATATCATTAGATTTTTTTTTTGGGGGGGGAGAAACAAATAAAAAGCAACTTTTTATTTCCAAAGTATTCTAATACTAAAGTCACTCAAATATCCAGTTTAATCATATTAACAGTTCTGACTTAAAACACATCACAGCAAGTAAAAATATATACACAATATCATTAAGACTATGTTAAAAGAAAAGGGTTGCAAGCTAGTGTGCTAATCTAAAACCCATTATAACTGAGTATAATAATAAAAAGGTAGTCTAAAATATAGACAACTCAAATGAAAACTAGACAGTCCAAAGGTTTTTCGAGTCTCTGAAGATAATGATTTTCACAGCAGTTCTCATGTAGGATGGTATCAATTCATTTTTTGAAAAGCATGAAAAAGTCTTAGAAAACAAATCATTTTCTGTGCAGAATAGCTATTTGTATGTACATATTTAACAATTAAAAATAGATGTAAGTGTTATGTAAAGGGTCTTCTAAAATATAACTATAAATATACTTAAAATATAGACATAACTGTTCTACTAAGTACCAAAAAAACAAATATTGGTTTTCTTAAAATGTCTGTATCTTAAATGATCTTTGGAAAATTAATAACATACACATTAACTACAAAATAGAGCAATTCTATATTTCAACCGACATGTTTGAAAATAAAAAAGACCAGTTTTTCTCTCAGAGGAAACACTGGCAGATTCTTAATTATTAAAAACTCAGAAGGAAGAATTCTAATGAAGATTATTCTAACCACTTTGAAAAAGAAAGGACGCATAATATTAATCAGCACAATTAGAGATCTTATTTTAAATATCCTGCACTTAAAGATTTAGCTATCACTAAAAAGCTGTAAGAATGAAATAGAAACAAATTAACTAATATACAGAAACATGTGGTAAGTGAATAACAATGATATTTGATTCTGAAACCTTCAACAAATAAATTTAAAAACAAATCTTAGAGTCAAAATAATGCTAGCTTTTACCATTTCAGAAATAAGAAGGAAATGTAGAAATGATTGCTCTAAAGGACAATTGGTAGCGTAGTGGTTACGAATCGGGCTGTGAACCTCAAGGTCAGCAGTTCGAAACTACCAGCTGTTCCGTGGGAGAAAGATGAGGTGTTCTGCTCCCGTAAAGATTTACAGCCTCGGAAACCCTGTACAGGGTCATTATGGGTTGGAACCGACTCCACGGTACTTAACAACAACAACAAAGGACACTACCATGAAAATATTTGTCTTCAAAAATGTATATGAAATTAGGTCTATTCCAATTTGTTTTTATAATAAAATCAGTAATAAAATTTATGGAAGAAGTCTTGCTTTTTTCCTTTGGAGCAGACAGAATTTGTATTGCTCATTATAATCCTTTTAGGCATAGATTTGAAAGAGTTATGAATCAGGAGAAAGAAACATCAAAGACAAACGAGTTAACCAATATCCGAGAAACTATGACCAATTTTTAAAATGCCAACTAAGAAAGTCTTCCATTATGGAAATAAGTGGGATCTAACTGGCCTGCCTTAGTACTATAATAGACCAAAGTGAAACTATTAGAATCATATCCCAAACTGACTTCCTCAGGTAAAAGCCTCATTGCAAAAAAAAACAAACAAGCAAACCAAAACAGTACATGTTCATGTTTAGAACGCAGTGTAATTAGATAGTACCACTGGCCCTGAAAGGCAGCTGCCCATCAGCAATACTGTGATTAATTCAATGATATTTACCATTTAGCAAGAGATGAACTTCAAATTGTTAAATTAAACTGGTCCATCTGCATCTTCATAAAATGACACACCTCATTAGTTCGGCCTAACCAGAGAATTGTCATCACAAGCTGGTGACACCCTCACTGCAATATGCAAAGCGAAAGCAACTGTGTAAATCATTCAAGGGTCAAATGCATACAAAATCACTGTAAATTTGAGACAGTGAAATCACATGACTTAGGAAAACCATTCAAGCGACATTTTTCTCTCTTCTAATTTAACCAACATGAGCAAGGAGATTAATTAAGCTTAATCTTAGCTTATCAACTACTTTACCTGAAAACGGTGAAAAAAAGTAACGAGGCAGCTATTGCTCCAAATAAGCCACAGAGGAGATTGACCCGGAAGGCAACGGAACCGAAAGGTAATAGTACAATTGCCAGTTTAGCAATCAGAGTGAACAAAGGGTAGCCAGGAGGATGGGCAACCTAGGGAAAAAGGAGCAACAGTTAGAAGGTTTGTACCCAGTAATGGAATAGTCACACTGGCTTTAATTGAAAAGTAACTCTTTTTCTCAGACAAATATAGTGACTAAGTGCCAATGACTAAACGTTTGAATAGTGGTTTTGTATTGTAATCCTCTTGTGCCAATACAAATAAATATTTTCTTTAGTGGATTTGGCAGCATCTATCACATGGTGCATTACCTAGAGAAAGGGTGACATATTTCATTGCTAGTTCTTAAGCAGTCTGTTCTCTGGGTTCACAGTACATTAAGGTCGTTTTAAACGCTGTTGAAAAAAAGCAGGTTCTGAAATATCGTATTGGTTAGAAAGTTGAAGACAGACCACACTGCTATCGGATTACCACCAAGCTGACAGTCCTTAGGTCTTGCCTAAAGGGATCATGCACTATAATAAAGTTTATTAAATAATAAACTTATTAAAAGTGTTAACCCGATTTATTTTATTCTCCACAGCTTATACAAAATTTGGGGTGATAATAAGGCAGCTACTGTATATATAGTAAAAGCTTTTCTTTATAATTTAGTTTAATTGGATTTAGAACTTACAGTAAATTGTCACGTACTCTACTTATAAGTTAGCAAAAACTGGGGTTTGAAAATAAATTAATCTACTTTACTCCATGCTTAATTAAACTTTCTTAATTCCTAAAACTGTTAATGAGAGCATTGATTAAACAATAAAACGAATACTTACTCCAAGCTCATATGCGGCTGTGATCAGTTCCCCTGTGAAACAATAATGTAAAACCAATAATTACTATTAGAAAGGGACACTCCTCCAAAGTTTCCAAAATCCAAACGCTTGCATTGGGGTTTTGCATTAATTTGACTGGATAAAACTGTAAATCTATAGAGATTTAAAAGCATGAGGATATTTTCTTCTTTAGTTCTTACTGAACAAACTATCTTTGGTAGTTTTTAGTAACTGGTCAGTGGAACTGACCAATTTACAAAATGCTTTGATTTTCCCTTCTGAAAGACTTGTATACATCTGTGAATATACAATTACTGCTGCAAAGCAGTACTGTAATATGATATACTATCCCCCAAGAACTTAGCATAGAACCATCTATAAAGATGGTTTCATACTATGGAAAATTTCCTACTATGGAAAATGTGTAGACTACTCTGGTAGCATAGTGGTTAAGAATCGGGCTGCGAACCGCAAGGTCAGCAGTTTGAAACTACCAGCTGTTACGTGGGGGAAAGATGAGACTTTCTGCTCCCGTAAATATTTATAGCCCCGGACACCCTGTACAGGGTCGCTATGGGTCGGAACCAACTCCATGGCACATAACAACTACATAAAATGTGCCATAGCTCTGGCTTTAGGATACCTTCTCTGTATTAACTACATTGGATATCTTGGAATAAATTCCTAGTGTTTATTAATTCCAGGTTATTTTGTTAAGTAAACTTTAACAGTTTTTCAAACCATTAAACCATTATCTATATTATTATATAGTCCTCCTTGTCAGTTCCTCAATATTAATATGCAATCATTCAATGTCTATTTGTTAGACAACATTTTAAGTATCCACAGCACAGACATTGTTTTTTCTTTATCCCTCCACACTGTAATGCACACACACAGTAGGAAATCGATCAATATTAATTGATGAATACCTTACGAAAGTTACTAACTTGGAAATGTATTAATGTTCACTTTCTACCATTCAATGGATATCAGTACTCTTCATTTGTACTGCCTTTAGACACTAGAAATTTAGACTTTCCCTTCTCAGGCCTAGAACGACAGCAATGAAATTGATTTGTATTCTGCCTCAACTCATCTTCACATTGAAATCACTTATTAACCATTCCGCTACTTGACATTCTACCGCCAACCACCACCAAAAAAACCCCAACAAAACAGTATCATTCCCTAGGTGAAAATTCCTCGATGGTTGCTGTCTGCTTTATGACGACTTCCAGATTGCACAGAACAACAGGGAAGGTCTCCCAGGCTTCAAGGTCCCTCTGCCAGGCCGATATCCATGAAGCCTGTGCTCTCTTCATCAAATCTGATCACCCACTGTTCCTCTGGAGTGCCCCTCTTTTGCACCTTCTCTCACTCTGGGATATTTTCCTCAGCGTTCTCCTCTGTATCCTTCAAGGGCTAGTTCAATTGCCACTTCCTCAGTGACACCTTGTCTCACACACAATCCCTCTCCTGCCTTGTGGCCCCCCAGCACAATTTATCATTTCTTTATCCTTTTCCAGAATTTTACTCAATCCTTTCTACGAGGGAGCTTCAAAAAGTTCAGGGGCAAATGGGATTAAAAGTAATGGGATTCTTCAGTGAACTTTTTGAAGCCCTCTCTTACTGATATTGTCAGATATTTTGGTTATAGTTGTTTTCATTCCCGTCTCTCACACTAAGTTAAAAATAGTATTCCACCCAGTCTCGGACCCTGATAAAGACATCACCTCCTATAGCCCCACATAAGGAACCAATTTAAGTCCCGCACATTGTGACTGACAAACAGACAACACCGTTGTCAGCCTTACTACTGAAGACACCGTGAGAATCACTGATTGCCGCACGGAAACCTCGTGTTGCTGCTGTGTGCTGTCTAGTCGACTCTGACTCATTGAGGCCCCATATGAGTAGAACGAGGGGTCCTAGACTGTCATCTGTATGGGAGGAGATTACCAGATCTTTTCTTCTGAGAAGGCACGGGTGGATTTGAACCACTGACCTTTTGATTAGCAGCTGAGTACTTACACTCCTATGATCCCACCACTGCTCCTGGAAATCCCATAAGGGAACAGAAAGATAACAAATCACTTGGACAAATTACTTAAGAACATCAGGTTTTCTGGAGAGATTCAAGAGCACCTTGGAAACCAAAGCTACTTTTTTATATGTTAAACACCTTTAAAAGTAAATTTTAAATGGCTGAAAATGTTTAAAAGTTGTGTTCCCTTTCTAACTACTATCACAGATGTTGTAGTTGTTGTTAAGTGCTGTGGAGTCGATTGCAACTCATAGCGACCCTGTACAGGGTTACAGAGGCGATACATCTTTGCAGGAGCAGAAAGCCTCATCCTGTGGAGCACTGGTGGGCTTGAAGCACAGACCTTGTGGTTCACACTCCATTGCTTATCGTAAAGTCACTGTGCTCCGAATGTCCAAGACAGGTAAGATTTTATAGTTTCCGCCCAAGCCCACAGCCACCGAGTCGAGTCTGACTGACCGTGACTGCCCTACAGCATCACCCGGATGACATCTTTCTCCCATGCAGTGGCTGCTACTTTTGAGTCTCCAACATTGTGGTTAGCAGCCCAACTTGTAAAACACTGCATGGCCACGACTCCTTCGAATGGCTTCAAAACCCATTGCTGCCAAGTCCATTCCCACTCACACTGATCTAGAGGGCAGAAGCGAACTGTCCTGAAGGGTTTCCAAGGCCATAAAGCTTTATGGAAACTGACACCACATCTTACTCGTAGGAGCAGCCACAGTTTCGGTTAGCAGTTGAACACTGAAATTACTACACTACCACGGCTTTCCCAATGTTGCTGGTGGGTGCTGTTGACAGCTGTCACATCGGTTCCAATTTATAGTGACCCTGCGTATTGGGTTTCCAAGGAGCCACTGGTAGGTTTGAACCGCTGACCTTGAAGGAAGCAGTCCAGCGCTTATCCTACAGCACCACACCAAGACTTTGTTGTTCTTCTTCTTATGTGCCAGCTAGTCAATTCCCACTCATAGATCTTGTCTAGGGTTTCTGAGTCTATGAATCTTTGAGGGTGTAGAAGCCCTCCTCTTTTTCCCAAAGAGTAGCTGATAAGGTCAAATTGCTGACTTGTGGTTTGCAGTCCAGTGCTTACTCTACAGAGTCACTGTACTTCTGCGGCAGGACTTTAGACCTTTTAAAATGTCTTCAATCCCACATGGTTTTAAACAAACTCCTTATTCCGTTGTTACTCTGTAAGTGAAGTAGACCTGGTGTCTTCTCATCTCCTGACTCATCACAGTTTTACACAGTTGGACAGAGCTACCCAACAAAACAGGTTCCCAAGGCTGTCATCTTTACTGAAGCCAATTGCCATGTCTTCCTCCTATAGATAAGCTCGTGGGTTCCAACAGTCAACCTTCTAGTTAGCAGTCAAGTCCTTGAACAAGTGCTGTCAGGTGTCCATCTAGAAGGTATACAAAGGGACTTCAAAAAGCTGGAGGAAAAAAGTTATTTCTTAATTCCATTTTTTTCCACAAACTTTTTTGAAGCCTCCTCACATCTAAGCTTAAATTTTCAAGCACCATTCATTCTCCTATATTTAAAAGTATTACTTAGGCTTGGCTTAGACTTCACATTAAAAGAGATACTGTTACATTATGCTAGCACTAAAAGAGACTATTTTCTACAACTTCTCACTGCTAAAAAGTTAATATGCTGATTTTCTTTGTTGGAGTTATGTTGGTATAGAGATAAATCTGGAATGTAAAAACTTCATCATCCACTATAAGGTAATGTTAAACTAAAATCCAGAGAGAAAAGATGCTACTGTTCAGAGCCTGCATATGTATCCTTGATAAAGAGCTAAAGGGAAATACTGCTCTTAAAATGTAATGTCGCAGAGGGGTCAACAGTAATGACACTCATGAACCTCCAAGGTCTCTGCTCTCGTCCAACCCTTCACATTGGGGTTTCCTCAAAGTTACTGCTTGCTTTTGAAAACGCAAGATTCCTTGACCATATCCCAAAGCTACTTAATCCAGTAAGACTCCTCAGTTTCCAATGCGATTCTGAAGTCAAAGTACGCTCAAGCTTGGGAATCATTAACTGCCTCGTGATGAGACTTGTCAGCAGTTTTGCTTCATAGCTAAAAATTTTAAAAACCAGTTCATCTTTACATTGTACATCTTGTATTATTACACTATTATATTCTCATGTCAAGTCTGCTATGGCAGACTCTTCAAAGTATACAAACATCAGTATAAACTGGACTATTTACCCCAAGAATAACAAATAAAAGTAAAATCAGAAATAAGTAAAAATGCAAATACAATTAAAAAGACGAAAGCGTGCAAATGCTTGGTGACTGAAGGCTATTGGTGGGTACTGTTTGGTGAGTTTCTGTTCAAGAAGGTGGGGGTAGAGGAGTGAAGTCTAGATTTCCACCTCCTGCCCCACAGGATTTTTGAGCATTTCTGGCCTCACTTTTATCTAAATGAACTATATTTGAGACAAAAGAAAACAAGTTTAACAAAGTTACATAATGTGATGGGTGTGAAATGACTAAGATTCATCTGGAAGAATGCATGCTGTATATTGATTTTATGATGGCTTCTGTTTATTGACAGGAAATGTATTTCATCAAAACAAATATTACAGGAGGACATTAAACAAAATTACCAAAGATATGATTATGTAAACTTTCCATACTGGCATACCCTTGGAAAGCAACTTATTTATCATTCCCCCCTCCAAAAAAAGAAGAGGCTAATATTTAGGAGCAACCACTTTAGTGTGAAAGTAAACAAATTAGAAGATATAAAAAGTTTGGTAACTCAAGGTTCATAACTTTACTCTTGGGAGAAAAATTTCAATGCATTACTAATAGAGGCAAGGCAGTAATCTTAGACTTTAGATATTACTACATATGTGATGGCAGATTTAATCAAAAATTTCGTAAGATTCTTTGACAAAGAACAGAGGTTAAAAGAGCATTTTTTTCCCAGGGGTCATCAAGGTCAATTGGCATAGTCCACAAAGACAATGTTTGACATCCTACTTTGGAGAGTAGCAATAGTGATAAGGGTCTTAAAAGCTTTTGAGCAGCCAACATCTAAATTCCAACTATTGGTCTCTCCCTGTTCAGAGCAAGGAAGAGTATAGAAAATCAAAGATGGAAGGAAAGAAGTAGTCCAAAGGACTAATGAATCACATCACTGATCCTTAGCCTCCACAAACAAGACCAGAAGAACTAGATGGTTCCTGTTTACCACTGCTGACCCATCTAAAAGAAATCATAATAGGAGATCCTAGATAGCGTGTAAGAAAAATGGTGAAAAAAATCTTCAAATTAAAAAAAAAAAGAAAAAAAAAGGCCAAGCTTATTGATCTGACAAGACTGGTAGAAGTCCCAAGACTGTGGTTGTTAGCTACCCTTCAAGCCTGGATCTTAACTCATCCCTGTGGTTCACCTTTCAGTCAAATAATGGTGGTGGTGGTGGTAGTGTGCCGTGGAGTCGGTCTGACTCATAGCGACCCTGCACAGCGTTTCAGAGGCTGTAAATCTTCATGGAAGCAGAAAGCCTCATCTTTCTCCCGCAGAACAGCTGGTAGTTTCGAACTGCTGACCTTGAGGTTAGCAGCCCGATTCGTAACCACTACGCATAAAGGTGAACAATGTCAACAGAGGTACAGACTCCTTAACTTAACCAAACATATGAGCCACATGAAATCAAAAGGGCAGCACTTGCTCAGAGACCAATCTCAAAAGACAGGAAAGGATAGGAAGGAAGAGTGGAAACAGGAAACACAGGGGCAGAATGCTGCTACCTTGTGGGGATTACAATCAATGTCACAAAACAAAATGCGTACGAATTGTTGAATGGAAAACCAATTCGTTCTGTAAACTTTCGCCCAAATCACAACACAAAGTAAAAAAAAAAAAAAAGAAGCATGTTTTAAAGTCAATCATTTGTTATTTTCCCTTGATTGTCCTACTTATTAGCTATGTGACTATGGACATAGCTTTCGTTTTCTCCTCTATAAAAGATAGTAAGTATTAGTGCGGTTATTGTTAAATGTCATTAAGTTGGTTCCAATTCATAGCAACCCTGTATAGGGTTTCTATTTCGGTCTGACTCACAGCGACCCTGTATAGGGTTTCTGAGGCTGTAAATCTTTCAGGAGCAGAAAGCCTTATCTTTCTCCCATGGAGCAGTTGGTACGTTAGAACCCCCAGCCTATGGTTCACAGTCCAGTGCTTACTCTACAGAACAACCACACTCCTTTCTCATAGGGTAACCAGGAGAAATACATAAGATAAAATACAAAAAGCACTTGGAAGAGTGTCAGGCTCATAGTAAATGCTCAGTGTTGTTGTTACGTGCCGTGGAGTTGGTTCTGACTCATAGTGACCCTGCACAGGGTTTC
>NW_006408585.1:12215386-12221709 GCF_000296735.1 Chrysochloris asiatica
AGGGACTGTGGGCTGAAAACTGGGGGGGAGGGCGGGGGAGTGTAGGGGGCAGGTTTCTAGGATATACCCTTTGGTTGGTGGATGATGCATGGAGGGAATTGGAACCATGGCAATGCGATGATATACGATGGAATGAATGTAAAACTAAAGTTCTCTCATGTAAACTACCATCTAATTCACAATAAAACGTTAAAAAAAAAAAAAAAATTTCTCCTTATGGAGAGAAGTTCAAAGAAGGCCCCCAACCATGGCCAACTCCAGTTCTTTTGTGTAATCTCTTACACTTGAATGTGAGGAGATTTATTGTCTCACTTCTAGGAATAATAAGATAGAAGCATAGGGATGGATATTCCTTCCAAAATTAGGTTGCAAAACAACCGAGGTATCTGACTTTATTATCTCTCTATTAAGCCATACCCCTGAGGAGAGATCCACGTGGTAAATAATGGATGGCATCAGTCACTGTTCACAGGACTGAACTTGGGACATATCTGACTTTCCCAAACTGAGCCTTGAGACAACTGTAGCCCAAGCCAACACTTGATAACCATGTTCTGGGAGATCCTGGTCAGGGAACCAATCTAAGTCACCCCCAGAATCATGACCCACAGAAACTAAGACTAAAAACTAACCCTTTAATTTGGGGTCTCTTGTTGTGCAGCAAAGGTTAACGAACATTTCGTTCTCAGTCTCCCTACCTAAATTTACAGTAATATTCAACAAAATTATATTGTCAGAAGGGAACAGTCACTGGAGAAGGATATCATGTTTGGTAAGATGGAGGAGGGTCAGAGAAAAAGAGGAAAACCCCCAATGAGATGGATTGGCCAAGTGGCAGCTTCCATGGACTCAAGTGAGGCAACAGTAGTGAGGTTGGACCAGGATCCAACAGTGTTTCAATCTGCTGTGCATAAGGTCCGTTATGGGTGGGTACCGACTCAATGGCACCTATCAACAACAAGAACATTGGGTAGTTGGAGTTCTGGTGTGGCACTGTGGGCTAGTGTGTCAAGCTCACCAGCTGCTCGATGGTGACCCTATACAGGGTTGCTACGAGTCAGAATCGACTTGATGGCACTTAACATTAAGGCATTCTGGTAGCATAGTGGTTACGAATTTGGCGCGAACCTTAAGGTCAGCAGTTCGAAACTACCAGCTGTTCCGCAGGAGAAAGATGAGGCTTTCTGCTCCCGTAAAGATCTACCGCTCGGAAACCCCTGTGCAGGCTCACTATGAGTCGGAACCGACTCCACGGCACATAACAACAAAGGACTGAAAAGGCCCGTGAATCGTATTCTTCTTTTAAATTGAAGCCAACTGCTTTAACCCTCATCTGGCTTCTACTCTGAATTGTTCTCCCCCAAATTTATGCATGACCACGTTTTCTCCTTATTCAGGTTTCAACTGAAATATCACCTCCTGCAGAGGCCTGACGCCTTTTCTGGTGATGGTGGCGTGTGATGGAGTCAGTTCAGACTCACAGCGACCCTGTACTGCATTTCTGAGGTTGTAAGTCTTTACGGGAACAGAAAGCCTCCTCTTTCTCCCAGGTAGTTTCGAACTACCAACCTTTAAGTTAGCTGCCCAACTCGTAACCACTAAGCTCTCAGAGCTCCTACTTTTCTGTGCAGCCATTCTAAAGCAGCCAAAGGCTACTTCCAATCACATGGCCCCCACCCCCAAGTGTCTCCATAATGTGTTGTTGTTGTTAAGTACCCTGGAGTCGGTTCTGACTCATAGTGACCGAGGCTGTAAATCTTTACGGAAGCAGAATGTATTACTACTTAATATATCCTTATTTATTCAGTAATTGGTGCATTTAATTTCTCCCCGTATGTCCATGAGACTCTTCACAACTATTGTGCTCTTTTTGTCTGAAACACAAGAAGGATTCAGTAAGTATTATCCGTGTACTAAAACTGGAAAACAAAAACGTGGGAGCACGCCCGAGCAGAGTTAAGTGGAGATGTCAGGACTAGCAGGTGAAACCAACAAGCCCAGTTGCCCAGCCCAAGACGCTGCGTCCGGCACAGGCACCAGACACGGGGTGGAGGAGCTGACCCACCCTCGTAGAGTCAGACGCTTCCCTTCCCCCCCTCCAGGACCCGGGGAGAGGCGCAGGAGGGACGACTCCGAGAGTACTTTACCCGAGTCTCCCCCGGGCACCGACGGGGGCAGCGTGAGGGTGAACACGGCGGCCACAGCAATGAACACCGCAACGCAGCCGCGGAGACCCCCAGAGCGCCGCGGCCCCACCTGGGCTGCCTGCCCCCGAGCCAGGTCCTTGCCGTCTCCATGGAGACCCATAAACCAGTGAGGGCCAGGGAAGAAAGAAACAGCGTCCCTGAAGCTTCGGTGTGGCAGGTAGCTTCCTAGCCAGCTGCAAGTACAGTCTGCAGGCTGCCACCGTGACTTCCGGGTTCAGCAGGCACAGGTCGGACTGCACCATTTTCTGCGAGGACGGTAAACAGAGAAAATGGTAAACCTCGCAAGAACCAGCCCAGGAAGCACTCCCGTAACAATCCATACTTTGGGTTTACATTTTTTAAATGAACTTTAAAATAACAAATAATAGGGGTGGATAATTCTCTTAAGAAAGCGAGACTGGACACAAGTCTGTCATCTCTATGACTCTTCCCCCTTTCGACCTAACTTGGTCAGTTCTGGATAGACGCAGGCTCGAAAACCAAGAGTGAAGAAACTTATGTACTGCCCTCTATGGTGTGGGGTGGAACTACAACTTAGCTAAAGTCAAAAGACCATGGCCATCTCCCTGATTCCTGCTTTTTGTCATTAAGTGCCTCCGAGTTGATTCCGACCCATAACGACCCTGTATAGGGTTTCCAAGGAGCAGCTGGTGATCTTGAACCACCGATCTTAAGCCATGCTAAAAGACATGGTACAACTGCCTCGTTGGGTTTCTAAGGTTTTAATCTTTATAGAAGCAGATTGTCCCATCTTTTAGCCCACAGAACGGCTGGTGAGTTGGAACCGCTGACCTTTCTGTTAACAGCCAAAGAAGTTTAACCACTGAGCCATTAGGACTCCTAAGATAGCTTTGTTGTTGTTAAGTGCTGTCAAGTCTGTTCAGAATCATAGTGACCCTCTATAGGGTTTCCCAGAAACAATTGATGTGTTTGAACTGGCGAGCTTGCAGTTCAAACTGACCTTGCAGTCCAGTGCTTATCCTACAGTGCCACACCAGGACTCCTAACATAGCTAGGCAACTAAAATGTGTTCACACAAGAAATATCTTTACAGTATGTGAAGCTGTCGGATAAGCCCTGGACTGTCAACTGCAAGGTCAACGGATTAAACCCATCAGCCGCTCCTCAGAAACCAAATGTTGGTTGTTAAGATGGCACTTAACAAATCCGTTTTGTTGGTTAGACTGGGAATTAATAACGCCAAGATACCAGGTTCGATCCCCATATTGGTCAGGATGTAGTGGGTTACACACTTGTTGGGCTGCTAACTGCAAAGTCAGCAGTTCCTATTCACCCACAATCCTGTATAGGGTTTCTGAGGTTATAAATTTCTGCCAGGGTAAAAACCCCCAGGCTCCCATAAATATTACAGCTTTGGAAGTCCTATACAAGGTAGCTATGAGTGAGTGGAAACCTATTCCATGACACACACCAACAACAAAAGTAAGCCAATAAATACTTAACCACATGTTTACTATGGTTACTTATAAGCCTGTGGGCTAATTATTAAGTCATTAAGTAATTTGAGAGAGATTAAGATAAACTAGTTGGTTTATTTTGCTTTTTCTTGTAGCATAAGGAAAACTTACACAGGTGAGTTGGGAAACTTGAGTTGCTATATTCATACAAAAGCTCATACTGAGATAGAAGTTTCTCCTATTTAACAGAGAGAAAGAGTTTGGCCAAGCTTTGACTACAAAGTGGGAAATCAAATTGGCACAGTATGAGAAGGCTTCAAACAGTTTGTGAAAAAAAATGGAATTAAAAGATAATGGGATTTACCCACAAGCTTTTTGAAGCCCCCTTACACTTCCCACTTAGCAGCAATGCGCAAAGGGAATGAAGGTTATTATTGGACAAACATCGTAACATGGCTCTTTGTTGTTGTTGAGTGCCGTGGAGTTGGTTTAGACTCATAGACACCCTATATAGGGACGGTTTCAGAGCAGTGGTTTGTTGTTGAGTTCCCTCGAGTTAGTTCTGACTTATAACGAACTTGTATGAGGTTGGCTGGTGGATTTGAACAGCCAACCTCAAAGTTAACAGTCCAGTGCTTCTCCTACAGTATCCTAGTATACCTAGGAAGTATCCTAGCAATTATTCAGTTGGGGAAGGGGAAGAGAGTAACTTCCATGGAATGCGCCTCAAAAAACACTAGAAATCAATGACAATTTAAAATGTGTTACATGCAATCTGACATACTGTCTCGACTTTAGAGAAATATACAACGATACGGATTGGCAGTCATTGTGCCAGCCTGCCGGCTTTAGTCTTTGTAAGGTACTGAAATGAGGAGGCTTCAAAAAGTTTGTGGGGAAATTCCGTCTTTGCATGCCACTTTTGAAGTCCCCTGGTATAATGGTTCCCAGCTACTTTGTGAGTTCCTGGACACCAGGGCCTGTGTGGTAGACTGCGTCTAAAATGACCCCCAGTGACCCCTGACTCCTGGTATTTAACCAGATGCCCTAGAGTCAATTATGGCTCATGGCAACACTGTGAGTGTCAGAGTAGAAATGAACTCCAAAGTGTTTTCAGTGACTTTTTTTGGCCAGCCCTTTCTTCCCAGGGACATCTAGATGAGTTCAAACCTCCCCACTTTTTGTGTGTAGCTGAGTGCATTAACCATGAACTGTTTGCACCATTTACGTACTCCTGTGTCATTAACCTCTGGATAATTCTTTCCATTTACATTGTGGGCTGGACCTAGTAACAGGTCCAGTTCGACTAAAATCATGCTACCACTTTCTGAGGTTAGGTTATAGAAGATTCACTTTGCCTAGCATGCCCTCTCTCTCTTGACACGCCCTCTCTTGCTGTCTTCCTTGTTCCCTCTGATCAAATCAGCTACCATGTTGCCAGCCACCCCTTGGAAAGATCCACATGGCAAGATGAGGGACCCCATCAGCCAACATCCAGGAACAGAACTAAAGTTGTCAACCCAGAACTAAAGTTGTCAACCCAACAACGTGTGAAGCGCTGAGCCCTGTCAATACCACATGAACGATCTCGAAAGTGGGTCTTTCCTATTTGTGCATTGAGATGACTATAAGCCCTACCAAGACCTTGAGGGCAGTCTCTGAGAAACCCTGAAGCAGTGGGCTCAGCTAAACCTCACCCGGATTACTGTACTACTGAAAGTGAAATAGTAAATGTCATTGTTATAGGTCACTATGTGTGGGACTAACAAAGTACAGCAAGCAAGGAGCCCTGAGTGGTACAGTCAGTTAAGTATCGGGCTGCTAGCTAAAAGTTAAGCAATTTGATCGCACCAGCTACTCCGCAGGTGAAACATGCGGCCATTTGTAGCTGTAAAGATTTACAGCCTCAGAAGCCCTATGGGGCAGTTCTACTCTGTCTTACGCGGTACCTGTGAGTCGGAATCACCTGGATGACAGTGGGGTTTTTATGTTGTTGTTGTTGTTGTTACTCAGTAACATAACTGAAACTGTCTGTCTTCAATGTCTGTTCTGGAGGAACATGCCAATGGATAATACTAACAAAGCCAAGAATTTATGCTCTTCTTAGCTTTGTTTTGCTTTCTAACTTCTGCTCATGCCCTGTCTAAAAAGATACAAATTTTACCATGGAAAATTCCTTTGAAAAGGGCATCATTCTCTGCCCATGTTTGGGAGTTTGAAATCAGAGCTAGACTATTTGGGAGCTGTTCACAGAAAAACAGAAAAAACAAGTTGTCAAAGGTGTGGTGTAGAGAGCGAGCACAAGATGAGATCAAGCATTAGGTCATGTCTCTGTTTAGGGGATGGGAAGAGAACAGCAGGAGAACCAAGGTGTCACAAGAAGCAAAGGAAGAAGTCATTGCAATGAAGACTCTAGTCAAAAACAAAGGTGTCACAAAGAGGTGAAAAAGAACTCATCTAGGCTCTACATTAAGGAGCTCTGGTAACGTAGTGGTTACAGATCGGGCTGCGAGCTTGGTCAGCAGTTTGAAACTACCAGCTGTTCTTCAGGAGACAGATGAGGCTTTCTGGCTCAGGGTTGCTATGAGTTGGAACCGACTTCATGGCACATAACAACAACAAAAGGCTCTACATTGCCTGAGTTCATATCATTTGTAGAATCCTCTTTATAAGGCTGGAAGCTATGCCAACAATATTT
>NW_006408585.1:12221809-12222994 GCF_000296735.1 Chrysochloris asiatica
GTGGAACCACTGGTAGGTTTGAACTGCCAACCTTGAGGTTAGCAGCCCGATTTGTAACCACTACACGACCAGAGTTCCTTAAATGCTCAGTAGATGTTACCTATATAAGTTATTCATTCCAACCCCATGTTTCTGACTAAATCATTCATGAAACGTAACAGTCAAATTAGTTTTTGAAAGGTAGTCATACCTAACCTCTGAGTAATGCCCTCCAATGTCACAACTATAACATTATTTCTATTGCTTACTAGAAGCCGATGCCAACACCATAACTCAAAGGCATCAATTCTTCCATCTTCCTTATTCACTCATTGTAGGATTTGCATATGAAACAATTGAAAAGCAGAGAATATTAAATATACCCTGGACTGTCTGAAGAAGGAACAAATCTGTGTTGGTACAAGTACACCCAGAATGCTTATTAGTGAGCACAGTGAGATTTTGTCTCATACACTTTGGACATGTTCTCAGGAGGGACCAGTCCCTACTAAAGGATATCATGCTTGGTAAAGTGGAGAGTCAGCAAAACATAGAAAGACCCTCAGTGACAGACTGACACAGTGACTGCAACAATGACCTCAAACACAGGAAACGTTGTGAGCAGGGTACAGGACTGACCTGTGCTTCATTCTATTGTGCACAGAGCAGGTCGGAGTTGAAACTGCCTCAATGACACCTTGCATTATAAACCTTGGAAACATATTCATTCCATTCTCACCACACTAATGGAACCTTCTCCCAAATATTAGTCCAATAAGTCCTGAAAGAAAGGAAAGTTAATGATTTGAAAATGGAACATCAAGAATTCTCCTTGTGGAGACACTCCTGAAAGCAGCAAGAGAAAACAGAGGGGTCACATACATGGGCAAAAACGTCAGACTAAGCTCAGACCTCTCAGCAGGAACCATGCAAGCGAAAAGGCAATGGGGAGACATATATAAAACCCTGCAAGAAAAAAATTGCCAACCAAGAATCCTTTATCCAGCAAAGCTATCAATCAAATATGAGGGAGTAATCAAAATATTCCAGGATAAACAGAAGCTATAGGACTTCACCAAAGCCAACCCTGCACTAAAAAATATCCTAAAGGGAGTTCTGTGGACCGAGAACCAACAAGAACAGACAACAACCAGAGACTGACATACGTGGCAGCACCTCCCTGAATTAAGTCAACAGAAAGAAGAA
>NW_006408585.1:12224765-12226322 GCF_000296735.1 Chrysochloris asiatica
CAGAAAGCCTCATCTTTCTCTCCAGAGAGGGGCTGGTAGATTCAACTTGCTGACCTTGTGGTTAACAGCCCAACTCATAACTCACTACGCTACCAGGGGTCCAACAACAACTTTAGGTAAATAGTTAATAATAATAATAATAATGCTTTGTGGTTGCTATGTGCTTTCAAGTTGATTCCCACTCACAGTAACCCTATAAAGTTTCTAAGGAGCGGCAAAAGCTGTCAGCCTTGAGGTTAGCAGTCCAGTACTGATCCTACAGTGTTACACCAGGAATCCAATAATAAAAACACCAAACTGCAAATAAACATTAGGCACAAGCCTGTGTTAGTGAGTGGACCTGAAGAGGAGGCTTCATTAGCTTCATTGTTGATCCCTAGTGAAGATGAAGAATGGTCAGTTATCTGTGCCTCACGCTACCTCTCACTTGTTTTTGTGAAATGCTGTCCAGTCAGTTCTGATCATAGTGACCCTCTATGGGGTTTCCAAGGAGAGGCTGGTGGGTTTGAATTGCCAACGTTAAGAACAGCAGACCAGTGTTTATCCTACAGTGCCACACCAGGATTCCTACCTTGTTCCTACAACTGAGTTATTTCCGACTAATGGTAAAACCCTGTATAGGGTTTGCAAGGAGAAGCTGAGACTATTATCCCCTCCTCCTTGAAGCACCTCTTCTCTGGGTTTCAACAACAGCTCCTTTGGTTTTTCTTCTACTACTAGCCTCTCCTTCTCCTAGTCTATCTGACCTCCACAATTGGAGTGTACCATGTTTTACTTTTAGACTATTACCTATTTCCTCCTCAAGACAATTTTACTGAAGTTTAGGTAGTCATGATAGGCTGGTAAATCGCAAAACTTCAGCCGCCAAACCTCTTCTGTGAGGTACAGAATTTTTGTTAACTTAGCAATCACTTGCAACTCTTAAGTTTAATCAACATTTCAAACCTGGCAGACTTGGTCTGTTTTATTTTGACTTTATCCCCAGTAGTTAAAATGGCAGTGACACAAAGTAGGTGCTTATCAAATATTTATGTAGTAAATGGATACATGAAGAATGAGAGACCACTGGTGCATCCATTAGAAATTGCATTTGTTGTTCGGTGCCTTTAAGTCAGTACTAACTCATAGCGACCCTACGCACAGCAGAACAAAACACTGTCCGGTGCTGAGTCAACCACACAATTGTTTCTACACTTGAGCCCATTGCTGCTGACACTGTGCCAACCCATTTTATTGGGGCTCTTCCTCTTTTTCTCTGACTCTCCGCCTTACTAACCATGATGTCCTTTTCCAGGGACAGGTCCCTCCTGATAATATGTCCAAAGTATGAGAGACACATGATATATAGGACAGTATTCTGTTGTGATCCATACTATTTCTATAGTTAATTTTTCTTCCTACTCTGTCTTAAAGGAGCTCTGGTAGTGTAGTGGTAACAAATTGGGCTGCGAACTGCAAGGTTAGCAGTTCGAAACTACCAGCTGTTCCATGTGAGAAAGAGGAGGCTTTCTGCTCCCATAAAGATTTACAGCCTCGGAAACCCTGTTCAGGGTCGCT
>NW_006408585.1:12228762-12253416 GCF_000296735.1 Chrysochloris asiatica
ATGCTCAACCTTTCTCAAGCTGAGGGAACTGAAGAAAAAATTCAACTTTAATTATTGAAGGATTAAATTCTTTTAATTCTTGACTTTAATTACTGCAGGATTCTCTGGGCAAAGTACTGAATGATGCAGAAAGCATCAAAAGAAGATGGAAGGAATACACAGAGTCACTGTACCATTTTAAGGAATACAGAGTCACTGTTCATCCATTTTAAGATGTAGCATATGATCAAGAGCCAGTGACACTGAAGGAAGATGTCCAAGGTGCATTGAAGGAACTGGCAAAGAACAAGGCATCAGGAATTGATGGAATACAAATTGAAATCTTTCAACAAAGTGAGGTGGCACAGAAGGCACTCACTCATCTATGCCAAGAAATTTAAAAGATCTGGCCAAATCATTGGAAGAGATCCGTATTTGTGCCCATTCCAAAGGGGTTCCAAAACTTGCCTAGTGAAGTAGGCTTCTTGTGGAACCTTTTTAGTATATAGGATCTTAGGTAAAATCCTAAACTCCATGCAGAACCTTCTTTGGTGGGACACTTCTACTTGAAAGAACAAGCAGACCAGCCTGGAACCTCTAGAGCAACAAAGGATACTTCTTTTTTATTTTTTTATAATGGTTAATATATTTCCTGCTAACAAAACTTGAAATGATAGTCTAGGTGATAGGTATACTTCATTTTCAACAAAATATAAGAAAAGTTTTCTTATATTCACATATGTATCTTTAAAAAAATTTTTTTTGTGTGAATTATATGTTAGTTTACATGGGTGAACATTATTTTTACATTCATCCTATTGTACTTGTTTCATTGCAATGATCACAACCCCCTGCGTGCATCATCAAACACCCAAAGGGTACACCCCACACTCCTGCCTCCCGGCCACCAGCACATAACTGCTCTCCCTCCCTGAGTCCAGAGTCGCCAGCCGCTCCTTCTGTCCACATCATTCCCTTTGCCTCCATCCCTAGTGTCACTGCCTCTCTGGACACGGTCTCACACTTCACTTTTCTCCCTTGAAGGTTCCAGGGATCTCTGCTCCTGGACTGCAAAATCAGCCACTCCCCTCCTTTTGTTACCAAACATTTACATTTACCTTTCCAACACTCACTGTCAGACCTGTTGGCAATCATTCCCTATTGAACCATATTTTATCAACACCATCCAGACAGGTTGGAAACAATTCAGTGGAGGTTCTACCTTTTCCTATATCCTCTGGAACTAGGTTCCCTAGTGACAGCTTGTAAGCCAGTCACTTCTTGCCTTTGTAGTCCCCCCATTTTGGGAAGCCAATGTCTAAGTTCCCCTTCCCTGTCAACCAGAAGATACTTCTTGAAAGAAAGACCAGCAGGAAAAAAACCCACAAAAAAAAAATGGCAGTCTGATTGGCTACTACAAGAACAAGCAAGTTGTTCACCAGGGAGCCATCAAGGGATGCAATCAAGTCCCTTCAGGACAAACCCCCCTCCAAGACTGAACCTCAAAGGGTACACACAAGCGGGCATGTAAGCTTGCTGGCATCCACATTGGTCTACTGTTGTGTGGAAAGGCAGCAATGAAGATATAGTCTGAGTTCAACCATGTTTCATAGACTTCGGTCAACTTGGAGATGAGAGACAGAAGAGGAAAGACTAGTTGGTATGAAGCATGGTGAGACCTGGAGACTCCTGAGCCCATGGACAAGGACACAGCCACAGAGGGCTAGAGCTGAGTGAAGCATCCAGATGATATGAAGTGAGGGGAGACACACAAGAACACCCAAACTTTCAGATAATACCCATTTAACCTAGCTTCAATGGCTTGATGGTCAGAACTTGCCTAGAGGAAGATAAAAATTTTTTTGATAAAGTAAATGTGTAAATTGCTATAATTTGATGAACTTGACCTATACTTATGGTTGCATTAGCACAAAATGCCAACTGAGAGGGAAGGAGTCTCCACATCAAGTATCAATCCTATCTGCTCTGTATACAAGGTTGATAGGATTGGCAACTTAGACACTGGCTACCTAAAATGGGGCCACTCTAAAAGCATGAAGTGACTAGCTTACAAGTTTTCAAGAGGGAGTTTAGTTTCAGAGTGTGCAGGGGAAGGTAGAAACCCCACTGAATAGTTTTCATCTTGTCTATACAGATCTGGTGAAAGGTGATGGGGGATAAGGTTCTTGTGATTCAATAGTGAGTAATTGTTATCATGACTAATTGCAATTGTCACAACTGTAAAGGTAGAAGTTTTGTAATAAAAAGGGGCGAGTAGTTAATTTTACCGTCCAGAAACAGGGCCCTAAGACCATCAAGAGAGAAGAGCATGAACAGAATGTGGGACCCTGTCCAGAGAAGCAATGATACCAGAGATGGAGATAGAGATGATGACATGGAGAGACAGAGCATCTGAGGACTCTAGACTAATGGAAAGAGAAAGCTTTGTGCTGGCAGCCAGTAAGCAGGCTTTCAGAACGTGCCCTTTGGTTGTTTAAATGATTATATATTCCTGAATGTTTTTGTGTACATCCCCTTCCCCTGTGTGCATCAAAACAACAACAAAAAACAACTGTGTGTGCCCTAACAACAACAAAAACCAAACAAACGGAGGGAATAGAAGCAAATACTGTTGAATGATGGTGCACGGAAAGGATTATAATCACTGCAATGAAATGATGAGTGTAAAACTGATGTTCCCCCATGCAAACTATCCATCAATTCACAATAAAAACTTTTAAAAAGATTTAAAAAGAGAGAGAGATAGCCTATGATCAAGTACTGATGATACGAAAGGAAGAAGTCCAAGCTGCACTGAAGGCATTAGCATAAAAAAATGCTCCAGGCATTCATGGGATACTAATTGAAATCTTTCAACAAACTGATGTAGGACTGGAAGCGCTTGCTTGTAGATGCCAAGAAATTTGGAAGACAGCCACCTGGACAACTCATTGGAAGAGATTCATATTTGTGCCCATTCCAAAGAAATGTGACCCAGTGGAATGCAGAAATCATCAGGGAATATCATTAATAACACATGCAAATACAGTTTTGCTAAAGAACATTTAAAAAATGTTAGCAGCAGTACATCAACGGAGAGCTGCCAGAAATTTAAGGTAGATTCAGAAGAGGATGTGAAACTAGGGATTATCATTGCTCACATCGTATGGCTCTTGGCTTAAAGCAGAGAATACCAGCAAGATGTGTTTACTTGTCCTGTGGTAACTATGGAAAGGCATTCAACTGTGTGTATTGCAAAGAATGGGCACTCCAGAACACTTCATTGTGCTCATGAGGAACCTGTATGTAGACTAAGAGTTAGTTGTTAGGACAGAACCAAGGGGGTACTGGATGGTTTAAAAGCAGGAAAAGTGTATGTCTGGGTTGTATTCTTTCACCATACTTATTCAATCTGCATTATGAGCAAATAATCTGAAAAGCCAAATTATAGTAAGAGGAATGTGCCATCAGGATTGAAGGAAGATTCATTAGTAACCTGTGATAATGCAGATGACACAACCTTGCCTGCTGGAATCAAAGAGGACTTAAAATACTTAATGACAAAGATCAAAGAACACAGCCTTTAGTATGGATTGCACTGCTACATAAAGAAAACAAAATCCTCACCACTGGATCGATAAATAACATCATGGTTAACGGAGAAAAGATCATTTTGCTCGGATCCACCATCAACACTCATGGAAGTGGCACCAAGAAAACAAATGTATTACATTAGGCAGAAGTGTTGCATAAGAACTCTTTAAAGTGTTCAAGAGCACGGATGTCAGTTTGAGGACTAAGAGGCACCTGACCCATCCCATAGTATTTTCAATAACCTCATATCCAAGTGAAAGTTGGACAATGAATATGGAAGATTGTAGAATTAATGCATTTGAGTTGTGGTTTTGGAGAATAATACCGAAGGTACGATGGACTGCCAGAAGAACAAACAGGTCTGTGTTGGGAGAAGTACAGCCAGAGCGTTCCTTAGAAGCCATGAAGGTAAGACTTCGTCTCTTATACTTCGGATAGATTATCAGGAGAGTCCAGTTCCTAGCAAAGGACACATTCTTGGTAAAGTGGAGGGATTTTGAAAAAGAGAAAGACCTTCCCAATGAGATGAATTGACACAGTGGCAGCAAAAGTGGGCTCAAAGATAACAATTGTGAGGACGGCGTAAGATAGGGTGGTGTTTCATTCTATTGTGCATAGGGTCACTAAGAGTTGAAACTGATTCAACTGCACCCAACAACAACAACAATGGAGGCCCTGCTATAGTGCCTTAGACTTACAAGTGTTTATTCTCTAGTATAAAAGAGTCTTGAAGCACTTCTCCCAAGTTACTAAGAACAAGGTCTTTTACCTTTCTGTACCATCCCACTTAATTTATTTCCTCAAAGTCATTTCCTAGTCCTCAATGACTGCTAATGCTCCAGACATTACACCTGTGTTTTAGAAAGATGGGACGAGAAAAGCATACTGTGTCCTTTGAAAGTGTGTTCTGGACATGCTGCTCCACAGTTCTGCCACACATCACTGACCACAGTTGAGTTACATGGCCCTTAGTAAAGGGGAAGGAAGCAGGGAAATGTACATTTCAGGTGGACAGGTTTCCCAGGATTCTATCCCCAAGGCAGAAGGGAAGAATGGAGATTGATAGGCATATAGCAGGCACTGCCCCACTTGGGTTGGTGACCTGGAGACACTTGAAGCTTCAAAGGTCAACAGGTCGGTTTTAGTATAGTTGTAGATACGGAAACTAGGGTAACACTGGGGTAAGAAGAGAGGAAAAGGAAAAATGAAAGTCCAACACATGTCCAAGAAGCTGAAAGAAATGTGGCAATTCATTGGGATTAAAGTATCAAGTGAGTTTATTTGTATTTTCGGTATAATTTAAGAGAGTACTTGGAGAAAGATAGTCATGAAGCAAATGTTCAGCAGGCTGGATGAAATGGGGTCAAAGAGGAAAGATGGAATGTATTAGTTGAATAGAAAATATTAAAGATGGAAAATAAAGGGGATGAAAGGGAATTTGAGGTAGCACATGGCACTTGACAAACCAAAAGATACACCAGGAATATTTGCTTGAGCTCTGGTAGCGTAGTGGTTACGAATCGGGCTGCGAACCTTAAGGTCAGTGGTTTGAAACTACCAGTCAACACCTTAATGCATTCAAAATCACTGCTGCAGTTAAATAAATATCCATACAAGTAGCAATTTTGCATATAAAATATAGTTACTATGGATTGTGCAGTGGTCGCTCTGGATGTAATTCACTGGGTGATGCAAATGGCTAACATTTTTGACTGCCAGCTAAATAGTTGAAGATTTGAATCCATCTAGAGGTACTTTAGATTCCTGGTATGGTGCTATAGGATAAGCACTGGACTGGTAACCCCAAAGTCAGGAGTTCAAATCCACCAGTTGTTCCTTAGAAACCCTAGACAGGGTCGTTATGCATAGGAACCGACTCGATAGCATTTAAGAACAGATTCACTTCAGAGAAAGACCTGCTGATGTCTCTCAGAAAAAAACAAGCCATTGAAAACCTTATGGAGCACAGTTCTCCTCTGACACACATAGGGTTGCCGAAAGTTGGGGTGAACTCGACAGCAACTAGTTCTCGGTCCTGGAGTCCTTGGATGGTGAGTTTTGAGTATCGATAATATAAGAGCCCAGTGACCATTCAAGCCACAATTCTGCATTCTCCTGCTTGTGAATGAAATCCTTATAATTTAGTCATTCTGCCACACTGCACATCAAAGTGGAGGATGTTGGCTCCAGATGTGTCTGTTTCTTTGTGATGATCTAATCTTGGGAAGGTGGGAAGGAAAAAGAAAGCCAGGTGTCAGACTGGAGTTTAAGGATTTCCTGAGACTAATATTTCTTCTCCTTTAGAAAACAGTCACACTCACAGTTGGGATTTAGAAGAAAGCTTGTACTGGTTCAAAACTATTCCAGAAGTCAAAAGGCAACTTAGTGTTGGCCACTACCATTTTGAAGAATGCTTTAATTAAATTTATCTCTATTAGTAAGATGAACTAGATCATCTAATCCTGCCTGAGTCTTAGGCCAAATGACTAGAAATCCCTTACTTCTCAAAGTGACAGGTTTGGAGGACAGAGAACAGTGGGAAGCGGGCTTTTCTTTGAAGAACGGGGGCTTCCAGGAGAGTAGAGGGAGCCTACTTCAGGAAGTGTGAGCCCCAATCATACACAAGGGCTTTGGGGGATGGCATTTTATTTTGCTAAAGAATACCCTAGTATCTATCCCTTCCACTTATCTCTCTCCAGGGGGGAAAGGTGAGGACCCTGACAGCTGAATCCTCCTCCTGGACAGGTATTAACAGCAAGTCCACAGTAAGCCCCAGGTGTGCCAAGATGACAATGTCTGAACACATGAGAGACATCTATCAGGTGTCAAGAGGAGACTGGCAGGCTGGGCGGTTAATGTCCTTGTAACATTTTCTTTTTTCCACAAACCCAATCAAAGGGCTTCTTCTCCCTATGGGAATGCCTTGCGTGGAGTGCTCCATTTGGTTGAATCATGAGGTTAGGTCCAAATACGTGGACTAAGCTGACAGTCAATCAGCGGAATGAGTCCAGAGGTCATTCTGTAAGTGTTATTGAGATTCAAATATGTCACCTGAGGGACAGATGAGACCTTTCTGCACATGATGGGCTGAGTACATTTTACAGTCTTCACTTTGAAAGGCAAAGTGTAAGACCTGAAGGGTACTACATAAAGCACGCATGCTTCTAGAATGGAGGGAAGTTGCAAGGACTCAGGGGCCGGAGCACAAAGTGAACAGACTGCAGTTAGGTGTTTGGGAGGTAGGCTTCATGACAGCTTGGTAATCTCACTAGAGCCCAGGAACATAGTGATAGCTGGTCTACCTGGAGCAAGCGGGCAGTCTCCTCTAAAGTCAAACTGCCTTAGTCCAACTCAGAAGTCACTAGGTGAGCAAATTAGTTCAATCAACCTTCTTTTTTCTCAACAATAAAACGGGGTGTTGTAAGAAGTAAAGAAATTACCTCAATTCAGTGACAAACTTCTCGCCTTCCGTGTAGGAGCCCTGGGTTAGATTCCTGGCCACTGCACCGCCTGCATAGCCATCACCTGTCCATGAGTGCAGGCTAGCATGGGGCCCTGATGCTGAGCAAGTTTCAGCAGAACTCCCAGACTAAGATGTTCTAGGCAGAAGTGCCTGGTGATCTAGTTCCAAAAACCAGTCAGGGAAAACCCTATGGATCAATACAGTCAGGTCCTCAGCCAATCACAGTGTTGTTGAGGGCAAACAGCATGTGGTTTCATTGTGCAGAGGGTGGCTAGGAGCCAACAGTTGTCTTGAACACCAACACAGTGCCCTGCACAACAGAGTCAGTACTCACTGAACATTGGGTATTATTATTACTCTCTTCAAAAGCACCAACTGCACATCTTCTGTGTACCAAGCTCCATAAACTCGTAAGCATTATTTTTGCCCTTCCAGAAGATCTATACAGAGAACCCAAACCACTTGCCCTTGAGTTGATTCAGCCTCATGATGGTTCCATGTGTAGAACTGTGCTTCGCAGGGTTCCAATGGCGGATTACTCAGAAGTGCTTCCTTTCAAAGTGCTTCTGAGTAGACTGAAACCTTCAAATAGCAAAGTGAGTTAACTGCTTGCATCACTCAGGGATACATAGTATTTCACTCACCTAATATACATGTAAAAGTTGAATAATAAAAGACGAAGACTAGAGAAGAAGTCATCGATTTGAATTACGCTGTTTACCATGGACTGCTATATGCTGAGCAAATAATCCAAGAAGCTGGATTATATAAAGAAGGATGGGGCACCAGGATTGGGGGAAGATTCATTAAAAAAACTTTGATATGCCAACGATACAAACTTGCTTACGTGAACAGGACTTAAAATACTTACTGATGAAGATCAAAGATGACAGCCTTCAGTATGGAATGCACTTCCATGCGGAGAAAACAAAAATCCTCACAGATGGATCAATAGATAACATCGTGATAAATGAGCAAAGATTGAAGTTGTCAAAAGCTTCATTTACTTGGATTCACAATAAAAACTCATAGAAGCAGCAGTCAAGAAATCAAACGACATACTGCATTAGGCAAATCTGCTGCACAAGACTTCTTTAAAGTGTTCAAGAGCAAAGCCATGTCAGTTTGAGGACTAAGGTGTGCCTGACGCAATAACCTCATATGCATGTGAAAGTTCTTTAGTGAAAAAGGAAGACTATAGAAAAATTGATGCATTTGAGTTACGGAGTTGGAGGAGATGTTAAAAGTACCATGGACTGCCAAAAGAACAAACCACTCTGTGCTGGAAGAAGTACAGCCAGAATGTTCCTTGGAAGTCTGGATGGCCAGACTTCGTCTCTCATACTTTGGACATAATCCGGAGGGACCAGTCTCTGGAGAAGTTTGTCATGCTTCGTAAAGTGGAGGGTCAATGAAAAAGAGGAAGACCTCCAATGAAATGGATTGGGACAGTGGCAGCAGCAATGGGTTCAAATATAACAATTTTAAGGATGGTGCACAGCAGGACTGGGGAGTGTTTTGTTCTCCCATACATAGGGTCACACTATGAGTTGGAGCTGACTCAATAGCACCTAACAACAAAAACAACAACAGGGATACAAAAAGGAATCGGGCAGTTGCAACACCATAATTTGGGCTATAACTGGGGAGATTCAGAATGCTCTGAGATCACACAGATGGATCTAAGGAAGCTGAGGCCTAAGTGGAAGTAAGAGTTGAGGCACATGAGGTCTACTGGGGAAGAAGTGAATGAATGGTTTGTGGGAAGACCGAGAGGGCAGGCACACTGGAGCTAACCAAGTCTGCATACATTAGCGCAGAGCATATGTGAGGCTGGGGAGGGCCTTAGTGAGCACTTCACCCAAGGAGAGCAAGTCGAGAAATTGGAATGTTAACTCACACGACAAGGACAACACTGATTTATTAGCTATTATATATGATCTTATTTGAATTTTCCAGTAGCCCTGTAAGGTAGGAACAATATTTATTCCCGTGAATAAATGAAAAAACAACAACAACAGAGAAGTTAGGTGATTCAGTCATGTTATGCATTAAGTGGTAGAGCAGGGGTTCAAACCCACAAGTCTGACTTCAGAGTCCCCACACCATCCATGATAGAGAGTTACCTCATCTGTACTCCTTGATTGCAACTAATTGAGCAGAATGTGCCCTTTCATTGTTTAAATGATTATATATTCCTGAGTGTTTTTGTGTACATCCAAAAACAAACAAACAAACAAAAAAATCCAGAAGGAATCAAGCAAATACTGTTGAATGATGATGCATGGAGGAGACCGTAAATACTGCAAGGAAATGCTGAGTGTGAAACTAATGTTCTCCCATGTAAACTATCACTCACTTCACAATAAAAATGTCCTTGACCTGGGCTAGTATGGGTCCCCGAGCCTGAGAAATGTGTGTGGGGAGTGGGACTGGGCATTGGGTTCATCCTTTGGCTGAAGGGTTAGGGATCTGTGGGGACAGGGGCTGAAGTAGTCAGTAGTGTGTGAAGAAACTAGACTCACAATGGAGGAGGAACGTGATGGCTGGGGGAGCAGTGCGTGTCCAAACCTGTGTATGAAAAGGACCAAGTCCTGAAAGTACTCCTTCTCCAAGCAGGGAAGGCAATGGAAGAGACCAGCAGTGGATCTGAGAAATTCTTTTCAAGACATTTCTTTAAAAAGAATCAGAAAAGAGGCATGTTAAAGACCAAGGTGCAAGCCACCGCATAACGGGGATGAACCTTGAGGACATTATGCTGAGTGAAATTAGTCAGTCACAAAAAGACAAATATTGCATAGGACCATTATTGTAACAGTTTAAGAAAAGTTACCCATACTAAAAGGGGGGAAAAAAAAATCTTTGTTGGTTAACAGGGATGGAAGGGAGGGGACAGTTGTAACAAAGGGTAGGGAATAGACACATCATAGTTTGGGTATTGGGGAGGGCAGTACACAAGAAGGGAGAGAGGGATGGAAGAACACGGTAGATAGGGGAACACTTATGCAGGTTTGTATGGGCTAAATGGAAGAGATTAATAGTGCTGTATGTCCAACCTTGAACAACAGGGCTCCGTGATACAGGGATTGAGGCATAGTCTGAATGGGTAGAAGAGGGGAAATAATGTTAAGATATTTGACCGTCTTATGAATATTGGTTTCCCTTGCCTACTATTGTAAAATAGACACTTGAGGGGGATAGAAAGGAGTATTAGGAAATAAGATTACAGAAAACTTGTAAGCCTGTCACTCACTAGAATACCTAAAAAGGAATTCTAGAACTTTCCCAAGTGAAATAGGCTTCTTGCAGAGCCTTTACAGTATATAGGACCTTAGGTGGAATCCTTAGCCCCATCCAGAACATTTTGAGGTGGGACATCCCCACTTGAAAGGACATGCAGACCAGCCTGGAGCAGCTAGAAGAACAGAAAATACTTCTTGAAAGAAAGACCAGCAGGAAAGATCAAAAACAAAAATGGCAGTCTGATAGGCTACTACAAGAACAAGCAAGTTGTTTGCCAGGAAGCCATCAAGGCAAGCAATCAAGTCCCTTCAGGAAAAAGCCCCCCGCAAGACTGAAACTCAAAGGGAACACACGAGCAGGCATGTAAGTGTGCTGGCGAACACATTGGGCTACTGATGAGTGGAAGTGGGGGAAAGGCAGCAATGAAGATATGGGCTGAGTTACATCACATTCCATAGACTCTCATCAACCTGAAGATGAGAGAGAGAGGGCTGATTGGTCCGAAGCATGGTGAGACATGGATACTCCTGAGCCCATGGACAAGGACATAGTCAAGAAGGGCTAGCACTGAGAGTGGAGCATCCAGCTAATATGAAGTGAGGGGAGACACACAATAATGCCCAAACTTGCAGATAGTACCCATTTAACCTAGCTTCAATGGCTTGATGAAGGAAACAAGTATAAATTGCTACAAGTTGATGAACTTGACCTGTAATTATCGATGTAGTAGCTCAAAATACCAACTGAGAGGGAAGGAATCTTCGCATCAAGGATCAATCCTATTCCCTCTGAACACAGGGTTGACAGGGATGGGCAACTAAGACATTGGCTACCTAAAATTGGGGGTGGGGGCGGACAATAAAGGCACGAAGTGACTGGCTTACAAGTTTTCAAGAGGGAGTTTAATTTCATAGTGTGCAGGGGAAGGTAGAACCCCCACAGAATAGGTTTTTTCATCTTGTCTAGATGGATCTGGTGAAAGGAGATGGGATTAAGATTCTTAGCATTCAATACTGAGTAATTGTTATCATGACTAACTGCAATTATCACAACTGTAAAGGTATTTTTATAACAAAAAGAGGGGTTTAGTTAATATTACAATCCAGTAACAGAGGACCCTAGGACCATCAAGAGAGAAAAGTTAGAGCAGAATGTGGGAGCCTATCCAGAGAAGCAGTGACACCAGAGATGGAGGCAGAGATGATGGCATGGAGAGATAGAGCAGCTAAAGATTCTAGACTCATGGAAAGAGAAAGGCCATGTGCTGGCAACTAGGAGGCAGTCTTGCAGAATATGCCCTTTGGTTGTTTACATGATTATATATTCCTGAATATTTTGTGTATACTCAAAAACAAACAAACAAACCCCAAAACAAACAGGGAATAGCAGCAAATACTGTTAATGATGATGCATGCAGGAGATTGTAATCAATGCAATGAAACAAAAATTTGATAGGATGAGTGTAAAACTGATGTTCTCCCATGTTAACTATTACTTAATTCACAATAAAAGCTTTGGGGAAAAAAAAAGAAAAGAAAGACCAAGTGTGGCCAGCTTTCTAACATGGTATTTCTCAAACAGGTGTATCGCCGGAATCATCAGGTTGTTGTTTTTGTTGTTGTTAAGTGCCGTGCAGTCAGTTCTGACTCACAGCAACCCTGTATAGAGTTCCTGAGGAATGGCTGGTGAATTTGAACCCCCGATATTGTGGCTCAAACCGACCTTGTGGTCCAGTGCATTACCCTCAGCACCACACTAGGACTACTGAGCCATGTGGTGTTGCTGTTGTTGTAAGTACCTTGGAGTCGGTTCTGACTCATAGTGACCCTGCACAGGGTTTCCAAAGCTGTAAATCTTTACAGAAGCAGAACGCTTTATCTTTCTCCCACAGAATGGCTGGTAGTTTCGAACTGCCGACCTTGAGGTTGGCAGCCCGATTCATAACCACTATGCTACCAGAGCTCAGAGCAAACCATGAGGTAGAGCTTGTTAAAAATATAGACCTCGGAATCCACCCATGGAGATTCTAATTAGCAATCCAAGGTAGAATCTGGATTTCTGACTGTTTAAAAAGCTTCCCAAGTGATCCCAGTGATTACCTTGGTCTGAGGCCTACTGATCTAAAGTTACAACCTTTCCTTTTACAGGTAAGGAAACATATGCCAGAGATATTAAGCATCTCATTTGACCCGCACAGCTGGTTGGTGGCAGCGCTAGGACTGGGTGTTAGTCATTTGAGATTGAGGCCAGTGCTTTCTCTGCAGCATTCTACTTCCCTGTTGCTACATTTAATAGGTAAAATGCTTTGGGGGGTGGGTGGATATATTCCCAAATAAAATTGCACTTATATTTTCTGCATTGTAGTAAAGTGCATGTCACATAGAATTAGCCACCTTAGCCATTTTAAGTGTACATTTCAATGGCATTAATTATATTCACAATAGTGTACAACTCTCACCACTATTTGTTTCTAAAACTTTTTTAATCATTCCAAACAGAACACATTTGTGTTTTGATAATGGATTCTCAAACAGTGTTCACATTCATAAACTGAGTAACCACAGTTCTGCACAATACTTTCTATTGAACACATTCAACTCCTGGGTGTGTGTAGTTCTATCCTCAAGCAGATTTCTCCCCCCAACCCCGCCCCCCCCACACTTTTATACCTCCCTCTTCTCCCACAGGGAATTTAATAAATGTCAGCTAAATAAATGACTAGTAAAGTCAATGCATTATGATTTATTTGATGGTGAAAACTCAATATTGTAGTTGGAAAAACTACTAATTTTTGAATCTCAGAATATTTTTCCCCTTCAAATTTGTCAAACCTTTGTCGCTGTGTGATTACAGCTTTTTAGTAAATATTACAAAGTCAACAAAGAATAATACATTGCTTCCTTTTTTAAGGCTGTTTTGACAAATCCGGTTGAGTGAAACCATCATTAGATAACCAGTTTATGCATCTAGCTTAACAAATTCTTTGAGTTAATGGAATCAATTTTCACTTTGCGTGGCACCTTGAGCCTGACATCTCACATTATGTTTATTTTACAAAAAAAAAACAGACAGAGAGAAAGAGGCACAGAAAATTTGAGTGTATCTCCTTGACTCCACAACTGGCAAACTGAGAAATTGGGCACAGTCCTCTTTCCATAGGTAATATTATGCTGCTTCCCAGTGGGAGAGGATGTAGATTGCTGGATTGTCTTAGTATTTCCTGCCCATAGTGTCTGCAAGGCTGAAGGAACTTCTAAGAGTAAGGGGCTCACTAGGGACTGCTTAGGGGTGTTGTCAAAAATCACACAAACCATCTTCATGGAAGTTGTGAGAAACCTCTGTTGTGCCACAAAACCAGGTCTGATAGATCTCAGAACGAGAAGGAGGACAGATTGTGTTCACTGGTTTAGAGTCAGTAGGAGCTGTTTCACCCAAGTTTCCAGAAGGGGAATCTGAAGGACTTTTCAGAACCCAATCTCCAGCTCAATTTCTGCCGGGAGTTCTTGCGGCCTGCATCTGATAGTATAAGGAGCTCTGATAGCATAGTGGTTACAAATTGGGCTGTGAACCTCAAGGTAAGAAGTTCGAAACTACCAGCTGTTCCGCGGGAGAAAGATGAGACTTTCTGCTCCTGTAAAGATTGACAGCCTCGGAAACCCTGTATAGGGTCGCTATGAGTCGAATCCGACTCCACGGCACATCACCACCAGGAGTCCTAGTGACGCCATTGTTAAGCACTTCATTGCTAAGTGCCGTCAAGTCAATTCTGACTCATAGCGACCCCGTGTGTAGGGTTTCTGAGCAACAGCTGGTGTGTTCAAACCAAAGGTGATGCTAGTGGGTTTTAACCACTGCTCTTGTGGTTAAGAGTTCAGTGCTTATCCTACAGCACCACACCAGGTCTCCACCATAAAGATCGTTGTTGTCCTTAAGTACTGTCAAATCAGTTCCAACTTATAGTGACCCTGTATAGGGTTTCCGAGGAGTGGCTGGTAAATTTGAACTGCTGACCTTGTGATTGAAATCAACATTACAGTCTAGTACTTATCCTAAAGCACCACACCAAGACTCCATAAAGATTACAGCCTAAGAAACCCTCTGGAGCAGTTTCACTAGGCCACACGGGGTCACTATGAGTCTGAATACCCTGTAGGGTAGGCACATAAAACAAGCAAGCTGCATGGTGTTTCCCAGATATCTATGTGCATATGATTCTGATCGGATGTTAGAAGGGTCACTCACTACTTGGGTTGACTTAAAAAGTTATACTTACAAGTACATGTTGTCCCTGAATTACAACGAGATTCTGTTCCAATGACTCCATCTTAAGTCAGTACTGACGTAAGTTGAATACCTTTTTAATTTTAAGTTTTCATTACTTCCTGCTATACAGTTGTATTTTGAACAGTAGATCTTATAACTAGCATCTGCAATCGAACATATAATAACATCAGCAAACTGTTTTGTGCCATCGAGTCAGTTCCGACATACAGGGTTTCTGAGAAGCGACTGGTAAATTTGAACCTCTGACCTTGAGGTTCAAACTGACCTTACAGTCCAGTGTTTATCCTACTGTACCACACAGTCTTTGATCTATTGTATATTACTAAAGATAAGATGTATTAAAAACAAAACAAAACAGACGATTGGTAAGTGCAGTTTTTCACAACTCGAATACATTATAAATCAGGGACAACCTGTACACTATTTTAAACTTCTACTTTTATTTAGTGTGACTTTGAAAGGACTGGTAGAGATTCTACTTTCCCAAATCATCTCTTATTGCCCCTGTTGTACAAAAGACACTTTCAATTGATGAAGTAGCTGCACCCCCACTCCCAGTTGTCTACTCTACATCCACGGGTGGTTCACAGGGAAAAGACACCATTAGTTAGACATCAGCGGCGGGGGTGGGGGTGGGGGTGTCCAGGCCCACCTAGAGGCAAAGGAAGCCTGTATAACACTGTTGTTATTAAGTGCCATTGATTTGGTGCTGACTCATAATGACTCTGTATAGGGTTTCCAAGGAGTGTCTGGTGGGTTTGAACTGCTGACCTTATGGTTAGCAGTCCAATACTTATCCTACAGTGCCACACCGTAACTCCCTGACACACTGGATACGTCAAATAGCACTCTGGGCTGTGGTCCCTCAGGGCCACTCTGTCTCAGAGTGACCCATGAAGCTGAGCCCTGCACTGCTGGACCTATGTCTACCCAGGCAGAACCAGCTACACACACTTTTGTCAAAGAGGTCACGGGCCATCTTCTGGTCAGAAAGAGAATGTGAGCCCCAGAGCCGGCAGTCGTAGGAAGTGTCTCAGATATCCTAGAAGACAAGTGGTCCCAGCTACAAAGAGCTTGTTTCACACTTTGCTGGGGCAACAATGACTACTACCTGGAAGTAATTGTGGGTCTGAAGCTGTTTAAAGGGCCAAGAGCAAAAGGACTTGAGGTCACTGGAAACAAAAAGGGAAAACAGGAGGACAGACAGTACCTGGGAGCGTTCTCCGTGATCTGATTTCGCCTGAAGAAGAATAAACACACAAGACGGAGCCAAGAGGAGGGATGCCTCTGCAAAGCACCAGAAGTCTCACAATAAGCATGACACTCTCCTACAACACAAGCAGTTGTCACCAGCGATGCTGGAGCTGTGTACTTACCACTAAGCCAGACAGCAAGGACTGACTGAGGAGTCTTCTGCCAGGGGACTCAATGGACACTCAAAGCCATGCCCTCATCCTGTCCAATTTACTGACGCTTGATGAATGTCACTCAGATGGTGGCTGGGATTTTTTTTTTTTTTTTAAGAGAAAGACAGAGGCATTAAACAAGAATGGGACACACATTATGCCTGCAGACTCTTTCTCTTTCCAAAGGAGTTCATTTTACCCAAGTAACTCCATTGTGCATTCATGCACTTGGACAAAGATGATGCTGATTTGATAAAGGAAGTGATTTTCCTGCCTAAACAATAGCTTGTGGGTGGATGGGGAATAATGTATCTCACCACTCCACCAGAGCTACCAGTACCAGTTGCCATGAGCCTCTGATTCATGGCAAAATGATGTGTGTCAGGATGGAACTGTGCTCTACTGGCTTTCAGTGGCTGGTGTTTCAGAAGTAGATGGTTAGACCTTTCTTCCCAGAAGCCTCTGGGTGATCTCAAACCTCCAACCTTTCTGTTTGCAGCTAAGCTCATTAACCATTTGTACCACCCAGGGGATCCCCATTGGAGCTGTTGTTGTTAAGTGCTGTTTAGGGTTTCCAAGGAGCGGCTGACGAGTTTGGAGCCGACCCTGTGGTTCATACTGACCTTGCAGTCTGGTATTTATTCTACAGTGCTACACTAGGACTCCATTGGAGCTAAGTGGAGCTAATTCACATAGGAAAAATCAACTCACCTCAAAATAGTGTCACATGTCAGTATATAAACTAAGGTCTGAGTTCTGCCTTCACCAAATTAAGGTAAGCAGAATTCGGTCTTCCCAAGGCATTTAAAAGACACTTGTGTAATTAGATTGAATTTTTTTCCCCTAAGTATCTCATCCCTTTACCTTACCAAGTATCTGAAGAAAAACATTCTGAATGTCACGGCGCTAGAGCATACTCTAGTGGTAGTGATGCCAACCAAACATTCCCAAGCTGCTAAATGCATACGTTGCTGGGAAGCAGTAGATAAAGATTCCTTGTTTGGACAAAAGGTTAGTAGGTAGGCTTGCCTTGGAAAACAGCGAAGGAAATTAATAGCACATTATGCGATGAACTCCGAGCCTTATAATTCTCTTCTAAGAATAAGACACGTTCTGTTTTATCTAATGTTCAATGCCAAAAGCAAACAAGCCAGAATTATTAAAAATGTTCAAACAATCTAGAATAGCATCCCACACAGTGAGGTTTTAGGAAAGCTTTTGTTTTTGTTTTTTAATTTGCTTCTTAAATCTCAGCCACATTCAGACTTTCTCCTTGGAGATTCTGTTTAAAGACAGATATACCTAGAGCAAACTCTCTTCAACCATGACAGTGTTATTACAAACTTGAGTGAGTACCATTATTTCAGATAAGTAAAAACAATGGACCACAACCAATTTTACATCAAGAAAAACTCTGCAATTTGTTGTAAGCCTCAGTGAAGACTTTTCTCTGTTCTAGCCAATGATCATTAAAGTATCTGTTCTGTCCTTGCTGAAAAGTCTCAGTCTTAAAAAAAACAAAAAACATGCATAAACATGTAATCAAATAGCAGCATTGCTGCCTTTGTGTGTGTCCAAATGGAAAGAAATATATCCAATTGGGTTTGAATGTAAAGTAAACTTAAAAAAAAAAAATGCAACCTTTTATTTTCAGCTATTAGTTGTTTCTGGTGTGGTGTTGCACAATAAACACTGGACTGCTAACCGAAATGTTGGCGCTTCAAACCCACCAGCTGCTCCTTAGAAACCCTATGCAGGGTCACTATGATTCAGAGATGACTCAACAGTATTAACAAGTTGTTTCTCAAGGGTGACACAAGGGCAGTGATCTAATAAAGTAAAATACACGTTCTTATCCTGTCTTTGAGTGTAAAGGATCTTTGAGACCATCTGCTTCAAATTCTTCTTAATTGAATAGATTGAGATTCTACTTGCTCTAAATTAATCTTCTTGAGGGAGATAATCTTTCATGATGTGCCTTCAACTTTATCATCTTTCATAGTGGAGGGTTAGTGAAAAAGACAAAGATTCCAGTAAGTTGGACTGGCCAATAGGCATCAACCATAGGCTCAAACAAAACAACAATTGTGAGGTTGGCACAGGAGTGAGCAGTGCTTCGTTCTGTTTAGGCATACAGTCACTATGAGTTGGAACAGACTCGATGGCACTCGACAATAACATACTTTATGGCAAAACAATTACACATTGAAAACTTATAATAGACTTCTAAAATCCAAATATGCAGTCTCTTGTATGCACGTTCATGTTCAGTGCCTCTGCCACCAGGTGAGTGTCCAACCTGCCTTCCATGTATATAAGACATGAATGTGTAAACCTTGGAAAAGGGATAACATGTTGGATATTGGCAACTCCGAAGTAGCAATGCCGGTAGCGTTAAAATTCCCTTCTCATGCCTCCATGTGGCATCGAACCAAATTGAAAAAGCATATGTTACCATTGGTAGGCTTCTGTTAGTCCTGGTCTGGCCTGTTGCTGCTTCGAGGTGGGACTGTTCTTCTCTGAGGTATCCTTCCAACTCCAGGGGCCAGAAGATAAACAGCAGCAACTGTGTGCTGAGGGTTGTCATTAAGGCTCATGTAGAAGACTTGAGCACTAGGAAGGCAATTACTGACAGACTAGTATGTTGCCACGTGTGTCACCAGGTACTCTTCATGTTCAGTGTGTAAATTAGCATCCACTGGGTGAATGCAAAGTTCTGGAATGTCTGCTTTAAGATCGTCATAGCTTCAATATACAGCATGTTTCAAGAGTTGATTTTCAGCCTTTGTTCGAATCTATCGTTTTGACCAGGAGCTGTGAATCTGTGAGAGTTCAGCATCTTCAGGACCATTTGAGAGAATCATTATGGCGGCAGTCTCGAAGAGCTCCACCAGAAGCTTCATGAGATCTTGAAGGCTCTCAACAAAAGAAATTTCTGCTTCTACAATATGAAACTCTACCAGGTGTTTCCAGCTCTGAGAATTCTCAGCTCAAACATTGGCCAAAGGTGGTGGTGGTTAAGTGCCACCGAGTCAGTTGTGATTCATAGTGACCCTAGGGTTTCCGAGGAGACACTGGTGAGCTTCAACCACCAACCTTGCAGTCCAATATATTAATCCATAATGCCATACCAGGACTCTGGACCAAAAGTAAACATGAGTTCAAAAGCTCTTGACATCATTTCCTGTTCTGAAATAGTTCAGAAAGCAAGAACATCGAAGAAATTCTCCTTGCTGTTGTTAGTTAAGTGCCATTGAGTCGATTCTGTATAGGGTTTCCAAGGAGGGACTGGTGAGCTTGAACCGCTGACCTTGCAGTTCAAATGGCTTTGCAGTCTGACGCATTAGCCCACAGTGCCACACCAGGACGCCTTAGATACCTTCCTTTTTCTTGAAGGTTCAACTTGACACAGTTCTTCAGTCCCCTCACAGTCACTGTTATTATTGGGGTATGAATATGTACAAAGCCCTTGTTGGAGAATGAATAGCAGCTGTGGATTCACTGGGACCCCCTCACTATTTGTTATTAGGTGCCATCGAGTCGGAATCGACTCATATTCTGAGCAGCAGCAGATGCATAGAACAGTAGAACGAAACACTGCCTGATCCTGGGCCAACCTCACTATTGTTGCCACACTTGAGCCCATTGATGCTGCCACTTTGCCAATCCTCGCTGGGGATCTTCCTGTTTTTCTCTGACCTTCCACCCTACCAAACATGATATCCTTCTCCAGCAACTGATCCCTCCTGACAATATGTCTGAAGTATGAGAGATGAAGTTTGGCCATCCTGGCCTCCAAGGAGCACTCTGGCTGCACTTACAGAATATTAGCTCTACACCTAAGCTGACGATTATTATCTCAGATCTTCCAGAGGATGAAAGTGTCAACATCACAATTTCCAACCACTTCAACTTTTTCTGTTTTTAGTTCCACATTTTGCCTTTTGGATGGATAATTTTTACAAGGTGGCCTTGGATTTCCACAGAACTCCTAAAATGCAGTTCTCTACTGTCATAGCTGGACTGTAACCTGAAGGTTTTCCTAAGATGGCCCATTGTTTACAGGCAGGAATGACTTTCTTTTAGAATCATACTGAATGAAGCCATCCCTTCTCCCAACTGCAGACTTGTTCTCTCCTGAAGGACCCCAGCCTTTCCCCCACAGAACCTCTCCTTCTCTTCTGGCTCCCTGTCGGTCAGTACGGATACGGCACATCCAGAAACCACAAGTACACCCCACAGCCTGCACTCTTTCTAAATCTGTGCCTCAGCCCCCAGGGGAAGCACACACTCAAAAGTAGACTCTTTAAATCAAACTAATGAAAACTAGAAGAAGCAGAAAAAAAAAAAAAAAATCCGACAGCACGCTCATAAAAAATAAAAACTTTTTTTTTTTTTAAGCCAGAAGCTTTGTGTTCTATTGTGTTTAGACTTAAAATATGGAACTATTTAGAAAGAATTAAAGAGATTATGTTTATTTGATTTCAAGTTATCTCAGCAAGAAACACATTTTTCATACCTCTTTGGAGGAACAGCAGGTCAAATGACACATTTGTGAGTGACTGTTTGAAATATTTCAGCCACGCCGCAGGGTCCACCTGACCTGAGCACCACAGATTGCGGGAACAAAGGCTTATGTTTTAAATGTTCCTTTAAGAGCCTTTCCTAGGGGTGAAGGGGGAGATGCGGAAAGCTGTCACAGACCTTGCTTGTTATTTTTATCCTATGACACTAATCAGTTTAATTATATTTCTAACCTATGACTTAGGATCATAATTACTTTTCCCAAATGCAAACAGTATATAGCACAATTCTGCAACTTTGCAAGAATAAATCGAGTTTGTTTCGGAGTCACCCACATCTTTCAAACTCCAAAGAGTTTCCCAATACGTACAAATTCATTCCTTTCTTTAAGTAGGTTTAAAGACCACAGGTAGGTCTTTATTCTTAAGGTTAAAACAAGGAGCAAAGAGGTTTTTGTTAAAGCGGAGCTCTGTGTATCACTTTATAAATGAAAAGCATACATTCAGATTAAGAGACAGTTTATTAATATTACAATTGCCTGAAGGTCATGGATGAGACGGCTTCATGGATCATTTCTGAGAGTAATTAATCCAAACAGAAAAACACAAGCCCTGTTTAGGGCGTAACTCAATATAAGGACTCGGGAATCAAATGTTGAACCCTTTAGAATGACAGACCTTTGTTTATGGCCTTATTAAAGAACGTCTCGCTTTCTGTTTAAAAGGCTAGATGGCCAAGAACTAAATAAAACGCCAGAGCCTAAAATGAAAGTGGTCTGACCTCGCTGCTACACTTGATCTGTCCAATACTGATTTCCTTTAGGCACTGTGTTCTTCACCTCCTTTGCCCCAGGCTTCCGTAAGCCAGGGAGAGAAAAATGAATTTCACTTCCCAAATGCTAGAATCGCTGGTGCAGAACGTAACTAAATATCAGCAGCTGTGCCAGAGCACCTGGGGCCATATAAGGAAACCTTGCAAAAGACTTAGTTATGAGTAAGATCCCAGTTCCCTGATAAGTCTTAGTTTTGTCGTGTACTTTAAAAAGGGCAGGGAGAATTGCAACTATGCTCTTGACAATAACAACAATGAACTATGGGTTATAAATGATTAACAAAACACAGGTGTCCCTAAAGCAACAAAATGGTACAGAAATAATGCCGCTATTACTCAAGACCAGTGCTTCTCAAACTGGAAAGCAAATGGTATAAAAATTCTGATTCAGTAGGTCTGGAATGGGGTCTGAGGCTCTGCAATCTTGGATGCAGCCGTTCAAGCCCACCAGTTGCTCTATGGAAGAAAGATGAGGCTATCTGCTCCTACAAAGATTTATGGTGTTGGAAACCCTGTGTAGGGTTGCTATGAGTTGGAACAGACTCCACAACACTTAACCACCACACGGTACCTCTAGGTGCATTGAAACCTCTTTCTAGCCTTTCAGATAGTAGTCAATGGTGTTAACCATCTGCACTACCAAGGGTGTTGGTGAGGCATTTAGTCACTCATTAAATATTACTCTTAGATCTTCTTCCTCAGAGCTTGGTCTAACCCAGTGATTTTCAACTTTGACTGTATGTTGCTATCACCTGGGGTAGCTTTGAAAAGTCCTTGATGCCCAGACCACATTCCAGAACAATTAATTAAATGATCACTTCTGAGGGGGGAGAAGGTATTGTTTAAAGTCCCCAGGTGGTTCCAGTGTGTGCCCATAGTTAAGGACCACTGTCTAAGATTAGCAAAGGGCAGTCAGTTCTTTACAACCTAGTTAGAAGCAGTAGCTAATTAGACCCCACCACCTGTGCTTGCAAAAGTTGGGCAATGACTAAGGAAACCTGGAGAGGCACTGATACTTATGGATTACTGTGTTGGCCAAGAATGTTGAATATATCGTGGACTGCCAGAAGAATGAACAAATCTGTCTTAGAAGAAGTACAGCCAGAATGCTCCTTAGAAACCAGGATGGTTAGAGTTGGACTCATGTACTTTGAACATCAGAGGGGCTTGTTCCTAGAGAAGAAGTTCAGGATTGGTAGAGGATCAGGGAAAAGAGGAAATCCCTGAAGGAGCTGGAATGATGACGTGGTTGCAACATTGGGCTCAAACATAGGAACAATAGTGGGGATTGTGCAGGACCAGGCCGTGTGTTTCATTCTGTTGTACAGAGGGTTGCTAGGAGTCGGAACTAACTTGACAGCACCTAACAACAACGATGGAGTCTTGGTGTGGCACTGTGGGTTAATGCACCAGAGTGCAATGTCATTTGAACTACAAGGTCGGCGGTTCAAGCTCATCAGCTTCTCTGTATATGGAATCCATATACAGGGTCACTTAACAACAATCCATATACAAGGTCACTTAACAACAACAACAACAACAACAACAACAACAACAACGATGACAGGGTGAGAGACTTCCTACCCCCTCCCCCAAGCAGTGTCGGATTACTCAATAAACAAGGTATGTGTGGTTTACTGTAAAGTGAAGAGTCAGAGAAAAAGAGGAAGACCCCCCAACGAGATGGACTGGCCAAGTGGCAGCATCGATGGACTCAAGCGTGGCAACAATAGTGAGGTTGGCCCAGGATCAGGCAGTGTTTCCTTCTGCTGTGCATATGGTTGCTATGAATCGGTACCAACTCAATGGCACCTAACAACAACAACAAAATTTATTAATCTTCAGTGAACAATTTCACATTTTTTCACAACAAAAATTCTGCTTTTAGGTGTGGCACTGTAGGATAAGCACTAGACTATTAACCAGGTCAGCAGTTCAAATCTACCAGCTACTCTTCAGAAATGCTACATAGGATCGCTGTGAGTGGGAACCGACTTGATGGCACTGAACATTAACAACAACAATGGCTGGCATCTGTCTGTCTCCCAACCCCTCATCCGTGTCCTAGAAAATCAAACTTTCTCTTAAAATTTTCATTCCCTAAGTGGACTGTTGGTGTGGTGGTGTAGGATAAGCACTGAATTAACAGCAAGGTTGGCTGTTCAAACCAACCAACCACTCCTTGGGAACTCTATACAGAGTCACTATGAGTACTGACTGGATGACACTTACAAGATCCAGAGTTCCCATAAGTGAGGTAAGCATGGATTTACTTGTGCTTCCTAATGGGTAGTGAACAAGCTTATTTTGCTTACTGGGAACTCACCCCCTGTCTTCCTTCTTCCCACCCCTGCCGAGACACCAATCTGCTAGCCATCAGGGCCAATCAGTCTCTGCCTAGTTGCAGAGCTGCCCTGGGGACATCAAAACAGCACCAACCCTCCAGACACTTGAGTGTGAACTACTTTGTTTGTGGCTATCTACTTTCTCCTTACCCAGTATCATTTGTATTGTCACCCACATTTTCCAGGGATTTGCCAACCTGTGACTCCAAATGGGCTAACAATAGCCACCTGAGGACTCACTCATTCTCTGCCCTGCAGTGTGTACCTGAGCGATGTCTCACAAGTGTTACAGAATGAACCCAATTACAATCCTGATGGGTCACGTGAGCTGGTAGCTATGAGCTCAGACTGCTTCATAGGACTCTGAGTTACAAATGAAACAGCATGCACAAGGTTTATTAGCATAGTGCTTGGAACAAGGTCTGTTTTCAATGTACGTGTTGTTAGTTCCATCAAGTCTGCCCCAGATTCATAGCACCTCCATGCACAATAGAATGAAATGCGGCCCAGTCCTGATCAGTTTCAGATCAGACTGTTGTGATCCATTTCATTGGCTGATTTTTGGACTTGATCACAGCCAGGCCTTTCTTTCTAGTCTCAGTCTGGAACCTTTGCTGAAATCAGGGCTTCAAATGGGCTCATTTCTGTTCCACCCCCAGCTGAAAACTTTCACTTCCACCCCAGATAATATGGTATTACAACCTGCATCTTAATCTAGAAATTCTCTGAGACCCATTCAGTATCATATAACACAGACTTCCATTGTCAGATGGGTGATGGCTATGTATTGGCTGGGGATGGAATCTGGGTTTCCCTTACGGAAGGAAAAAACTCTTCCACTTAAACACAACTGCCTCGTATATAGATCAATGGGACAGAATTGAGAATCCAGAAATTAACGCATCTACATACAGCCAACTGATTTTTGACACAACACCTAAATATCTCGCATGGGGAGGTGATAGTCTTTTCAACAGATGGTGCT
>NW_006408585.1:12257133-12258997 GCF_000296735.1 Chrysochloris asiatica
ACTTGGTGACACTCAGAATTTCCATGAGCCAGAATGCAACTCAGTGGCAATGATTTTTTTCTTCTTCTTTTAGGTCAGCTGGCAGGTGGTGGGCACTGGACATAATCCTGCCCTCATTAGATTCTGTTTGTGACAGAGACAAGATACATGTCTAGGGCAACACAGTTATGGTATAGATCCTAGGCAGCAATTGAAGGAGGGGCAGGCAATGAGCAGTTTCTCTTCTCATCATAGCTAACATCACCAGCTGTGAGAAATCATCCAGCAATTCAAAACTAACTGCTGGAGGCGTATTTTACATAGATATCTCAGGTTTGCAGAGAAACATGTTGGAAGGGGTAATTAGCATGTTTAAAGGTGTTGTTAAATAAGGGCTAATTATGAAGGCTTGATCAAACAGATATGGACAAGCAAAGAAGAATCAGATGCTGGGAACCAGCTTGATGTGAGCTGGTAAAAAAAGACTTCATAAGTGAGAGGAATCTAAGAAAATATTTGAAGGAAAGGGAGTATTGCACCAACAAGAAAAGGGTCTGATGGAAATGTTCACATTTCGCTCTGTTATGCATAGTGTCGCTATGAGTCAGAACTGACTCGACAGAATCTAACAACAAGTGGGTCTAGTAAATGTTAAGGACTTTTTCAGTGGCTGCAGATCAGAAGCATCTGAAGATCTGAAAGCTCTGCAAGGTGAAACAAAATTGGGTTTTACAGATGGAAGCAAAGAGATGGTTATGGCAATTTTCTTTATCTCTATTGCTTTTGGAGTAGGTGGAAACTGCTTCATTTTTTTCATGCCTTTTGCTCAGGATCACTGGTGTAATCTTTCCAAGTAACTGTCAGAACAGCTCTTCAAGAGTTGTTTTTGGGAGAACAAGATGGTGGATCGGGTGGAAGTGCAGTGAGGAGCTCTGTCAACAACAACACAGAATACCAGACCAAGCAGGCTCAGGGGCTGGTGCCAGAACTCTGAACCACATATAAAGGAATATTTAGAAGCAAGAAATCCATTGCTTTCTAATTCAAGACACTCAGCTGCTCCCAGAGCCACCATCTTGGGACAGACCAAGCGGGGGAAGAATCAGAGCAGCCACAGACGCCTGACAGAACCGCGGAGATAAAAACTATGGACATTCTTTTTTTTTTCTTTTTTCTGTATCTGTTCACTGGTCTCTTGCTGTGTGTGCACCACCATTTTGGTGACTAGACGGGGTGCCTGAGTGACACCCCACCCCCACCCCTGGAGGGATCTACTACACATGCGCACAGATCTCCTCGAAATTTAAAGTGACAGTTTCCACTTATAACCAAACAGCAGTGCAAAATGGCCACAGTCACCCTGAACTGTTTATCACTAGGAAAAAGGCCTGAATGGGGATTGTGGAGCAGGGCAGGAAGACTAAATAGGAAACAGGCTGAAAATTAAATCCTGAGTTACGTCACAACAACCAGCAATGGCATCTTGAAATTTCTCAGGAAGAAGAGTGAAAAGGGAATCCCATCTCCTGATCACATCTACCTGGAGGCAATCAGAAAGCATAAAAAATACCAAAATACACACCCATCTAAGTATTAAGTACACAGATAACTCCTGAATATGCCCAAAAAACAGAAACAGATGACCATTTCAGCACATGTGCAGAAAAGAGATAAAGTAACTGAGGCAAATGAGCTGGAAGGAGATTATAAAATGTATCAAAATACTCTACAATGGAGTTGAGAAAAATAAGGAAGAAGTCAGGAAAGCACTACAGGAACAATCAAATAAGATGGATACAGCATTGGAAACAATTCAAAACCTATAGAAAGAGGTCCAAATGGCTAATAATAGAATATCAGAAATGGACAATACACTGAAAGGGCA
>NW_006408585.1:12260337-12288276 GCF_000296735.1 Chrysochloris asiatica
AGAATCCTGAGTCCCATCCAGAACCTCATGAGGTGGGACATTCCCACTAGCAAGGACAAGTAGACCATCTGGAACAGATAGAGCAACAGAAGGTACATCAAAAGCAAAAATGTCAGCATGACAAGCTGTTTGCCAGGAAGCCATCAAGGCAAGCAATCAAGTTCCTTCAGGACAAAATCCCCTCAAGACTGAATCTCAAAAGGGAACACATGAACAGGCATGTAATCTTGCGGGCAACCACATTGGTCTACTGGTGAGTGGAAGAAGGGGAAAGGCAACAATGAAGAAATGGGCTGAGTTCAAGCCGAGTCCATTGACTCCCGTTGACCTGGAGATGAGAGAGAAAAAGAAGAGGAAGGCTGGTTGGTCCAAAGTGTAGTCAGACCTGGGGACACTAAAGCCCATGGACAAGGACATAGCCACAGAGAGCTAGAGCTGAGAGTGAAGCATCCAGCTGATATGAAGTGAAAGGAGAAGCATAAGAACACCCAAACTTGAAGACAGTACCCATCTGACCGAGCCTCGATGGCTTGATAATCAGAACTTGACTAGAAGATTACACACACAAACGTTTTTTTCTTTTGATAAAGGAAACAATGGTAAATTGCTAGAGTTTGATGAACCTGACCTACAATCATGAAGGTAGTAACTCTAAATACCAATAGAGGGGGAAGAAGTCTTCACATCAAGTATCAATGCTATCCCCTTGGTACACAGGGTCGATAGGCATAGGCAACTTAGACATTGTCTACCTAAAATGAGGAGGTGATAAAGGCATGAAGTGACTGGCTTATAAGGTTTCAAGAGAGAGTTTAGTTTAAGAGTGTGTGTGTGGGGGTGGGGAGAAACAGTCCCCATTGAATAGTTTTTATCTTGTCTAGATGGGTCTGCTGAAAAGAGATGGGGATAAAATTCGTAAGATTCAATAGTGAATAATTGTTATTGTGACTAATTGTGACTGTCACAATTATAAAGGCAGAAGTTTTGTAACAAAAACAGAGGAGTGGTTAATCTTACGGTCCAGAAACAGAGGACCCTAGGACCATCAAGGAAGAAAAGCAGAAGCAGCGATACCAGGAACAGGGGCAGAAATGGGGTCATGGAGAGAAGGAGCAGCTGAGGACTCTAGATTTATGGGAAGAGAGGGACTAAGTACTGGTGGCCAGGAGGCAGACTTGCAGAATGTGCCCTTTAGAGGTGTAAATTATTATATATGGCTGAGTGGTTTTTTGTTTGTTTTTTTAAAAAAAGCTAAAGTGAATAGAGAGAAATACTGTTAACTGATGATACATTCATTGTAATGAAACCAGGTGTATGATTTGTTGAATGCAAAACTGATGATCTGCCTTGTAAACTTTCACTCAATCCAAAATAAAAACCTTAAAAAAACAAAACAAAAACAAAACCTTTTCTTTTTCTTTAAAAAAAAAAAAAAAGTTGTTTTTGTAAACCCATGGATTGTGTCTTCTTCTAGGTTCATGGGAAAAGATAGTGTGTGTGGAGGTTGGGGGACAGGGGGTTGGAGAGAGAAACAGGAGAAAAGATGCAAAGGTTGAAACAAGGGAAACTAGAGCCTATATTAACCATTTTCAAACTGAATAAATAAGCTTTAAAACTTTGCCTTCTCCCTTCCTGCCTCAATCCCCCATCCACTCAGCCGTATATTTGCTAGATATTTTAAAGCCATTTTAATTTGGAGGCAGGAGGTGGGTCTGTTTAGAAATCCATGTATGTATCCAAAGCTATGTCAGCTGAATGCCCCAAGAGCACTGATCCCAAACACAAGATAAGCTAGAGCTTTTTCGGTTCCAAAAAGCCTCTGTTTTTGCAGTCATGGTGAATTAAAGTCAGATTTACCTGAGGCATTTTAACATATTCTTAATCGATGAGATCAGAACTTGGGGTCCCCATTACAACACACTTTAAATGTATAATCAAGAGACAGAGAGCAGCCATGTTCTACCAAGCTGTAATTTCAGTCTAATTCTGTGCTTGTAAACAACTTTGATCTGTTCTGGGGATATATCCTGAACTTCTAGGTCAGATCTATTGTCTAGGAAATGTACAAGCTGTACACAAAGGATGTTGAGAAGAGGGGCAAGTGTTATAGGAGGACCCATTCTCCAGACCTGGGAAAAGCATTTCACAGGCACAGCCAGGGCTAGACCTGCATTGTCCCCCTTCTTAGGAAAAGCCCCTAGAGCTGTTCTTAAAAGTATTCCATTTACAACTAGCACTATGTTTGAATTAGGGATTGAGGCAGGGAAAGGAAACCAGGCAAAATGGTATTTTATTCTTTAAACCAAACAGGTGGGCATAGCGGCAATTCAGTTTCAGGGTGAGCTCACATGTTTCAAAGTAGAACTGTATTCCATAGACTTTGGAAAGACATCACCAGACCTCCTCCTGGGAACTTCTGGGTGGACTCAAAAACTCCAAACTTTCAGTTAGCAGTCAAGTGCTTAACCATTTGCATCCACTAGGCCACCTGTTACTTCTATCCCTAAAAACCAAAGCCATATTTCACCAATCAGCTTGGTGCCCATCTCCTCAAAAAGACTCAACTTACCACACCAACCCTACCATGATTCCTTTTCAGTATAAACTGAGAGTCCTTATATAATCAATTCCACTTTTGGCCCTTAAGCACCATACCATAGCTTAGACTGTTGATTTAGGGTTACTTTCTCAGCATGTTACCATTTACCCTTTAATGTAGATTGCAAGCTTTGTGAGTCATATACTCTACACCTTAATACCTCACAGAGTTCATCAGAGTGAGAAAGTTCATGGCAGGTTCTCAAAAACAAAAAACAAAACCTAATTAAAAGAGTTACTGTAAGCTGTCAAGTGGGTTCTGACTCATAGTGACCATGTATAGGTGGTTGGTGAGTTTGAACCACTGACCTGGAGATTCAAATGACCTTGTGGTTCCATGCATTATCCCACAGTGCCACACCAGGAGTCTGAGTAATATATCAGGTGCTGGGGGCAAAAAACAAACTAGGCAACTGAATGATAAATACGATACATTTTGAAATACATAAAAGTGTGCTTTCAGAAATTAAAATAAAAGAAACCACATAGCTGCTGCTTCCCATTTGTTGATAATGGAACTGGTTTATGGTTTTTGGAGTTCTGGGCATCCATTTTGTGCTATTTACAGCATCTGAACACTGGATGTACCAATCGTGTGATTATTGACAAGTGTTCTTCAGCCTTGCAGACAGACACACTCAAAGTGTATGTCACATGGTATTGTCTCTTTAATCTGCCTCATTAATTAGTTTTTAAATGACCATCCAATCTTCTGTCTGCTACTAATGGAAAAAGTGTTATAAACCATAATCTGTGTGTACTGCTGAACTTCATATAGAGTAATGGTTTCTACTAGGTTTTTTTGGGTCAGCATATGTCTTAGTACCAAGAAATAAAGCTCCATCTATAAAGCACCAGTAATGGATATGCACGTTTGAAAATGTTTTAATACTGATGTCAGATTATTTAGATTATTTAGAGCCTAATCCAGTCTGTTTACTGGGCCTACAATCAGAGGGAGGATAAAGATTTCTATTCCTACATTAACACATTTTATGGGCTGCAAAGCTACTTTCCCCCACTGAAGCAGAAGGTCATGAACTAACAGAATTACCACGTTCTGAGGTTTTCGTTTGGTTTTAAGAGCAGTTGTAGAACAGATTACTTTGCAGAATAGACTTGTCAAAAGATGGGTAAAAAAGACACCTTAGTTTTATGAAATATTGCTCTTAAGCCAATATCTGCTCCTCAAAACATGTGAGATGGACTAGAAGTAAATGTTCTAAACTTGGCTCAACGCTATTTACATAAACACGCAGCAACAGATAAAAATTTAAGCGACTTGGGGCAATCTCCCAAAAGGACGGCTAGAAGAATAGACTTTTGCACAGCTTCATCTCCCACCCCATTTCCTGCCTCCATGGCTAAAGTTCCTATCTTATGACTGTAATGTTATAGACATTTTGTTATACAGTTTATTCTTTGATTCCCATTTTCCGTCTCCCTTAAAGGATGAACTCAATACATCAGTTTTTACATCCATTAAGTAATCATTTTGTGAAATTTTAAGAAAGAAAAAAAAAAAAAACAATTCATACCCCATTTCTGAAAAGTAAACTGGTCTCTTCTTTATGTTCAACTAGTGCCATACCCATGCTTGACACCAAACCCATCAATTGCTTTGTGGGAGAACCATTTGGTAGTCTGCTTTCATAAACATTACGGCTTTGGAAAGCCTGCTCTGACCTATAAAGTTGCTAGGAACAGAATCAATTTAAAGGCACATAACAAGTCCTTGGTGATGCCAACAGTTAAGTATTCATTCCTCTTACTAAGTTTACTTAATGGTTGCTATCTATTGGCCACTTAGAAATGACCAATTGCATGCAAATTACCCTTCCAGGAACTTCGAAGATTACATCTTTATTGGAATGTAATAAGGTGATATCGAAAAATCATTAAATAAATTAAGGTCATTTCCTTAGCTTTCTTGCTTCTTCTGTTTGTTAACTCTGTCTTAACAAGTTGCCTTACTCTAGAGCCTGGCTGTGAAATATTCATGAAAAATTTGCTCTTAAAAAGAGAGAGGCAGCTGAGAGTCTGAGGATTAGGTAGGTCTCAATACTCAGACTGTCCTGTAAAAAGAGCTGGGGGGTTTTCATCAGAAACTTGGTGATAATACTATCTTCCCTTAAGGTAAATGGAATGAGATGTATGGAATTTCTATATCTGTGGTTCTCAACCTGTAATATACATTAGACTAGCCTGAGGTGCTTTGGGAGTCCTGGTGTGGTGCTGTGGGTTAATGCGCTGGGCTGCAAAGTCATTTTGAACTGTAAGATCAGGGGTTCAAGCTCACCAGTCACTCCTTGGAAATGCAGGGTTGCTATAGGTCAGAACCAACTCGATGGCACTTAACCACAACAACAAAAAGGAGCCTTAAGGAACTCTGTTAGCACAGTGGATATAGTTGGGGCTGCTAACCTTAAGGTCAGCAGTTCGAAACTACCCAGTGGTTTAACGGGAGAAAGATGAGGCTTTCTGCTCTCACATAGATTTATAGCCTTTCAAACCCTATACAGGATCACTAAGAGTCAGAACCGACTCCATGGCAACCAAGGAGCTACTCATGCCTAGATCCCACACTGGGATCCTGATGTGGTGCTGTAGGTTAAACACTGGATTGCTAGCCACCGCTCAATGTTTCAAACCCATCAGCCGCTCCTCAGAAACCCTGTAAGCGAAGACTGTAGTGCACTTAGCAATAGGCTCCACCCACACTAAGTTCTAGAGTGAGGACAGGGCACAGTAATTTTTAATTCTAAAAATTAAATTCAAAGCAGAGTCAGGGCTGAGCACCAATGATTTAGATCTAGGCAAGAAAGGCATTCTAAAACTGGAAAACATCCCCCAACACTGGGGGATGGATAGGTGAAGGAACATCAGAATCTGTTTCCAATAAATGATGATTGATCAATGACCACATTTTGTGAAGACTCTAATCACACCTAGAAAAAGTCAGGATTTTCTCATCATTAAAGGAGGCAGAACACTAGCTAGTTTCCCAGAAAGATTCAGGGGCTATAGACATTTAAAACATTAACAAATTTGGAAATGTATACTGTTACACAGATCAGGGAATATTGAAATGAAACGGGGCCAGAAGCTAATTATATGGAAATATTTCTATTTGCACATTTCTCCAGAAGGCAAAGTAGAGATTGCAACCAATAAATCTATGCCAGTGACAAGAATATTAAGTTTTCCCTCATTCTCATAGTATACTACCTTTCTCAGCATGCATTCCGTCCTAGTTCTTGTGAAGGTGAGAATAATATCAAACTCATTAATTGTCCACATTTTAGATATGATAAGACTTTAGTGGATGGTGTTAATTAAACTACAAAATAACTCCTCTTGCTGCCTTGCGCATTCCAAGTTAGAGCAATTAATTCAGTCACTTAAACTGATCAAGATTTAATTAACATCACTCTGCAATTACTCCATAATTAAAGTAATTTGGTTCATTCCACTTGCTGACAGTGTCACTGAACAGCCATTCTCTGTACCAAAAGAAGTGATAATTAACTTAAAGAATAGCTTAGGGCAGTGTCACACAGGCAAGTTCACTTTAGTTATAACTAAAAATACTTCGAATGGCGAGAAAATCCTGGGAGAATATTCAAGCAAAAATAATAAGAAGAAATAAATAATGCTTTAGGGTTTTTTTTGTTTTTTGTTTTTTGCTTCCCCCTCCCCAAAAATCTTACGAAATTTCTTTGCAATTTAAATGATTGTGGTAGCCATCATTATAACCTAACCATAAATTAGTGTCATGAGCAAAACAAACAGAACTTGAAAAAAATTTTAAGCACTTAAATATTGGTTACAGCTAATTGCTGTGGGGGATTAGTGCCTGCTTGGGGATTGGTAGGTGTGGTGTAAAATATGCTGGTACAAAAAGAACACTCAGAGGCTTCAGAGAATAACCAAAAAGGTTTTTAAGAACTGCAAAACCCAAGTTTGAAAAAAGTTTTGAGAAACAAAGGCCAAGGAAATGAACAGTTGTCTATATTTACTGGTGGCTAAATGCTCCGCGGGAGAAAGATGAGGCTTTCTACTCCCGTAAGGATTTACACCCTCGGAAACTGTACAGGGTCGCTATGGGTCGGAACCGACTCGAAGGCACTTAACAACAACAACAACAAAGCAGTGCCTGGGAGAAAGATGTGGCAGTCTGCTTCCTGACAGATTTTCAATCTTGGAAGCCCAGTGGGTTTCTGTGCCCTAAAGTTGCTTTTTGGAGTTCTAGTGTGGCACTGTGCGGTTAATGCGCTGGACTGCAAAGTTGTTTCCAACTGAAGGCCAGCTGTACAAGCTCACCAGCTGCTTCTCGGAAACCTGTACACAGTTGCTATGGGTCAACAACACTTAAAAACAGCAACAGAGTTTCTTTGAATAAGAATCCACTTGATGGCAATGACTTCGTTGTTATTTTGCCTGTTGGAGTTACTGGATGCTGCAACAGTAACACACTTGGCTGCTAACTCAAAGGCTGGCGGTTCAAGTCCACCCAGAAGAGACTCAGAAGAAAGTCCTGATAATCTACTTCCAATAATCAGTCGGAACTGATTGGTTGGCTATATTTACCTGTGGGATCATTGTTTTATAGAATAATTAATTCATTTTCCCACCAGGGGAAAAAACGGACAGCCACTGAGTCAATTTTGCTTCATGGTGATCCCACTCATGGCTACCATGTGTGACTGTTCAATGCTGTTATTTATTTCTGCTGTAATCTTTATGGAAGGAGATGGCCAGGCCTTTTTTCTGAGGCGCTAGTGTCTCTGGGTGAACTGGAATCCCCAACCCTTAGGTTAGTTGTCAATCACAAACTGTATCTGCTACCTACAGACCTAACCAGGAGAAGGAGAGATTCATTTAGGAAATCTGAGATCAGATAGTGCTTTATTGGGAAGTACTAGAATAGATTAGGGGTTATGAATGGAGGTGGGTGAGCAAATTTGCCCAAATATCATCTAGATGGTGGGAGAGCTAGGGCTGGAATTCTTAAATCTCTCCAGAAAGTATACTTAGAGGCAAATTATACTGAACCCAGAAGAACTGATTTAATTGAATTTCAGAAAAGGAACCAGATGGGATCCAAGGTCACCTCCAGGCTAAAGGGTCAAATGAATCAAATCCACAGGTAAGAGCTCTTCTCCTGGAATTTAGAAATAATTGGGAATAATTTCTGAAAAGTTCTGCTTCTAAGGGAAATATTCACAAAGCTCTGTCATCACTGTTGTTGTTGTTAGGTGCCATTGAGTTGGTACCGACCCATAGCGATCTTAGCTGAGGGAAACTGTCAGGTTTTGAAAGGTAGTTCTTTACAGTCCTAATGAACACTGATTCCTGGTGTGATGCTGTAGGATAAGCATTGGTCTTTGAACCATAAGGTCAGCGGTTCAAGCCCACCGGCTGCCCTTTGGAAGCCCTATACAAGGCTGCTATGAGTTGGAATCTTGACAGTACTTGATAACAATAACGCACACTGGTGGCACAAGTGGTTGAGCACTCAGCTGCTAAGTGAAAAGTTACTAGTTCAAACTCATCCAGTAGTTTAGGAGAAAGACCTGGTGATGTGTTTTTGTAAATATTATAGCCAAGAATACCCTATAGGGCAATTCTACTCTATAACACGTGGTTGCTATGTTGTTGTTGTTAGATGCACTCAAGCTGGTTCTAACTCATAGCAACCCTATGCACAACAGAGTAAAGCAGTATCTAGTCCTGTGCCATCCTCACAATTGTTATCATGCTTGAGTTCATTGCTGCTACCACTGTGCCAGCCCCTCCTGTTGGGCATCTTCCTCTATATCACGGACCCTCTACTTTACCAAGCATGATGTCCTTCTCCAAGGACTAGTCCTTCCTGATAATATGCCTGAAGTATGAGAGATGAAGTCTGGCCATCTTGGCTTCTAAGGAGCATTCTGGCTGTACTTCTTCCAACACAGATTTGTTTGTTCTTCTGGCAATCCATGGTACTTTGAATATTCTTCTCCAACACCATAGTTCAAATGTATCAATTCTATGATCTTCCTTATTCATTGTTCAACTTTCACATGTATTGAAAATATCACAGACTGAGTCATGCACACCTTAGTCCTCAAACTGACATCTTTGCTCTTGAACACTTTAAATAAGTCTTGTGTAACAGATTTGCTGAATGCAATACATCGTTAGATTTTTTGACTGCTGCTTCCATGAGTGTTGCTGGTGGATCCAAAAATGAAGTCTTTGACAACTTCCATCATCTCTCCACTTATCCTGATGTTATTTGTTGGCTCAGTGGTAAGGATTTTTGCTTTTTCTACGTTGAGGTTCAACCCGTACTGATACCAGGGTAACTATGAGTTGGTTATCAACTCGATAGCACCGAACAACAGCAATCTTTAGAGTCTATCTATTGGATAGGACAGTTGGATGACGTCCTCTAGATCCTGTAGTTGGAGTTGGGGACAGGGTTCATGATACACTGTATCTTCTTTCCATTTTCTGAATAGTATTAACATTCAATTTAGACATTTCCACCTTTAACAATATAGCCCAGGGGGTCTGTGAAAAATCCTCAGTGAGAGCTCCTTTCAGTACAATTGCCTTAGGTGGTCCACGCTGGAGCAAGTGCCTTGGGAAAAATCCTTCTAGGAAGGTCCTTCCTACATCTCACTGTTTTACTGTATAAGGACTCTGATTGGCCTAAATACTTTCATTCAAATATTCAGACCAGGGAGACGAGGGACTTGTGCAAGATCATGGGGTCTAACTGGAGTGGAAGGAGGGACAGGAATTCCTGTTCCAACTCTTTCCAGACCATGCTGTTTTCAAAGTATGTAACAGGCGACTCTATTAATCAAAACATTATATATTTCCTCATTCTGGACATTTCCATGTATACTTTACAATTTTAGCTAATGTCTTAGAAAAAAATTTCTTGCTGAGAATCTTTGTCTTTCCTGATTCTATTTGGAAATGTAAGAGGAAGTATCATTCAAAGGGTAAGACATACATCTTCAAAAGATTCTTATTCACACGTTAGTTAGTTTATGTTATTAATATGTTAACAAGCAATTAATATAACAAATATTACTGTTTTATTAATAGAACACAATTATAATTTATGTAATACTGAAAGTAACTTATCAATTGCATAATCATGAAACAGTTAAGATCGCAGATTTTCATAGCTAGATGTGAAAATGGAGAAATGAAACCCACCAAAACAAACCCACATCCATGAGTACAACAGCTGCACAGGGTTTCTGAGGCAGTAAATCGTTAGGGTTAGTGAGTTTGAACCACTGACTTTGTGGTTAGCAACCCGACATTGTGTCCACTGCACCACCAGAGCTCCTTGTAGGAATAATAGTCTGACAGTATAATTTATATACAAAATGAAATTGAGACACAAGGCATAGATTTTGTCATTTGCCAAAGGTCTGGTGGCTAATGCATGGCAGAGCCAGGACTAGCTTCAGTCTCCTAACTTTCATCTAGGACACTGTGTAGAAGGCCGGAACCTGTCTCAGCACAGATATTTAAATAGAACCTGCACTTTGCATTTTCCTAGGAAATTTCCTCAGGCTTCTTTGCGAGAGGTATGATGGAGGCAAAAGCATAGATTGAAGGGATGCCACCTGACCTAGAGCCAGATCCACCACAAATCAACCTCTTGGTATCTCAGCGTCACCAAATGTCAAGAGAGAACAAAGGTAGCACACCTCGTCTTAAGAGTTATTGTTGGACCTAATCAGTTAGCTCAAGGAAAGCTATACCGAGTTAGCTCAAGGAAAGTTATACCGAGTTAGCTCAAGGAAAGTTATACCGAGTTAGCTCAAGGAAAGCTATACCGAGTTAGCTCAAGGAAAGCTATACCGAGTTAGCTCAAGGAAAGCTATACCGAGTTAGCTCAAGGAAAGCTATACCGAAACATATACCGAGTGCCAAGCCCACTGCACTCGGTATATGTTGGCTTTTGCTATTCTCCCTGCACCTTGGCAACGAGGGGCCATTTCAGCAGCTATGTTCCTCCTCTGTTCTGCTCACCCTGTTCTGTCTGGTTCCTTTAGCTCGCTCTAATGCTACTGCCTTCTCTGAACTTCCCTGAACCTCTCTGCAGTCTCAAGATTCTCGTAATTCTGGATTGGCACACACTGTAGTAGGAAAATGCGTCAAACAGAAACCTGAACTCACAGATCGGTTAGCTTATCAAATCTGTCATTTACTCAGATTTGCAGGCCCAGCCCAGCCCACAGGCAGCTCCTTTTCATGTTCATTGAGATATTAGGACTGCAGTCTCTTCTGACTTCTGACTACCAACCTTAGTTGCAACCAACTAGCTCACAAATTATTTCCAAGTAGCCCTGAAGGAGATTTCACCATGATTTATCAGAGATCCAAATATCCATTCCTGTTGGGCACAAAGGTAAGACTCTCATTTAATTAGACTGCTTTCTTCATTAATAAAGTGCATGTGGTTATGTGAGATACTGTGGCAAAATCACATAAACAGGAACTCAAGGACTTGGATCCACTTGTAACTGGCTATGTGATCTTGAGCAAGTCACTAACTCCTTAGGTTCATAGTTAAATCATCTATAATATGCAGGAGGTTAGATGACATGCCTTCTGAGGTCCTTTTCAATTCAAACTTCTCTGATACAAAATTCTACTTAGCACTTTTACACAGGTGAAATTCCTTCAGTAAATGATGCAGAGATTTCTGTAGTTATTCCTTAAATTCAAGAAGCCTAAAAATTGCCGTAAGAAAAGTACATGTGAAGTGTAATGGGAACAGAAAAGAAGAAGCGCTTGTTAGTATTAAGGGTCTCTTCACTAAAGTGCAATCAGCTCAAAGTTGTTTTATTAGTAAGCACTAAACAGTAATTGCTGGTTAATGGGAAAATATATTTGAGAATTTGACAAACATTTGTCTGGGAGAAGACAAACATTTCAAAACAGTGCACATGATATGGAATTAACCAGGTCACTAGGATGAGCAGTTTGATTGGGTAAAAGAATGGTAGTCCAACTTGTGATGTGTTCTAAGTGTAAATTGCAAACCAGAACAAAGATTTAGTAATAAAACAACAGTAGCAAAACAAAAAAAGGACTAGCTTATGAATTCATTATATTAATTATGTGTTGAAATGAAATTACATACGAAATGCTGGGCTAAAAATAATCATAAAATTAATTTCACCTGTTTTGGTTTCGATTGTTTTACTTTCTAAATGTGGCTAAATCCTATACAGGGTCTCTATGAGTCAAAACCAACTCAATAGCACTTAAAAACAATAGTAAATTTAAAATTAGGTAGTGGCTTGAATTTCATTACAATGCTACCATGTATTACTGGCCGATTGTTTAATGAGGTAGAAAATGTGAATTCTGGGGTGAGAAGAATGATGTGGTCATTTGAGTTCATATTAAATTTTAGGGAAAAGACTGGAAGAGTTATTGAAAGTTCTGGTGTGCAGAATATACTTCTGTTAAATACCCCAATAACTACATAGGTATTAGAGATAAATGATAAATGAAATAAATGTTTTTGTTGTTATTTGCTATTGAGTCAAACTCCAACCCATGGCAACCTTCCATACAACAGAATGAAAGTATTTCCCACACATCAGAATGACCCCACCTTCCATACAACAGAATGAACCGACCTTCCATACAACAGAATGAACGGACCTCCTGTACCACAAAATGAACCAACCTGCAAAACAAAAGAATGAACCGACCTCCTGTATCACAGAAGGAACCAACCTGCATAGAACAGAATGGACTGACCTCCCATACCACGGAACAAAATGGTACGTGGTCCCATGTCATCCTCACAATCACCAGCATGTTTGAGTCCATTATTGTGACTCTTGTGACAATCCATCTCAAGTGAGGGGCTCAACAGCCCTCTGCTTTATCTGGCATGATATCCTCCTTTAGGAATTAATCCCTTTTGAAGTGTCCAAAACAAATGAGTCAGCTAATGCTCGTTGTGATCCATACAGTTTTCAGAACTCTGGTAGCATAGTGGATTATAAACTGAGCTGCTAACCACAAGATCAACCATTCAAAGTTACCAACTACTCCATGGGAGAAAGATAAGGCTTTCCGATCCCATAAAGATTTACAGACTCAGAAACACTATACAGGGTCACTATGAATTAGAACAGATTCCATGACACATAACTACCACCACCAGCACAATTCCTGGTGTGGAGCTGTAGGATAAGCAGTGGACTGCTAACCACAGGTCAGTAGTTCAAACCCACCAGCTGCTCCTCGGAAACCCTATACAGGGTTGCTATGAGTCGGAACCAACACGAAGGCGCTTCACAGCAATAACAACAAAAGTTTTCAGATCTCCAAGATTTCTTCAATCCTAATCTGGAGCACAGTGGTCCTGTAGGATGAGAACTTGAGTGTGAACCACAAGGTTGGCATCCCTCAAGGATTTACAGCCTCAGAATTTCTACACAGGAATGCTTTGACTCAGGGCCAACTGAATGGCACGTATCAACACTTAACTTGATGGCACTTAACAAGCTTTCTTTTCAATCTTAGTCTGAAAGCTCCACTGAAATCTATCTACCATGGATGACCCTGCTTGTATTTGAAACACCAGTGGCATAGCTTCCAGCATCACAGCAACACAGAAGCCACCACAGTATGACAGATAGACAGGTAGTAAATAAAATAGTTATTTAATATCAGGCATTGTGCTTTAAATTGGGGTGCAAAAACTTCATTTTTATCTTTACCCCACATGGCCCGATCTGAGTCACTAACCACAGCAAAGGACAATGGGATTCTCCCATGGACTGGGGTGGGGAAGAGTCTACCTCTCTTGAAACCAATCAATGAATCTCTGCCTGCTACCCAAATAGAACCTGGACTTTCAGGCAGGGTCTCAAAGGAGACAATCGATGTATGCAACCATAGCGTCTGTACCAGGTCTAGATTCAAAAAGAAGTATTTGACTTTATAACCTGTTGTCACTGATTCCATTCTGACTCATTGTGACCATGTATGACAGAGTAGAACTGTCCCACAGGGTTTCTAACACTGTGGTCTTTATGTGAAATGACTGTCACATCTGTCTTCCATGGAGCAGCTGTAGGTTTGAATCCTGAACATTTTGGTTAGCAGCTGGATGTTTAATCAGGGCTTCTATTCAATTTTATAGCTACCTCAAATAAGCAATTAAGATGTCATTCAGAAAAAATTATCATTCATGCTCTTTCAATTTGACCGTCTCCCCCATAACTGTAGCCATACATATTAATTGAATTTTGGTTTTGCTGACCTAAGACACTAACAATATGCATTTCATTTAGTTTAGAAAAAAGATAGGAAGGGGAAGGTACAGAGGGAAGGCTCAAAGTGTTTCTAACAGGCAGGATTTTCTAGGATGACGTATTCTTAGGATAACTTTTGTCAGGATATACAATATACTACCACAGTGTGGCAACAGTAGTGAGGTTGGCCCAGGATCAGGCAGTGTTTCGTTCTGCTGTGCGTAAGGTTGCTATGAGTCAGTGTAGACTCGATGGCACCTAACAACACCACCACCACCACAGTCATATCGTCTGATTCAATAACGTAGCTCCTTTCAACACGAGGAGTCTCTGGATTGTTCAAGCAGTCCAGCATTCAACTACCAACTGGAAGGTTGGCAGTTGAAACCTATCCAGAGGCAACTCAGAAGAAAGACTTGTGGGATCTGTTTCCCAACCGTGGTTATATGCCGTGGAGTTGGTTCCAACTCATAGTGACCCTATATAGGGTTTCCAAGGAATGGCTGGTGAGTATGTTCTGCGGACCTTACAGTTCAAACTGACCTTATGGTCGAGTGCTTATCAGCCCTATGGAGTGCAGCACAGCTCTGTGCACATGAATTGGAATCAGCTCCACAACAACTAGCTTTGTTTTGTTTTCAGCGTGAACAGAATTGTATAATTAAAACAGCTGTCCATCAGTACACAGCCCATCTTTCCAAGGCTTCGCAGAAGGCAGTTGAGAATATAGAAAAGACAAAGGATTCCACCGAATTGATTCATTGTGCCTTATTACACAAGAATGAGGCACATTTAGTAATAGGTGGATGTGGACATAATTCACACTAACCTTGCACATTTAATACCATTAATTTGTCCAAACTAACAATATTAATTCATTCAGAAATGAGATTAAGCCCCGGCACCCCTTGCAGTCGTAATCCGTGACTGATGGCTCGGTGACATCGGCAGCACAGTGCCGCCCCTAAAGCCAGCAGTGCACGTGTGACAAATTGCAATAGGAAGCCATCTAACATCTCCTATCTTCAGTCAAAGCATCTCTTTTCCTTGCTTTTCTTTTGAAAATGATCATTGGTCTCGCTGCACCCCCTTGAATGTTGTATTTTAGCAGTCAAACCAGCGATTTATAGTCCATGCCAACAGGGCAGAATCACACAATTATTTTTCTAAACAGTATTTAATGGAAACCAGCAGGTACAGAGAGCCCAAGCAGGCTCACGAAATGATGATCTCTGCAGTTGACTTTATTTCTGACCCTGGAAATCAGGTGTGGGCATCGTTCAACATAGCGGGCCATGAATGGCGCAACGTGTTACATGGTGTCATTCTGATTTACGGAGGACACCTGCTCACACCTGCTTTCCTTTCCTTCACTTGCTCAGTTTGCAGAGTATTAACACTCTGCACTCACTCTCCTCCAGTCTTTTCTCTACTTCTATTCACTCTGTCAACATTTACTAAGCACCTATTAAGAGTGAGGAACTAAGCTAGGTACTACACATCTGATGATTAGTAGGAAATGGCCATTGTGCCTATGGAGTTCCCTTCCTATTGAGAGGATCTGTAATGAAAAAAAGAGCAAATGGATGTACTACAGGCAGACAATTCCAGCAAGTCACTCCAGCTGGAATTAGAGTAACTAGCACGGTGCCCTTGAGTAAATGGTTTCGCTTCTCTGAGCCTTCCTCCTCTCCTCCTCTGTAAAATGGAGATGCTGTTAAATGCCTTCCACTTGGTTCTGACTCATAGCGACCATTGTATAGGGTTTCTGAGGAAGCACCTGGTACATTTGAACTGCCACCTTGAGGTTCAAAATGAACTTGTGATCTAGAGCTTATCCCACAGCGTCACATACAACCTAAATAATACTTGTAACATTCTCATGAGAAGAAAATGAAAAAGGGAACACACGTAGTACAGTGCCTGGCAAATTATCTAATAAATGATAGCTAATTCTGGTAGCGTAGTGGTTACAAATTGGGCTTCGAGCCGCAAGGTCAGCAGTTTGAAACTACCAGCTGTTCCGCGGGAGAAAAATGAGGCTTTCTGCTCCCGTAAAGATTTACAGCCTCGGAAACCCTGTGCAGGGTCACTATGAGTAGGAACTGACTCCACGGCACATAACAACAACAACAATGTTGCTATAATATAGTGGTAGGACATATCTAGCAAAGCTCCTGCCTGAAGCAAACACTTAAAACATTCACTCCTCTCTATTTAAGATATCATGTGCTTGCTCATAGGTGGCCTTTAGGAATGGTGAAGTAGGAGAGAGTGATTTTTGGCACATTCCATCTTCAACACCCTTCTGCCTGCCTGCTGGGGCTTCACTCTCTCTGTTCTTTCTTTTAGGAAGGAATCTGATGGTTCTTCAGGCTGAAAAACCTGGGTGAATGGTTGATTTGGGGCTGAAGCTCTAGTAGTTAAGTTGAGTCACCAGTGTGTGGCTAGGGATACCTTCTGCTTGTAGGTGCCATGCATGGGAGCAATAAAGGTAGCTTGGCCCTCTAACTATATTCACAGTCAGCCTGTTGTAAATATCATACTCTTAATGGTATAGAAGGAGTCCTGCTGTGGCACTGTGGGTTAATGCGCTGGACTGCAAAGTCGTTTGAACTGCAAGGTCAGTAGTTTAAGCTCACCAGCTGCTCCTTGCAAACCCTATACAGGGTCGCTATGGGTCAGAATCGACTCGACAGCACTTAAAAACCAACAACAATAATCCATTGCTCTAGGAGTCCTGGTGTGGTGCTGTGGGCTAATGCGTCAGACTGCAAAGTCAATTGAACTGCAAGGTCGGTGGTTCAAGCTCACCAGCTCCTCCTTGGAAACCCTACAGAGGGTTGCTATGGGTCAGACTCAACTTGATGGCATTTAACAACAACTACAACCCATTGCTTTGATGATATGTAAAGGGTTAAGTTCCTGTGAGTCTCTGAATGCACCATTTTCACCAAGGTATTAATATATAATCTTGTAGCGTGCATATTGTTTGCAGTTGCTGTTGTTAGTTGCCATCTGGTGAGTTGCAGCGCATGGAGAGCTTATGTGTGCAGAGTAGGATTTTCAAGGCCATGACCTTTTAGAATCAGAGTGCCTGGCTTCTGCAGCACCTCAAATCACCAACGTTTTGGTTAGTAGTCCAGCACTGAACCGTTTGTGCTACCTAGGAACTCCATGTTTCTATTCGTTGTTGTTTTGATTTGCAGCTCTCTGATGGCTAGCACACTGACTTTTAAATACAAAAGAATAGAACATAGCAATACATTTTATACTGATAAGCTATACTAATCTTTTATACTTAAGATCACTTCCTGATCTCAAATCTACTACACAATTACAGAGGTCCAAACAGCCAGGTACAACAAAAGATACATCGCCCTGTTGGGTGTACCCTTTGGTTATTTGATGAAGCATGGAAGGGATTGTAAGCATTGCAATGAAACGAAATATGATAGGATGAATGTAAAACTGATGTTCCAGGGAGCAGAATTGAGAATCCAGAGTTAAACCACCCACATAGAGTCAGTTGATCTTTGAGAAAGGGCCAAAACACATTAAATGGATGAAGAAATAGTCTCTTCAATAAATGCTATGGCCAAAACCGGAAATCCATTTGCAGAAAAATGAAGTAAGATCTGTATCTCACACCATATACAAAAACAAACTCAACGTGGGTTAAAGATCTAAAGTATAGTCTAGAACTGTAAAGATCATCAGTGCAAAAATAGGAACAAACTTAGGAGCTCTGATACATGGCAGAAATACACTATCAAACACAAATGAAAACACAAAAACATCAGAAGACGAAACAGATCACTGGGATTTCCTAAAAATTAGACCACTTATGGGCATCAAAAGATTTTACCAAGTGAGTAAAAAGTGAGTCAACAGACTGGATTTTTTTTTTTTTTTTTTGCCATGACTTATTAGACAAGGGTCTAACCTCTAAAATCCAGAAAAAACTACAATACCTCTATAAGAAAAAGACAAATAACCCAATTAAAAACTGGGTAGAGGATGCTTCACCAAAGAAGACATTCAGGTAGCCAACAAACATATGAAACACTTTCATAATCTTTAGCTATCAAGTTAATGTCTGTCAAGTCGGTTCCAATTCACAGTGATCCTATGTAGGGTTTTCAAGGAGCGGCTGGTGAGTTTGAACCACCAACCTTTTGATTTAAACAACCATGTGGTCTGGTGTTTGTCCTATAGCACCACACCAGGATGCAAATCAAAACAACCATGAGATATCATCTCGCTACATTATTAATAACAAATTTCAAAAAGCAGAAAGCAACAAATGATGACAAGGGTGTGGGGAGACTGGGACACTTTAATATTACTTGTATAACCATAAAATGGTGTGGCACTTAATTAGAAAGTTGTAAATAGAAATACCATATGACTCAGTAATCCCTCTACTTGGTATATATCCCCAAGAAATAAGAAACATTACCCAAGCTGTATGCATACCAGTATTCATCACAGCACTATTCACAATAACAAAAAGATGGGGACAGCCTAAGTGCCCATCAATGGAAGAATGGATAAACAAACACACACACACACACACACATAATGGAATACTACTATGCAACACTGAAGAATAATGAATCTGCAAAATCCCTCATAACATGGTTGAACCTGGAAGACATTATACTGAGTGAAATTAGTCAATCACAAAAGGACAAATATTATAGGAGACCACTATAATATAAACTCAAGAAAATGTTTTCATATAAAGGAAATAATATTTGATGGTTATCAGGGGTGGGAAGGAAAGGAGAGTAATTCACTGGCTAGAGGGTAGACACATGTTAACTTGGGTGATGGGGAAGGCAATATACAAGGATGAAGACAGGTGATGAAGACACAGGGAGGAAATGCATGGGTTAAAAGAGTTAGAGGTAAATACAGTTATATACACAGCCCTGGAACAACAATATTCTACATGGACATATACACAGGCTGAATGAGTATGGGAAAGAGTGGGAATACACCCACAGATATATGAGTTTGATAGAGGATATTTGTACGAGGGTATTTATCTTTGCTGCAAACATGCCTATGAATGTGGGGGAGCATACAGGTGACAAAATGAACTTCTTAGACATAACCAAACACCTTGAGGCATTAAGTTGCTGGGCCTGGTGGCTCAGGACCATAGTCTCAGGGGATACTTTTGACACAGTCCACAAAAACAATGTTCTACATCTTACTTTGGTAATGACAGGTATCTTAACCTCATAAGAGTCCATCTAAGGTGCAACTGTTTGTCTTTCTGGGTATGGAAGAAAGAAGAATGATGAAAATTGAAGATGCTTCAAATCAATTCGTTGAATGAAGTCATGGAACATGTGAACATCAGTCTCCATGACTCTGAAACCAGAAGAAGTAGATGGTGCTTGGCTATCACTACACCAACTGCTCTGAAAGACATCACATTAGAAGGTTCTGGATAGAGTGGGAGACAATCTGGGAAAAGACTCAAAATTATAATAGAGAACAGGCTTACTGGTCATAAAGTGATTGCAGGAACCAGATACTGTGGGCCTTGGCTACCTTTTAGGTGTGAAATGAAACTCACCCTTGTGGCCAAATTTTCAACCAAAGGCTAGATAGGTATACAGGGAAGGGCATCAATAATCCTAAGGTGTGCTCACCATGGCATGGTCAGTCATTCAAGACCAAAAGGGGAACCATTTGGGACAAGTTTCAGATGGGTTGAGCAGAAGGGTGCAATAGAAATAAGAACCACAGAGAGTAAGTAGAATAACTGTTTTTACATAAAGCAGATTGCATTCATTGAGATTAAACAAAAGCATATGGTTTTTTAAAATGTAAAACGGATGTAAAGCATCATTCAATTCACAATAAGGAGTTTTAAAAAAATCCAAAGTAAAAAAAAACCAAACAAACAGATATTGGGTTAAAGATGATATATTATTACAATTAATTTCACCTGCTTCATTTTACTTTACAAATTTTTTTTCTTAGATTTTTTTTTTCTTTGAATTGATTGAGTATTTACAGAGTAGAAGATCCATTTCACATCAAACAAATCACATGCTTGGTTTCATCTCAATGATTACAATTTCTCCCATGTAACAACCATTATCCCACTTTCTCCATGTGGTTCCTATTTCCATTCCATATCCTTTCCAACCTGTCTGAATTTGGCCTCAGGTAAATGTTGCCCTTTTGATCTTGAATGGTTGACCATTCCATGGTGAGCATGCCTTACTTATCTACTGCTTGGCTGCAAAGTGATCTTCCTTTCTAGACTGGGTGGGTGTTTGAGGATCACAGTCTTGGGTTCCTCTAGTCTCTTTCTGACCCGTAATCCTGGAATTCTTTTTTAAAATAATTTTTAGTTTTGTTCCACATTTTCTCCCACTTTATCCAGAGACCTTCTAAAGTGATCCCTTCCAGAGCAGTTGGTAGTGATAGCCTGACACCATCTAGTTCATCTGGTCTCAGGGTCATGGTGACTGATGCTCACCAGCTCCACTGGCCTGGTGGATTGCAAGCGTCATCAATTTTCATTACTCTTCTTTCGTCTGCACATGGAGAGACCAACAGTTGCACCTTAGATGGGTACTCATGAGCTTTTACATATATAAAAACCTGAACCAAATCTAAGATTCATGTTGGAGAACATGAAGAGGAATAATTAAAGAATTATTGGCATTCCAGAACAGGAAGAATCATACAAGTCCACAGAGGCTATACCTGAAGAGCTGCTGGAAGATGTCCCTAACATAGAATGGATTAAGGATAAGCATTCAAGAAGCTCAGTGAATCCCAGGAAGGATATAAACTAAAAGAAAATCACCAAGACACAACATAATCAAGCTCTCTAAAATAAAAGACAAGGAGAGAATCCTGAAAGCAGCTATGGAAAAGAGACGTGTTATAAGTGAATACAATACAAAGGCAAACGAATCAGATTAATCTCTGAGCTCTCAGCAAAAACCATGCAGGCAAGAAGACTATGGGGAGACAAATATAAAACCCAGAAAGAAAAAACAGCCAACCAAGAATTGTCTACCCAGCAAAGCTGTCCATTAAATACAATAGTGTAATGAAAACATTCTCGGATAAAAACAAGCTAAGGGATTTTTCCAAAGCCAACGCCATCCTTCAAAACATCCTAAAGGGAGTTCTTTGGACTGAGAAGCAACAAGAACAGACAATAACCAGAGATTGACATACATGGTAGCACTACCCAGAACTCAATCGACAAATGGAAGAGTTCAGAACAGAATAAAACCATAAGAACAAGTTTAGAGGATATGGGAGGTCAGTCTGTGATCAAAACAATTACAGTGTGAAAGAAGGTAAAAATAGTAACAGAGACCCAGGTGGTGAGGAGATCAGGTAGATAACAGAATAATATAGAGTAAAAAGTTGATGGAATATAAGGTAACCTCAAAAAATTAGTACTTCACAACATACCAAGAAAATTAAAATCAAAGAACATGGAAACATTAAAAAACTATGAGGAAACTGACAAGTAAGAAAACAAACATTAACTCAGAATAGGAAGGCATGCAGAACAAAGAAACCAGCAGCACCATAAAAATACAAACATAATGACAGAAATTAATTCATTCCTATAGATAATCACACTGAATGCCAATGGATTAAATGCACCAGTTAAGAGACAGAAAATGGCAGAATGGATAAGAAAACAAAATCCTTCAATATGCTGTCTGTAAGAGACATACCTTACACACAAAAGACAAAACAGACTAAAAAATTTAAGGATGGACAAAAATATTCCAAGCTAATTTCAATAAAAAATGAGCAGGAGTGGCAATGCTAATCTCTGATAAAATAAACTTTAAGACAAAAATCAGCATAATAGATAAAGACGGACATTATCTCATGATTAAAGGGTCAACTGAACAAGATAATATAACCATAATAAATATCTATGCTCCCAATGAAAGAGCTCCAAGATATCTAAAGCAAACTCTAATAGATTTGAAGAAAGAAACAGACAAATCTGTAACAATAGTGGGAGATTTTAATACACCACTTTAGAAAAAGGATCGATCAACCAGAAATAAACTCAACAAAGACACAGAAGAACTAAACAATACAATCAACAAATTTGACCTCCTATATGTGTACAAAGGAGCTCTGGTAGCGTAGTGGTTACGAATCGGGCTGCGAACCTTAAGGTCAGCGGTTTGAAACTACCAGCTGCTCCGCAGGAGAAAGATGAGGCTTTCTACTCCCATAAAGATTTATACCCTCGGAAACCCTGTACAGGGTCGCTATGGGTCGGAACTGACTCGATGTCACTTAACAACAACAACAACAATATGTGTACAGAGCATTCAACCCAATAACAGAACAATACACATTCTTTTCCAGTGTTAGGCCACAAAACAAGCCTCCATAAATTTGCAAACATCAAAATACTACAAAGCATCTTTTTAGACCACAATGCTATAAAATTACAAATCAACAATAGGAAGACAAAGGAAATAAAGTCAAACACATGGAAACTGAGTTAACACCCGCTTGAAGGCTACTGGGTAGTAGAAGAAATAAAATGTAAATTCACGAATTTCCTAGAAACAAATGAGAATGAAAACATAACATACCAAAATCTTTTGGAAACAGCAAAAGCAATGCTGAGAGGGCAATTTATTGCAATAAATGCAAACATCCAAAAAGAAGAACCAAAATCAACACATTAACACATCTCCAACAACTAAAAACAGACCAGCAAAGTAAACCTACAGTCAAAAGAAGAAAAGAAATAATAAAGATTAGAGCAGAAATAAGTGAGACAGAAAACATAAAAACCATACAAAGAATCAACAGGACAAGAAACTGGTTCTTTGAAAGAATTAATGAAATTCACAAACCATTGGAAAACATACAAAAGAAAAGTGGGAGAAGACACAAATAACATGCATAAGAAATGACATGGATGATATCATAACAAAACCAATAGAAATAAAGAGGATAATGAAAGAATATTATGATGAGTTGTACTCCAACAAATTTGAAAATCTAGAGGAGAGGAATACATTTTTAGAAAAGTACGATCTACCTAAACTCACACAGAGTGAAGTAGAAAATGTGAAGAGATCTATAACAAAGTTAGAAATTTATCAGGTCATCAAAAATCTCCCAACCAAAAAAAGTCTAGGTCCAGATGGCTTCACTGGTGAGTTTTACCAAACATTCAGGGAAGATCTGTCACCAATTCTACTCAAATTTTTCCAGAATATAGAGGAGGAGGGAAAACTTCCTAATCTATTCTATGAAGCAAGCATAACCCTCATACCAAAACCAGAGAAGGACATCACTAAGAAGGAAAATTATAGACCAATATCCCTCATAAACATAGATGCAGTAATTCTCAACAAAATTCTAGTCAACAGAATTTAACAACACATCAAAAAACCAATACATCATGACCAAGTGGGATTCATATCAGGGATTCAAGGATGGTTCAACATTAGAAAACCAACCAATGTAATCTACCATATAAATAAGAAAAAGGAAAAGAACCACATGGTCGTATCGACTGATACAGAAAAGGCATTTGACAAAATTCAACTTCCATTCTTGATAAAAACACACAGCAAAGTAGGAATTTAAGAGAAATTCCTCAACATAATTAAGAGCATATATACAAAACCAACAGCCAACATCATTCTAAATGGAGAGAAACTGAAAGCCTTCCCTCTGTGAACCAGAACCAGACAAGGATGCCCTTTGTCACCACTTCTATTCAATACTGTTTTGGAAGTCTTAGACAAAGATATACGGCAAGATAGGGAAATTAAAGGCATTCAAATTGGCAAAGAGGAAGTAAAACTCTCCCTATTTGCAGAGGATATGATCCTATACATAGAAAATTCCATAGTCTCAGCAAAAAACTACTGGAACTCACTGGAAGATTCGGCAAAGTGGCAGGGTACAAGAGCAATATAAAAAAATCAGTTGGATTCCTCTACACTAATAGTGACAGCACTGAAAAGGAAATTAGGAAAGCAATACCATTTGCAATAGCTGCCCAAAGGATGAAATATTTAGAAATAAATGTAACCAGAGAAAGAAAGGACCTATACGGAGAAAACTACAAAACACTACTACAAGAAACCAAAAGAGACTTACAAAAATGAAAGGATATACCATGTTCCTGGATAGAAAAAGTTAACATTGTGAAATGTCAATACTAACCAAAGCAGTCTACACATAAAATGCAATCCCAATCCAGATTGCAATGACAATCTTTAGAGAGATGAAAAAATACTTAAAATTTGAATGGAAAGGAAAGAGACCCAGGATAAACAAAGCACTGCTTAAAAAGAACAACAAAGTTGGAGGTCTCTCATTCAGTAATTTCAAAATTTACTAGATGGCAACAGTGGTCAAAACAGCCTGGTACTTGTACAATGAAAGACACATACATAGATCAATAGAACTGAATCAAGAACCCAGAAATTAACCCATCCATATATAGCCAACTGATCTTTAACAAAGGGACAATGTACATTGAATGGGGAAGACATAATCTATTCAACTGATGGTGCTGGCAGAACTGGAAATCAATATGCAAAAGATTGAAACATGACCTTTACCTCACGCCATATACAAAAACCAACTCAGCGTGGATTAAAGACCTAAATGTGAATCCAAGAATTATAAAGATCATCAATTAAAAACTAAGGACAAATTTAAGGGCTCTAATACAGGGTACACACAGACTTCTTAACACTGTGAAAATTACACAAACAAAAGAAGACAAAACAGATGATTGGGACATACTAAAAATTAGAAACTTATGTGCATCAAAAGACTTCACCAAAAGAGTAAAAAGGGAGGTACAGGATGGAAAAAAATCTTTAGCAATGACATATCAGACAAGGGACTAATTTCTAAATTCAATAGAAACTACACCTTTGTAAGAAAAAGACAAATAGCCCAATTAAAAAATGGGCACAGGACATGAACAGACACTTTACCAAGAAAGACATTCAGACAGTCAACAAACATATGAAGCAATGTTCACGATTACTAGCCATTAGAGAGATACAAATCAAAACAACAATGAGATATCATCTCAAACTAGCAATAGCAGCGAAGTTTAAAAAAGCAGAGGGCAATAAATGCTGGCGATGATGTGGAGAGACTGGGACCCTCCTACATTGCTAATAAGAATGCAAAATGGTTCAACCATTCTCGAATGTAATATGGCGCTTCCTCAGAAAGTTGGAAATAGAAATACCATATGATCCAGCAATTCCTGTACTTTGTATATAACCACAGAAATACGACCCAGAAAGCGAGTATATATATGCACAACACATAGTGTTTATAGCAGCACTATTTACAATAGCAAAAAGATGGAGACAGCCTAAGTGCCCATCAATGGAAGAATGGATAAACAAATTTTGGTTTGTTTATACACACAATGGAATATTATGCTACCTTGAAGAATAACAAGGAAGCTGTAAGCCACCACAAAACATGAATGAAACTTGAGGACATTATACTGAGTGAACTAAGTCAGTCACAAAAGGACAAATATTGCATTAAGACCATTATCGTAAAAGCTCAAGAATGGGGATGGTAGAGCACAGGGTAGGGGGTAGAAGACACCTTATAGTTCAGGTGTTGGTGAAGGCGGTACACAAGAAGTCGTAGGGGTGGAAAAACAAGGTAGATAGGGGAATAATGAGACAGGTTCACATGGTCTAAATGGGACAGGTGTAAATAAGTGATGCATGCTTAACCAGGACTCTGTGACACAGGGATCTAGGCATAGTCTGAAGAGGGGAAATAATGTTAAGATGCTTGACTTCTTAATGTTAAGATGCTTGACATTCATGTCTCTTACCTGCTATTGTAACATAGACACTTGAGTGGAATAAAAGGAATGTTGGGAAACATTACTACAGAAAGCTTGTTAAGTCTGTCTTCAGTCTATAACTGATTGGAATACCTAAAAGGGGTTCTAGAACTTGCCCAGTGAAATAGGCCTCCTATGGAACCTTTGCAATGTATAGGACCTTAGGTAGAATCCTAAGCCTCATCCAGAACCTTCTGAGGTGGGACATTCCCACTAGAAAGGACAAGCAGAGCAGCCTGTAATAGAATAACTAGAGCAATACAAGATACACCTTCAAAGAAAAATCCAAAACAACAATGGCAGTATGATTGGCTACTATAAGAAGAAGCAAGTTGTTCGCCAGGGAGCCATCAAGGGAAGCAATCAAGTCCCTTCAGGACAAACTCCCTTCTAAGACTGAAACTCAAAGGGAACACATGAGCAGGTATGTAAGCTTGCTGACGACCACATTGGTCTATTGGTGAATGTAAGAGGGGAAAAGACAGCAATGAAGAAATGTGCTGATTCACCCACACTCTACATATTTCCATTTAATTGGAGATGAGAGAGAGAAAAGGAAGGGCTGGTTGGTCCAAAGTGTGGTGAGACCTGGGGACTCCTGAGCCCACGGACAAGGACATAGCAGTGAAGGATTAGAGCTGAGAGTGAAGCATCCAGCTGATATGAAGTGATGGTAGACATACAAGAATGACCAAACTTGTATATATATACATTTTATCTAATCTTGGTGGCTTGATAATCAGAACTCAACTGAAGGAAGATTTTTAAAAAATTTATAAAGGAAACGAGTGTAAATTGCTACAATTTGATGAACTTGACCTATGCTTATGGATGTAGTAGCTCAAAATAGCAACAGAGAGGGAAGGTGTCTTCACATCAAGAACTAATACTAATCAAGCCTCAACTTTCATTATTGAAAGATTCTCTGGGCAAATGATTGAATGATGCAGAAAGCATCAAAAGAAGATGGAAGGAATACACAGAGTCACTGTACCAAAAGGAAATGGTTGATGTTCAACCATTTCAAGAGGTAGCATATAATCAAAAGCCAATGATACTGAAGGAGGAAGTCCAAGGTGCATTGAAGAAATTGGCAAAGAACAAGGCACCAGGAATTGATGGAATAAAATTGAAATCTTTCAAGAAAGTGTGGCGGCACTAAAGGCACTAACTCATCTACGCCAAGAAATGTGGAAGACAATTATATGGCCAACTGATTGGAAGAGATCCATTATTTGTGCCCATTCCAAAGAGAGGTGACCCAACGGAATGCAGAAATCATGGGACAGTATCTCTGATATCCCATGTGAGTAAATTTCTACTAAAGGTAATATAGAAATGGCTGCAAGCATACATTGACAGAGAACTTCCAGAGGTTCAAGCCAGATTCAGAAGAGGCTGTGGAGTAAGGGATATCATTGCTGATGTCCAATGGATCTTGGCTGAAAACAGAGAAGAGTATCAGAAAGATGTTTACCTGTGTTTTATTGACTACACAAAGGCTTTCATTTGTGTGGATCATGAGAAGCTATGGACAACATTTCTAAGTATGAGTATTCCTGAACACTTAATTGTGCTCATGAGGAATCTGTACCTGGACCAAGAAAAGAGGCAGTTGTTCGAACAGAACATGGGAACACTGAATGGTTTAAAATTAAGAAAGGTGTGCGACAGGGTTGTATTTTTTCACCATACTTATTCAACCTGTATGCTCATCAAATAATCCGAGAAGCTGTGTTATATGAAGAAAACATGGCATCAGGATTGGAGGAAGATTCATTAACAACCTGCAATACGCAGATGATACAACCTTGCTTGCTGAAAGTGAAGAGGACTTAAGATACTTACTGATGAAGATCAACAAGCACAGCCTTCAGTATGGATTGCATCTCTATGTAAAGAAAACAAAAATCCTCACCACTGGACCAATAAACAACATTCTTACCAATGGAGAAAAAATTGAAGTTGTCAAGGACTTCATTCTTCTTTGATCAACTACCAACACTCAAGCAAGCAGCAGTCAAGAAATCAAACAACATATTGCATTAGGCAAATCTGCTGCACAAGACCTTTTTAGTGTTGAAGAGAAAATATGTCAGCTTGAGGACTAAAGTGTGCCTGACCCAAGCCATGGAATTTTCAATAACC
>NW_006408585.1:12289311-12355588 GCF_000296735.1 Chrysochloris asiatica
GGAGGGGATTATAATCATTGTAATGAAACAAAGTATATGATTTGTTGCATGTAAAACTGATGATCTGCCCTGTAAACTTTCACTCAATTCACACACACACACACACACACACACACACACACACACAATGTGTGGGGGTAGGTACAGGCCCCATTGAATAGTTTTCATCTTGTCTAGACGGGTTTGGTGAAAAGAGATGCCCATAAGATTCTTATGATTCAATAGTGAGAAATTGTTATCATGACTAATTGTGATTGTCACAATTGTAAAGGTACAAGTTTTGTAACAAAAATGGGGGAGTAGTTAATTGTACAGTCCAGAAACAGACGACTCTAGGACTATCAAGGGAGAAGAGCACAGCAGAGTACGGGACCCTATCCAGAGAAGCAGCAATACCAGAGATGGAGGCAGATATGAGGACCTGGAGAGAGGGAGCAGCTGAGGACTCTGTACTCATGGAAAGAGAAGGACTGGTTATTGGCGGCCAGGAGGCAGGCATTCACAATGTGTCCTTTGGTTTTTTAAATTACTACATATTCCTGAATGTTTTTGCATTTGGAAGCAAACACTGTTGAATGATGATGCACGGAGAAGATTGTAATCATTGCAATGAATGATGGTATTAAGCTCATTTTTTCTCTTTATATCATGTAAACTATCACTCAGTTCACAATAAAAACTTTTTAAAAAGCAGAGGACAATGAGTGCTGGTGAGGATGTGGAGACACTGGGACCCTCCTACATTGCTGGTGGGAATGCAAAATGGTCCAGCCACTCTGGAAAACAGTGTGGTGCTTCCTCAGAACGTTGGAAATAGAAATACCATATGATCCACCAAATCCCCTACTTGGTATGTAGCCAAAAGAAATACGAGCCAGAACACGAGTAGATATATGCACACCAATGTTCATAACAGTGCTATTCACAATAGCAAAAAGATGAAGACAGCCTAAGTGCCCATCAACTGAAGAATGGATAAACAAACTGTGGTACATACACACAATGGAACACTATGCTACCTTGAAGAATAACAAGGAAGCTGCAAGTCATTACATAACATGGATGAAACTTGAGGACATTATACTGAGTGAAATTAGTTAGTCACAAAAGGATAAATATTGCATAAGACCCTCATTGTAAAAGCTTAAGAAAAGATACCCATACCAAAAGGAAAAAAAAAAAATTCTTTGTCGTTTTTTTTGGGGTGGGGGAGATAGGGTGGAGGGAGAGGATGGTAGAGCACAGGGTAGGATAGACACATCATAGTTTGGGTGTTGGGGAGGGCAATACACAGAAATGGGAGTGGGGTGGAAGAACAAGGTAGATTGGGGAACACTGAGGCAGGTTTGCATGGACTAAATGGGACAGCGGTAAATAGTCATGTATGCTCAACCTTGGAACAACAGGGCTCTGTGATATAGGGATTGAGGAATACTCTGAAGAGGGGAAATAATGTTAAGATGCCTGACTGTCTTATGAGTATTAATTTACCTTGCATACTATTGTAAAATAGACACTTGAGTGGGATAGAAAGGAAACCTGATTACAGAAAGCTTGTAAGCCTGTCTTTAGTCTATCTATAACTGATTGGAATACCTAAAAGGAGTTCTAGAAATTGCCCAGTGAAATAGGTTTCTGGCATAACCTTTTTAATGTATAGGAACTTAGGTGGAATTCTGGTCCCCATCCAAAACCTTTTGAGGTGGGACATCCCCCTTAGAAAAGACAAGCAGACTAGCCTGGAACAGCTAGAGCAACAGAAGATACTTCTTGAAAGATCAGCAAGAAAAATCCAAAACAAAAATGGCAGTCCGATTGGCTACTACAAGAACCAGCAAGTTGCTTGCCAGGGAGCCATCAAGGCAACCAATCAAGTTCCTTCAGGACAAACCCCCCTCCAAGACTGAAACTCAAAGGGAATACATGAGCAGGCTTGTAAGCTTGCTGATGACCATGCTGGTCTACAGGTGAGTTGCAGATGAAAAGCACCAATGAAGATATGGGCTGAGTACTACCACAGTCTATAGACTCTCATTGACCTGGAGATTAGATAGAGAGAAGAGGAAGGGCTGGTTGGTCTGAAGTGTGGTGAGACCTGGGGACACGTGAGCCCATGGACGAGGACATAGCCATGGAGAGCTAGAACCGAGAGTAAAGCATTCGTCTAATATGAAGTGAGGGGAGATGCATAAGAAGCCCAAACTTGCATATTGTACCCATTTGACCTAACCTTGATGGTTTGATGATCAAAATTGATGAACTTGACCTATACTTATGGATGTAGTAACTTAAAATACCAACTGAGAGGGAAAGAGTCTTAACATCAGGTATTAATCCTATCCCCTCTATATACAGATTTGATAGGGATGGGTAACTTAGATTTTGGCTACCTAAAATGAGGGTGTGATAAAGACAGAAAGTGATTGGCTTGCAAGTTTTCATGAGAGAGTTTAGTTTAAGAGTGTGAGGAGAAAGTTAAAGTCCCCATTGAATAATTTTCATCTTGTCTAGACAGGTCTGGTGAAAAGAGATGGGGATAAGGTTCTTACGATTCAGTAGTGAGAAATTGTTATCATGACTAGTTGCGATTGTCACAACTGTAAAGGTAGAAGTTTTGTAACTAAAAAGGGGGAGTAGTTTAATCTTACATTCCAGGACCCTAGGGCCACCAAGGGAGAAATGCAAGAGGAGAATGTGAGACCCTATTCAGAGAGGCAGCAACACCAGAGATGGGGCAGAGAAGAAGACATGGAGAAAGAGAGAAGCAAAAGACAGAGCTGGCTTACAGAATGTAATGTGCCCTTTGATTGTTTAAATTATTATATATTTCTGAATGTTTTTGTGTACACCCCCCCCAAAACAAAACAAAACAAAACGGAATAGAAGCAAATACTGTTGGATTATGATGCACGGAGGACATTTTAATCATTGCAGCGAAACGAAATATGAGTGAGAAACCCATGTTCTCCCATGTGAACTATCACTCAATTCACAATAAAAACTTGCAAAAAAAAAAAAAAATCTGTAGGCTTCCTTTATACCAATAATGATAGCACTGGAAAGGAATTAGGAAAGCAATACCATTTATAATAGCTGCCCAAAGGATGAAATATTTAGGAATATATCTAGCAGAGTGAAGGTCTCCTTGGAAACCCTATAGAGGGTTGTTGTGAGTTGAAACTATTTCAATGGCACTTAACAATAAAAATGGAGCTAAAGGAGTCCTGTTGTGACACTGTAATATAAGCACTGGACTGCTAACCACAGGTTGGCAGTTCAAACCCACCAGCCACTCCTTAGAAACTCTATACAAGATTGCGATGAGTCAGAACCTATTTCGTGGCACTTAACAAAATGGAGCTAAAAGTTTATTAAGGCTGAGCTCAGCCAGTTGGCTCCCACCCCAACCTGACCTTACAACTTGCCTAGAAGATTGTTCCCCCATTTCAGGAGACCCTGACTCTGTTCCTTTAAGTTTTTCCAAAGGAAATGATTACTTATTTCAAACTTAATAATATTTTATACCAATTATAAGTGTGGGCCACACACTGGATTAGAAACGGTGAGTAGAGATCTGTTAAGCTTTATAGCAAATCTTCAAAGTAGGTAAAGATTAGAGCCCCATTCTGAAGGTAAGGACAATGAAGTTCATAGGAATCATTGGCCTTTGGCGACAAATAATAGGAAACCTGACCATTGGTGGCAAGTTGGGGTTTAGTTAGTTTCTTTAGTGCAGAAGAGACTTAACAGTGGTGTGTTGGCTCAGAACCCTAGCAGGGACACACTTTTTGTGGCTGTCCACCTGTCCCGTTTTTGACCTCAGAGTCTTCATTGCCGTATGTCTGCTAGATCTCCAGCAGATAGCCGTGGAAATAATACCCTGATAGTTGAGGTTGCCTCTCTTCATTAAAACTTTTCCCAGAATCTCGTTCATCATCTTATTCACCAGAGTTATGTCTCATGGCTACCTCTTTCTGCAAGGCAGTCTAGGAAATAGTATTTCTATCTCCATGAAGAACTCAAAGAGAATGACTAGACGACTAACTACAGTGCATATCACATTGAGATTTGGTTCTAGGTTAGTTTGATTCCAAAATCCATGCTTATGTCTTAAATGCTTTGTAGCCTCCTGACAGTCCTATCTTATTTATCATACTCACAATGATTGTCACAGAGGAGACCCCCAAGGTTTATTGACTTAAGGTGCCATGTTGAAATCCCACTAAGCAGAGAAACGTTGGCATCCTTCTATTATGGCCCTTCCTTGGATGAGAATGAATACAAGCAACAGGCTGTAGTTCAACTGCACAGTATTAACATACTCTCTGCTCAGGGAAATAGAAAAAAGGCCGGGATTCTAAGCCTTACTTAGATAAGTCAGTATTCTTAAAAGGCTAAGTGGTATTTTTAAAAGGCGTGCAGTCTATTTACATAAAAAGATTTCCCCAATAGCTAAACATGGAAAACAATTCCCAAACTACTCTTGTCTCTCCCTCAATCGAAGTTTTTACTAATATGGTTTTAGTCCCCAAGACTTGCCTCAAATCCTTAACATTTAAGTAAAATGTTATTGCGACTAAGCCTCATGTCTTTGCTAAAATACTATTTTCCCCTCAGGGTACATGGATACCAGTAGCCAAAATAAGAAATACTTTCATAATTGGAAAATAACTGGATGAGTATGCATGAGCCCACATGGACACGCTAATAGACATGCAAGCTGTAGAGGCAAATGTTTTTTTGTTGAACAGCAGTCTAATGAGGTAGACACTGGATTGGAGAATTTGGAAGAAGTGAGAGAAGTCACGATAAACAAGAATTTCTTCTAGAATAAAATCTCAAACCAAACCGACTGCTATTAAATCAGGTTGGACTCACAGGGACTCTCTGCAGGGCTTCTGAGTCTGTATAAATTTATAGGTACAGACAGCCTCATCTTTCTCCCACACCACAGCTGCTGGTAGGTTTGAACCACCCATCTTGGAGTTAGCAATCTGATGAGTAAACCACTGTGACACTAGGGCTCTTTTTTTCTCTCTCCTAGAATGGTGGTGGTAGTTGTGGGCCATCAAGTTGGTTCCGACTCATCGTGACCCTCTATAGGGCTGTAAATCTTTACGGGAGCAGAAAACCTCATCTTTCTCTCAAGGATAAGCTGGTGGATTCAAACTGCTGACCTTGTGGTTAGCAGCACATCTTGTAACGCACTTTTCTACCAGGGCTCTTTGTCTTCTAGAATGGTGTTGGTGGTGTGCTGTGGAGTTGGTTCCGACTCAGAGACCTTGTACAGGGTTTCAGAGGCTATACATCTTTACAGGAACAGAAAGCCTCAAGTTTCTCCCACGGAACTGCTAGTAGTTTTGAACTACTGAACATGAGGTTAGCAGCCTGACTCGTAACCACTAAGAAAAGAGTTCTTTTCTTCTAGAATTGTTGTTGTTGTTGTTAAGTGCCATCGAGTTTGTTCTGACCCATAGTGACCCTGTACAGGGTTTCCGAGGGTGTAAATCCTTACGGGAGTAGAAAGCCTCATCTTTCTCCAGCGGAGCGGCTGGTAGTTTTGAACCACTGACCTTAAGGTTCGCAGCCCAATTCCTAACCACTATGCTACCAGAGGGAGATTAATCAGTCATTCTGGGATGGCCCCAATTAAAAATATTCAGTCCTGTTGTAGACCAAATCTTTGATGATGTGTCCCAATCTGTTATTTACTAAATACATATAACCCCTTCAGATCTACTTCTGAAAAACCAGTCACCGAAAACCTCTCTGAAGCACAGTTTACTTTGACACACATGGGGTTGCCCTAGTTGGAAAGGACCACATAGCAAACGGCTTGGTTATGTTGGCTTGGATTACTATGAGCTATTATTTAAAAAGTCCCAACCTCTTTAGGTTCAGCATCTATTAAGGGTTCAAAGCTTGCCTGCTCATTCTTCTCGCCTCTTTTCTGTTCGATATAATAAGTTTCCAAAGCAGAAGCTGCCTTTTTCAGGCCATAGTACTTTTGTGGTGCAGAGCACAAAGTGCGGTGTGCTTGTGAGAATGGGTTGCTTTTAAAGTTGGGCATCTTCTCATACTTCCTGGTTAACAAGCACACAAAGCCCATTTTATCTGAGATAATTGCACTTGGTTACAAAACATGCTGGCTTTCCATAGATTATATGATAAATGAACAAAAAAATTATTTACTTTTTAAGTGTTAACAATTGCAGAAGAGTTTGAATGTTTTCCTATAAATGTGGAGTGCCGTTGGGTCAGTTCCAACTCATAACGACCCTGTATAGGGTTTCTGAGGAGCATCTGATGAGTTTGAACCACCAACCCTATGGTTCAAACTGCCTTTGCTGTCAGGCACATTAACCCACAGTGCTACACCAGAATTCTTTCCTATAAATAGCGAACACTTATTTCAACTCTATAGCTCGCTTGGAGACCTAGTGTGATGCTGTGGCATAAAGCTTTGGACCATAAAGTCAGTTTGAACCCCAAGGTCAGTAATTGAAACTTACCAGTTGCTCCTTGAAAACCCTAAACAGAGTCACTTTGATTTATAATGGACTCAGTGGCACTTAACAACATAAATTTTTTACCTATTAGCTTGGAATATGCAACTACCATAAAAAATTTGTATACTAATTTATACCCACTGGTCAGCTATATACATATCTTCTGGCTTGTCCAACGTATGATCTTTTAAATTGAGAAAAAAAAAATGTCTGCACATAATACAGTCCACAAAGACAATGTCCTCCATTCTACTTTGGTGAGTAGCGACTGGGATCTTAAAAGCTCATGAGTGGCCCGTTAAGGTACAACTATTGTCTCTCCTTGCGTGAAGGAAAGATGAGTATTTAAAACTGAAAATGCTTACACTCAATTAGTCCAGTAGATTAATAAAACATGTGACCAGCAGTCTCTACAGCTCAGAGAGCAGAAGAATTAGATGGTATCTGAAGACCACTCTCGACTGCTCTGAAAGGAATCACATTAGATAGCCCTAAGGAGAGCGAGAGACAAGATAGAACAAAACAAAACAAAAAGACTAGACTTAACTAGTCAGAAAAAGTTCAGGGACAAGAGACTGTGGCCCTTGATCATCTTTCAGGTCTGGAACAGAACTCACCCTTATGGCCACATTTTCAACTATGCAGTAGATAAGTATGTAGGGAGACAACACTAATGAAGTATGGTTACCATGGAATTGGTCAACCATTTAATATTAAAAGGACAACACTTCCCTGGGGACAAGGTTCAGAGGGGTTGGGAAGGAAGTTATAATGGCTACATATGTGGAGGAGATTGTTGGTATGTTGAGGAGATTGTAGTCATTCAGATAAACAAAGTATGTGATTTGTTTGTAAAACTGATGTCAACTCTATAAAATTTCACTCAATTCACAATGCAGTTTCTTTTAAAATTCCACATTATCTTCATGCACAGCATGGAAAATGCTTCTTACTTCCTGAGAAATGGATACAATTTTATCCCAGAGTCTCTTTTTTTTTTTTTTTTTTTTTTGAGCTCTGGTAGCATAGTGGTCACAAATCGGGATGCAAACCGCAAGGTCAATAGTTTGAAACTACCAGCTGTTCCGCGGGGGAAAGATGAAGTTTTCTGCTCCCGTAAGGATTTACAGCCTCAGAAACCCTGTACAGGGTCGCTATGAGTCGGAACCGACTCCACGGCACATAACAACAACAACAACAACTCTCAAAACACTTCTCTGCGCCTCCATGGCTGTTGAGTCACCTTTTGGTAGCATAGATAGAACTGCCCACAGGGTTTCCAAGGCAGGAAATCTTTACGGAGGTAGATTGCCACATCTTTCTTCAGCGCAGAATCTGGTGGTCTCAAACTGCTGATTTTCAGTTCACAGCCAAACACTTAAGCATTGTGTCATCATGGCTCCTCAGTCCCCAAACTTCCCACCCCAAAACACTGACATTTGGGAATTTCAACTAAAATCCACCATTTAAAAAGTTATTATCGTTAGCTATGGCTTTGTTTCTAAGAATCTGTTCAAAATTTCAGTGGACCAGACGCAAAGGGTCCATTAATGTGTACTTTGTCTTCTCTTCTAGCGGGCAGCTCTAAATTTTCATCCAACAAATGACAGTTTATGGGGATGTTTCTCCAAGTTGACATATACGGCTGATGCCTTCTGGAGACTCTATAGTCAGACCCCAGCATCTCAACACACCCTTCATCCATTATCCAAGGGTGGGCTCAAACGAGACTGTGTGAAATATTGTCATTTCCTATTGACTGGTTGTGTACTTCCCTTGTGTTAATCCCTTGTTAATGGACACTTTCATTGAGCCAGCTGAGATCCGAGTTGTGTTGTCTTTGTGATTCTAGCAGATTTTATTACTTGGATATCTTTGTTTTCATTATTTTGAGATTTGGGGATTTTGTCTGTTTCATTGATATTGATTCTCTCAGTTAGAGATGGACCGGCCTCCCACTATTTCTGTTTGTGTTTGATCTACAAACAGTGGGAGGGAATCCTCAGGCTGCAAATGTCTGGGTTCTATGCTTCAACTGGGACATGCATAGTAAGAGCCATTAGCTGGCTTTCAATCTAGGTGGGGGACTTGCATTTTGTCATTTAAATGACCTCAGGCCATTGTTCAGGGGCACTAATTTTACAGGATAACGTGGGATTTTTAAGAGCCCTAGCAATCACTTTCTGAGAAATTCAAAGACAGATATATTTCCTTTAGTTATTAGCTCTGCCTCTTCCTAGTTTGTTTGGCTTTGGACAAATCAGTTTGCATCTCTGAGTTTCCATCTCATTCCCTCTAATATGGAGTCCTGGTGCGGTGCTGTGGGTTAATATGCTGGACTGCAAACTCGGTTTGAAGTATAAGGTTGGCAATGCAGGCTCACCAGCCCCTCCTCGAAAACCCTACACAAGGTCACTATGGGTAGGAACTGACTCGAAGGCACACAACAACAACAATATGCAGATACTAGACCAGGTAATCTTTAAGTTCTCTCTTGCCTCCATTAATAGACAAAAAGGAAGTAACACATACTGAGCTGTTACTGTACATTCAGATGCTTAAACATGTTATGTATTGTTATTCTATTTAGGAACAATCCTTTGGTAAGTATGATTGTCCTATTTTTCAGAAGAACGCGAGTTGAGTTACAAATGTAGGTGCGTGACAGAAGAAAGAGTTCCAAACAGGCCTCCTTGGCTATGAGGTTAAGAACTGGATGGTGCCCAGCTACTATTACTAAGTATTTTGACCAAACATCTACAGGAGGATCCTGATCAAAAAAAGGGAAAATACACAACATAATTTTAAATTCTCCTGGACTCTAGACTTTCTGGAACCACAGAGACTAGATGAAATCCCAAAATTATTGCTTTGAGATAACCTTTAAACCTTAAAAACCTGGACCACAAGGTCTGGGGTTCAAACCTTCCAGCTGCTCCTCCTAAACCATTTATAGGGTTCCTGAGGAGCAGCTGGAGGGTTTGAACTTGACAGCACTTACCTACAACAACAGTCTTCTTTAAATGAAATGATAGTCTCAAATATCTGCCTTGGGTATTTTTTTTTTTTTTTTTTAAAGAACTATCTTTATGAATCAAACGGATAACAGTAACTCAAAAGATTAGGTAGGGAATTTTAGAGGCAGTGAGTTTATGTTAACAGGGGAGGAGCAATTTAGAAAAGGAAAAGTTTCAGTAACTAGAAAAATGTCATCAATGACCAAGGAATTGTACATATGGAACCTTGAATATATTCTCAACAACAACAAAAATAAATTCTTAAATAGAAAATCTCATGGAGCAGTTTTAACTCTGACACGCACGGGGTTAGCATGAATTGTAATCCACTCTAAGGCAACAGGTAATGATGATGGGAGAATACTGTGTCATGATGCTAATTCTTAGGAAAATGGTCCTTTTTGTGCAAGACCCCTTTTGTGGGAACCTATCTTTTCACTTACGTTTCTGTTCAAAACAGTTAAGAAGTAACCAAAGAAAGGAGTAAATTGTGAAACAAATAACAAAATACCACAGGCAAAAATGAACATTAGTAAAAATGTTAAAAAATGAAAGATGCTGGCAAAATATTTCACAACTACATATTTTTTTAAAGTCTGCTCTACACTGAGTAGAGGTTTGATAATATCTGTAATAAGACTACTGTCTTGTTAGTGAAATGATCAGTGGTTTCCAAGGGTAAAACAAATCCACAGAGCACAGGGCAGTCACAGTATCCTGTAAGACACTATAATGGTAGATACATGCCATATGAGTTTGTCAAAACCCATTAATACTGTACAAACCAAAGCAAACCAGATTCATTACTGTCAAGTGAATTCTGACTCCCAGCATGCCAATAAGACAGAGTAGAACTACTGACAGGGTTTCCAAAGCTGTAAATCTTCATGGAAGCACACTGCCATATCATTCTCCCTTAGAGCAGCTACTGGGTTTGAACCAACAACCTTTCAGTTAGCAGCTGGGTGCTTAACCACTGGGCCACCAGAGCTCCACAACCCAAAGAATGAACTCTAATGCAAACTATGGACTTAATAATGATGTACATCCATATAAGTAGATCAACTGTAAAAAAACAAACTGTACCACATGAATGGAAGATGCTAATACTAGGAGAAACTGTGTGTCAGTGTGTTGTGGGGATGAGGATAGGGAGAGAGGCTGTATGGAAATTCTATACTTTCTGCACAATGATTCTGTAAACCTAGAACTGCTCTAAAAATAGTCCATTTAAGTTTAAAGGCCTAGAAAGTACACGGAGTCCTGATGTGGCGCTGTGGGCTAATGCGTCAGACTGCAAAGTCATTTGAACTGCAAGGTCGGTGGCTCAAGCTCACCAGCTGCTCTTTGGAAATCCTACACAGGGTCACTTTGGGTCAAAACCGACTTGACGGCACTTAACAATATACGGTACACATCTTAGACTAAAATAAAACTTTTTAAAACTTAAAAAAATGAGTTCTCAGAACTGGAAGCATGCTTTTTAACTTCCCCTTCAGTATCAAATGGCAGTTGGGCTGGGGACGCTTGTCTTGCTAGAGGTCTGACCTGGACCACAGAAGGTTCCAGATGTTCAACATCACCACCTCCCATGATCTCAACCTTCCTTTTGATGGTGGTTGCTCCCTACCCTTCCACAAGACCTTGCCATTTCCCCACCATGGTCTGCTTACACTATATTCTTCTAGATAACCACTTGGTCTTTGATTTCTTGAACTTACGTTGAACACCTATAATTTGCCAGGCTTTCTACTTGTCTCTACACATCCCACAGTTAGGCACTATGATGAGCATCAGAATTATTTAGGGGATATGTTTTCTTAAAGTTAATCCATTAACTAAAAAATGTTTAATACATCATTAGTCCCTTCCCTGGGAGATAGGTTTTCAAAAGTATATTTCTTCCTCAGCCCCTAATTTAACATAAAGATTCCCATCACCCACCTCAGTGTAGTTGGTTCAGTAGAGCAAGGTGGGGGTGGGAATCTGTGTTTTTAAAACATGTCTTTGCCTTCCAGATGATTCTGCTGCAAGTGAGAATCCCAATTTGAGATGCTATCCCAGAAGTTATGAAGAGAGGAAAACACAAGTAGTTCTTGACCTTGAAGAAAACAATTGCTTTAACAGCATGTTTTAATAAAGAGCTCTGAGAGCCAGTGTGTAAGGTCAAGGCATACGATGCCCAGACCAGAAACTAGTAGGGATTGGTCTGACCAGAAGTCTATTCATCAAGACTTGTACTCTTTACTCCAAGCTGGAAAGATGTCACATGGGCCAATCTTGGCAAAAGGTTAACCCAGTATTAGGTTAAGACCGATGGAACATGACTTGCTAATCTCTCAACTAGGAAAACTTTGGGCTCTTTGGTGTTTGCTTTCTTCTGCCTCATCTGTTTTGTTTATCTGGATAATCCCATCAATTCTTCACCATTCAATGAAACATGCCACCTTCCAGGTAAAGTCTCTCCCGATATTTTCAAAGCTCTGTGCTCCTATGGCCTGTTGTCTGCCTCTATCGGCTTGTCTCATCCTGTGTGCCTCACTCAGGCTCCAACAGGCAAGACGTCACTATTACTAGTACCGCCTAAGGACTGCAGTGCGTCAGGTGCTCAATAAATCTTTATCGATTGGGTGCTTGAGGGAAGGAACAGGCAGCAGCTGAACTTCTTCACACAGAGCATGCTAAGCAATGTGAGTGAGATAAAAAGACATTCCTCTTTTCCCAGTAAAAGTGTGCCTAATACCTCCTCTCCTTCCTGGGTCCCCCGCACTTCCTTGGTGACACAGTATTTAAAGTGCTTGGCTGGTTAACTGGGAGGTCAGTGGTTTGAACCCACCAGTCACTCCAGGAGAGACAGATGTGGCAGTGGGCTTCCACATCAAGATGACAGCCTTGGGAAGCCTCTAGGTGACGTCTGCTCTGTCCTATAGGGTCTCTATGAGTTGAATGTGGCTCAGGGCCAATGGGTTAGGTTTGGGTTCTGTCATTCCAAGACCTGTTGAAGATCAGTGAGATGTGAGCATCCCACTGTGATGACCAGTCCCAGCTGAAGCAAAGTCTCAACTATCCAACCAAGAATGCAAGTGTAAGAAATGATACCAATGAAGTGATTTTCTGCCTTTACAGGAGCCCTGGTGATGTCATGCATTACATGTTGGGCTACTAACCACAAGGTCACAGTTGGAATTCACCAGATGATCCACAGGAGAAAGTGGAGGCTTTCTGCTCCCATAAAGATTTGCAAGTGCAGAAACCCTACAGAGGGCTGCTATGATTCCAAATCAACTAGATGGCAGTGGATTTGGTTTGTTTTATGTTTCTTCCTTTAAGAATCCCTAGGTGGCGAAAGAGTTCTGTAGGTTTGACACTATAGGATAAAGCACTGGACTTCTAACCACACCATTGCCAGAACTTTTTCTGTAACAACTCACACATTAGCCCTGTTTTATAGCTGAGGAAACCAAGATCCAGAGAGTCTACTTAAAGAGGTGTACAGCTCAGAACTGAGCTTCAACTCAAGCAGACTAGCTTCAGGTCTATGTTCTTAACTACCATGTTTGAAGGGTTCTTTGGAAATATTGGAGAGTGTTCTATAGCAGAAGTGGGGGAGAAGGTCATCATTTGTACATGACAAAGTTTTCATTGTACTAGGCTTTTGTATCACAGAAAATCACTTAATCCCATTTCCCAACCCCTTTGCAGCAATGACTCATCAGCATCTTCTTAAGTATCATTGAGTCTGTTTCAACTCCTAGTAATCCTGCATAGGGTTTTCAAGGAGCAGCTCGAGGGTTTGAACCACTGATCTTGCTGTTACCAGTCCAGTGCTTATTCTACTGTGTCATTCCAGGACCGCTTCAATACGATGTTGTTCAGTGCCATAGAGTCGGTTCCAACTCCTAGCGGCCCTGTATAGGGTTCCTGAGGAACAGCTGGTGGTTGGAAGTCCAGTGCTGACCCTACAGTGTTACACTAAGTTGAGACTTTTAGAACTCAGTATTTCATTTCTGCTTACCTCTTCAAACTGCTACATGAGTAAGAATACTGACTATACAGAATCCTTTCCACTGCTTCATAAGGTTTTGTAAGAGAAATTGTTTTAGCTATTTTTGCTTAAATAATTTTAAGAGATAATTGCTTAATGTTCTTCATTGCTTTTCTCTACTCTTTTCATTGCCTCAAGGAACTCATTGAAAAGGATTCAAAATTAGTGCTTAGAATGCTCTTGCCCTCAACCAAGAGTAAAGGACATTATACATCCAGCAGACTATTAACTTCTCAATTGAACTTTTCAGAAGAGTTACCCCATGCTTCATATTTGCAAACAGGAAAGTAAAGAAAAAAGCTTAGCTATTGATGACTTCTTCAGGAATCAATGCAAGTGAGCTCAGGGGGAACCGGCAGGTGCTCATGACAGCAGAAAAAATCCTTAGAAAAGGCAGAAAGGAGCTGGTCTCCCTGTAGTAGCCTTGGCGGGCAGTAAGAGGAAATGCAAGGCCTTGTGCCAGAGCCTGAAGCAGATACCTGCCTCCTTCTGCCCAAGGCGTGCTGTATTCTGCGGCACCCAAACCCAAGGAACTAAAGATTTTGAGCTTTGGTATTTATCAAGTAACTAATTCTGGTAAGTCTCTTTTATGATGATTTAAAGGAAGGAAGAAAGAAAACTAAAAAACAAAGAAACACTCAAAGCTGAAGAAATAGCAACCCTTCTGCGTTCCTACATTCTCCGTGTTATCTAGAAAGACTTTACTAAAGGTAAACTTTGTCAACATGTAGATATAAAAATATGTATTAGTTTGTTTTCTCTTTTTAATCTTTACAGATAGGAGATCATTAATTTTTGGTCTAGAAGTTTTCTAGGGATGAGGTGGGAGGACAAGGTCTGGCTTGGAACTCATGTAGGAAGTACATGAAGATAAAACCAAAGCTTTCTTAAATTTGTCTCCTTGAAACAAACATTTCATTTTTGGTGAGGAAGTGGTGGGAAGGAAGAAGAAATGAAAGAAGGATGCTCCTCACCCCAAAATGCAAAACAAAAATGAAACACTTCAAGATCGAAGAAAGAAAAGACAACACCCCTATTTCTCCAGGGTCTTTTTTTTTTTTTTAAACTTTTGGTCATACAGCCAAAGCTAACCCTAATAAATAGAAGGGGGATTCAGAAAGTTTGTGAGAAAATGGAATTAAAATGTGAAAATAATAAATATATAAATTTTATCTCTCCACATAAGGGCCATCAAGGTCAAGACACTTTTGTAAGCAATGATACCCAGCCATTGTGTCCATCCCTAAAGAACTGAGATCTTGGGAGTTTAATCATGTCAATGCAGGCGTGTTTTCTTTTCTTTTTAATATTATTTTACTGGTGGAAAATGGATACTGTGTGAAGATTATTTTTAAGATTTGGAAACCAAAAGAAGTCAGAAGGAGCCACTGCAGAACTGTAAGGTGCGTACCTAATGATTTCCATCAATCGAAACTCTTGCCAATTGCACTTGTTTGATGAGAGGAATGAGCCAAAGCGCTGTGGTGGAGAAGCACTCGGACGAGGCTTTCACAGGCATTTTTGTGGTAAGCTTTGGCTAACTTTCTCAAAACACTCTCCCTCCTAAGAAGCAGGTGTAATTGTTCCAAAAAAAGAGTTGCCGTGACCTTTGTTCTTGACTAGCCTGCTTTTGCTTTGACTGGACCACTTCCACTTCTTGGTAGACATTTCTCAGACTGTGCTTTGTCTTCATGACCAGACAGATATATAGTCAGGTTTCATCTCCCGTTAAAATTCTTTCAAGAAATCCTTCAGGATCTTGATGCCACTTGCATAAAATTCCCACGGAAAGCTCTGCCTCTTGTCTGAAGCTGATCTGGCGCCAACAGTTTTGTCCCCCATTGAGCAGAAAGTTTGCTCAACATTTTCAGTTAGAGTTGTATTAAGCTGAACCATTAGCCAACCAAATGTCTATGTGTTGGCTATTGTTTCTGCTATTAATCATTGGTCCTCTTCAATTAGGACACAAATGTTTTGGTTCCCACCCCCCCAAAAAAAAAAAATTGATGTAGATGGTCTGCCATTGTTGATTTCATTTTCAACATCATCTCCCCTCTTCTTAAAACAAGTTATCTGTTGATAAACTGCTGATTTCTTTGGGACATTATCCACATAAATGTTTTATAAGCCATCAATGATTTTAATATTCTTCCACCCAAGCTTCATCATAAATTGGATGTTCATTTTTGTTTCAATTTTAGCAGAATTTCTGTTACTCTGATAAGAGCTCTTTATCCTTGTTGTTGCTGTTGACTCATAGTTGCCCCTTTTCAAATTTTCCAAAGAGCGGCTGGTGGGTTTGAACTGCTGACTTTGCAGTTAGCAGTCCAGTGCTTATCCTACAATGTCAAACCAGAACTTTTTCACCACTTAGGAATTCTTAAAGGAAGAAACACAAAACCAAACCAAACCTGCTGCCATCTAGTTGATTCGGCATCATAGCGGCCCTATGTAGTTGTTTCTGAGATTGTAAATCTTTATGGGAACAGAAAGCCTCCACTTTCTCCTATGGATCATCTGGTGGATTCGAACTGCTGACCTTGTGGTTAGTAGCCCAACATGTAACCCATGACACCACCACAGCTCATTTAAAGGAAGAAGGGTAACTCCAAATGGCCTAAGAGGATGCCCCCGGTGGTGCAAAAGGTTACACTTGACTGCTAACCAAAAGGTTATAGGTTTGTGCTCACTCACAGGACTTCCAAAGAAAGGCCTGGTGAGCTACTTCCAAAAAATCAGCCACAGAAAACTCTATGGAGCACAGTTTTACTCTAGCACACATGCGGTTGTCAGGAGTCAGAAGCAATTCAATGGATAAGTGTAGTTTCTGTTTTTAAATAATAGTGTTGTAGGAGTGGGAAAACTGGCTTGGAAAAGCCTTTTAAAAAAGCAATGAGGACTTTCAGAACATACACAGAAGAAGAAAATGTCACAGTGTTATCTATAATGAGAGGTGTCTTTTAGTAAACTGGGCATCCTGAATGAGACATGACATCCGTGTTTCCAGCCAGTAGGATGACCAGTAGCTCCAGTAGACCCATACATTACATCAACGCCTTGGCTAGCCATCCAGTTGCATTGGATAAAATAGCTTCCACTAAATGTCCAACCATCCAGAAACAGAAATTACAAACAATCCTTTCTGAAGTAAAACCTTTGATTGGAGTGTCTGCTAAGCACACAGCGTGGAGAAGCATCCCAAAGTAACATCTGGATTCAGTAGGCAAGAGTGTGAACACTTGACAATGTTCCCAAGGGTCTGAGAAACAAGTAGAGCGAAACGAGAGATTTGAGGGGAAGTCAAAGAATAATGCTGCAAAATTGTGTTCTTGTTGTTCAGTGCCGTAAGTCAGTTTTGACACACAATGACATTATGGTTATCAGTCCAGTACTGATCCTACACCACCATATCAAGACCCCACAAAATCATAGATACCTTGAGTAAACGAAAATGTCAAAACATGAAATTACTGTTCATGACATGTCCTCCATCTAGGTCTATACACTTCCAAAGGTATTGCTTCCATCTTGCTAGCTCTTCCCCCAAAAATTCTGCAGTCTTGTTTTCATCCCAAATCAAAACGGCATTTTGGACATCTGCAATGGACTCAAATTATATTCAAATCATATTTGTTGTTGTTATTGTTAAGTACCATCGAGTCGGTTCTGACCCATAGCAACCCTGTACAAGGTTTCCGAGGGTGTAAATCTTTACGGGAGTAGAAAGCCTCATCTTTCTCCCGCGGAGCTGCTGGTAGTTTCGAACTGCTGACCTTCAGGTTCGCAGCCCAATTCGTAGCCACTACGCTACCAGAGCTCCTTATATTACTTTAAAATATTTTTTTTTTGAGTTTGGGGAACTAAAGAGAGTCTGAAGGGACATGGTCAAGGTTGTAGGGTGGATGAGGTAAGGTTTCCCAACATGATACTTCTAAGAAAATCCTTATTGCCCTCAAACAATGAGTAGGTACACATTGTCACATTGGAAAAAAAATTCCTTGGTGCAACTCCCCTGACCTTTTTCTCACCAATGTAGTTATCAAGTTTTTAAAAATCTCCTTCAAAATAAGCCCTTGTGATTGTCCTGTATCCATTGAAAAAATCTATCAAGATTACTCCCTTTGAAATTCCAAAAAAAAACAGTTATCATAAACTTTGGAGCTGACCTCTCTGCCTTGAATTTAAGTGGTCCAGCAGATTGCCTCAGAATCCGCTGTTTTGATTGGACTTCTTTTTGAAGGCACCCCAATGAGACTAAGACAAAAACTTGAATCCACTCATCACAGAGGCATATTTCAATAAGTCTTGTTTGGAATAAACCCATGCATGTATAAACTAGAACCCTAGTAGTAATACTTTTGGACTCATCCTTCTATTAACTATGACTGCTCTAGAAAATGTGGTGGTGGTTATATGTCATTGAGTCAGTTACCACTCATACTAACCCTCTGTTACCTTCTTCTGAGGCTGTAAATCTTTATGGACACAGAAAGCCTCAGCTTAGAAAAAGGTTGTTTTTAAGTGCTGTCGAGTCAGTTCTGACTCATAGTGACCCTGTGTAGGGTTTCTGAGGAGCAGCTAGTGAGTTTGATTCACCAACTTTGCAATTAAAACCAAACTTGCGGCCCAGTACTTATTGTACAGCGCGCCACACCAGGACTCCCAGAAAAATGTAGATAAACACAAACTAAAAACCATACATTTAAAGTGCAAAGTAATTTTAATGACATTGTTCATCCAATGTTCCCTTCTAGTTTCAATCCTAGAAGCAATAGAATCATTTGTCAGAATGAGTTGGCCTTTGCCTTGTAGACGAGTAAATCTGATCTCAAAGATCTCACGGACATACCCCATGGTTTTTCACTGGAGAATAATATAACCTATTCACTAATAATCTCCAAATGTGGTGCTGTAAAACTAGCACTAGACTTTGAACCACAAGATCAGCAGTTCAAACCCACCAGCTTCTCCTCAAAAACCCTGTAAAGGTCACTGTAAGTCCGAAATGGCTTGACAGCACTGAACAACAGCAACAACAGTCTTTTGTTTAAAACTGTTGACAACATGACAATTACGCTGGATTTCTTTTTGAAAAGCCCATTCTTAGGAACTAGTCTACTTACCACTTCAATACTTCACCTGCTTGCAAAGCGTAAGACACTCTTAAATGTTTTGAAAAATTACATCTTGTGTCTGGGAGAGGGTGTTGGATTTTTTTCTTATCGCCGAGCTGGCATGTGCCTGACATTCCTAATGTAGACATTGAATTATGGGCAGGGTCTCAGGAGAGAAAGCAATTGTGATTTATGTGGCGGTTATCCATTTTGCACACATTCAATAGTGTGATGTGCACCAACTGAGAGCCTCCATCCATCTAGTGCAAGAGGAAACAGCAGGTGGGTTTCAGTGTCACTTTTTAGAAAAAATAACTAATAGAATGAACATCAACAACTGCTGGAAGCCAGAGGTCAGCTGGCTTTTTTTTTTTAATGGAAGAGATTTTTAAAGTGCCAAATCATTTACTCCTCTAGAAAACTTCTTCTATCTAGGCTTTCCCCCCTCTTCTTTCATATTTTATACTATATTTCTCTGGTCATCAAATTCATTTGTGTTTTGTAGATGTAGGGGAAAAAGAGGAATTATAAATGTAAGAAGCATTAAATAAGATGGAAGGAATTTCTGTACCAAAATAATTGGTCGATGTCCAACCATTTCAAGAGGTAGCATGTAAGGAGAACTGATGGAGCTAAAGAAAGAAATCCAAGTTACACTGAAGGTAATGGCAGAGGACAAGGCTCCAGGAATTGACAGGGTACCAACTGAAGGCTTTCAAACTGATGCAGTACTGGAGGAACTCACTCAGCTATGCCAAGACAGTTGGGAATCAACTAGAAGATATCCATATTTGACCCCACTCCAAAGAACGGTGGTTCAACAGAATCAGGAAATTACTGAACCAGATCTTTAGTATAGCATTCAAGTAAAATTTTGTTGAAGCTAATTATAAAATATTTGCAGCAGTACATAGACCAGGAACTGCCAAAAATTCAAGCCGGATTCAGAAGAGGATGTGGAATGAGGGATATCATTGCTGATGTCTGAGGGATATCATTGATGTCAGATGGATATTGACTGAAAGCAAAGAATATCAATGGTGTTTACTTGTGTTTTATTGACTATGCAAAGGCATTCAACTTTGTGAATCAAAACAAACTTTGGAGAACACCGAGAAAAATGGGAATTCCAGAATACTTAATTATGTTCATGCAGAATCAGTACACAGACTAAGAAGCTGTCATTTAAACAGAAAAAGGGGATTCTTATATGGTTTACAGTCAAGAAGGTATGCGTCAGGATTGTATCCTTTCACCATACTTATTCAATCTCTTTGCTGAGCAAATAATCCAAGAAGCTAGACTATACAAAAAACAACACTGCATCAGGATTGGAGGAAGGCTCATTAACAACCTACAATATGTGACCGACATAAACTTACTTACTGAAAGCAAACAGGACATGAAGCATTTAGTAATAAATATCAAAGAATAGACTTCAATATGGATTATACCTCAGCATTAAGAACATAAAAATCCTCACAACTGGACCAATAAGAAACCTTCTGAAAAAGAAATTAGAGTTGAATATTTCATTTTACTTGGATCTACAATCAATATCCATGGAAGCGGTAGTCAAGACATCAAAGCATAGCTTTAGGCAAATCTGCCCCACAAGACCTCTTTAAAGTGTTTAAAGCAAAGATGTTACTTTGAAGACTAGAATACCTAAACCATGGTATTTTCAATTGCATGCAAAAGCTGGACAGTGAATAAGGAAGAGAGAAGAACTGATGCCTTGGAATTATGGTCTTGGCAAAGAATATATTCTGGACTGCCAGAAGAATGAATAAATATGTCTTGGAAAATGTTCCTATAGCCAGAATGTTCCTTAGGAGCATGGATGATGAGAGGTCATTGCATGAATGTACTTTGGACACATTATCAGGAGGGACCAGTTACTGGAGAAGGACATCATGGTTGGTAAAATAGAGGATAAGTAACAAAAAGGAAGGCATTCAATAATTTGAACTGACACATGGGCTGCAACACTGGGCTCAAACATACAAACAATTGTGAGGATGACACAGGATCAGAAAGCGTTTCATTCTGTTGTACATAGGGGTCATTTTGAGTCAGAACTAACTCAATGGCACCTAACAACAATATAAAATGCCATTGACTTATCAACAGGTTCCTAAATTCTAGTCTCTGAAAAACTCTGTTCCAGCTCTTCCCATCATGCAAAATAAGATTTGTACACATTAACAGATAACAGGACTATTGTAATGAGCTATAAAAAGAGATACAGGAGGGGTTTTAAAAAAGGTCATGGAATTTTATAGATTTGACATACATAGGTCTTTACTGTGCTGCAAATATAGCCGTGAATGTGGTGGAACATATGGGGGGCAAAGTTCGGAAAACTTCTCAGATATATAACCAAACACCTTCAGGGAAAGAGTCACTGGATCTGGGGACCTAGGACCATTGTCTCAGGGAACATCATGATCTATTGGCATAACATAGTCCACAAAGGAAAACTTCTACACCCTACTTTGGTGAGTACTAACTGGAGTCTTAAAAGGTCATGAGCGGGCTTCTAAGTACAACTTATGGTCTCTCCCGAGGATAGAAGAGTGATGAAAACTGAAGACAACATGTCAACAATTGGTCCAAGGGGCTCACGGACCATAGGAGTTATCAGTCTCCATGACCCTGAGTTCAGAGGAACTAGATGGTGCCCAGCTACCATTACCAATTACTCCAAAAGAGATCACATTAGAAGATCCTAGATAGAGTGGGTGAAAATGTGAAGCAAAGCTCAAGATCGTAAAAGTGACCAGGTTTACTGGTCAAAGAGAATCTGGTGGAACCATTAGACTATGCCCCTTGGTCATCCTTTAGGTCTGAAACACCCCCCAGTAACTCAATTTTCAGTCAAACAATAGATAGGTCAATCAGGAAAACAGTAGCACTAGTGTGGTGATTGATTGCACCTTAGAATAATCAACCATTTGAGATTAAAAGGGCAGCATTGACCCAAGGACAAAACTCAGAAGGTTTAGGAAAGAAGGAGGAGTGGAAATATACAATGGCGAGAAATTAGGAAAGTGATGTTAAGTTGAGGGAATAGCAATCAGTGAGATGAAACAAACTCTATGATTTGTTGAATGTAAAACTGACAGTTGACTCTGTAAAGTCTTACCCAATTTACAATAAAAAATTTTTTTTAAGTTAATGGAAAAAAAATTATAAAAAACTATGCATGGATATTTTTCTGCACCAAAATAAACTTACTGTAAGTTGTTATAACATGTCTGAACAGGATCTATTTTCAGGCACTAAGAATGACTCTTGGTATGTGTTATGAGTTGGAACCAACTCACAGCAAACAACACCAGCAGGTGGTGAAAACAGTTAAATTCTAAACTGTTAACTGAATGATTGGCAGTTGAGATCCACCATATCTGAAAAGAAAGACCTGGTGATCTGCTTCTGAATGGTTGTTGTTGTTGTTGTGAAGTGCCATTGATTCCAACCCATAGTGAGCAATCCTTTATAAGGTTTCCAAGGAGCAGCTGGTGAGCTTGAAATGCCAGCACTGCAGTTCACACAGCTTTGCAGTCTGGCACATTAACCACCAGAGCCACACCAGGAAAATCTTATGTAGTACAGTTCTACTCTGAAACGCATGGGATCACTGGGAGTTGGAATGACTCCATGCCATTTTTGTTGTAAAGGCAGCAATTCTAACTCACTAGCTGTTTCAAGGGAATTAGATAAGACAGTCAAGCTTCCATAAAGATTTACAACCTTGGAAACCCTCTGGGACAGTTCTATCCTGTCCTATAGAGTCGCTATCAGTCAGAATTGACTCGGACAACCGCAGTGGGTTTGGTTTTGAATTTTGGTTTTTGGTTTGTTTTTCCTTTAATCTCCTGGAAGTGGTAACTGTCTCCCTCCAAGAGACAATACTAGCTGTGGGGTTTCTATGGAGACCATCTCATAGCCCCCAGACATGGTTGCTGGGCCACATTTGTCCTTCCCAAGATTCTAGAATTTTCAGATGTCTATTAAATCTCCTGCAACAATCAATTCAAATACACAAGTTTGGCTATTCAAATTACTTTTTCCAAAAGTACTTTAAAATGCATTAAGTTATTAATTGCCTGCTGGCACTTTAATCAAATGGGAAAATTGACATAGCCAGAGGCATGTATTTTTGTGGAAAGAAAATTTATTTAAGAAGAAACAGCAGCTCTTACTGCTTAATTTAAACTGAGAAAACGGTGGAAAATCAACTGCTATGGAAAATTAATAAAACATTTCCAGCTGCAAACAGTGACTAATTGTACAAGATGAAGACTGCCCGGAATTAATAACTTTCAGTCTTCTGTGTGAAGAACCCCCCACCACTTCAATTTACTGGGAGATTAAATTACTTCTAAGTTTGCCATATTAAAACAGAACATGAATAAAACGTTAGTGAACACACATCTATTATTTACTGTCTGTGATATGGATATAATTATTTCCAAACAACTACAATGTGACGTGACCAGTAATATCTAAATGACTCTTTTAGCTAGAGACTCTACTGCAACATTTTTACATGAAGGAAAGAAAAAAAAATCTAATTCTAAAGTAATAAAACGATCCCTCGTGGAATGTTACAGTTGGCATAGTCCTGCTCAGTGGACTGAAATGTGCCCAGTGTCTATGCTTGTACCTGTCTCTGTCTCAGATACTGCTTTGGGTGGGGAAGCCAGTGCAATAGAAAATCGTAGCAACACAGTTCTGAGCACTAATTTTAAATGGTGAGTTATGGTGTTGGAGTAAAGTATTGAAAGTCCCATGAATGGCTAGAACAAACCAATCTGTGTTGGAAGAAGTACAGTCAGAATGCTCCTTAGAAGCCAAGATGGTAAGATGTTGTCTTTCAAATTTTGAGCATGTTTTCAGGAGGGACCAGCCCCTGGAGAAGAACATCATGCTTGGCAAAGTGGAGGGTCAGCAAGAAAGAGGAAGACCTCCAACAAGATGGGTTAGCACAGTGGCAGTAGCAATGGGCTCTTGTGCAACACCAGTTGTGAGGAGGGCACAGAACTGGGCAGTGTTCTGTTCTATTGTGCGTAGGGTTGTTATGATTTATAATTGACTCAAGAGCATCTAATAACAACAATCTTAATGGAAGCCAATCCCAAAGCCCAATGGAATTCAATATGGATACTTAAAGGTTTCATTTTAGGTGATTTTAGGTGTATACACCAGAATAGATTCTTTTACAGGTAACGGGAATCAAGTCCAGAAGTATTTCTAGAGGAAAAGGGGTCCATAACACAAAAGGCATGAATTAGTGTAGACCCAGTTAACATTATGAATATATCCTCCAAGCTTGTCAACACATAGCGTTTCCTAATGCACCTTAGTTTCCTCAGCAATAATAAAAACACTAAAAACCCCATTTGCCATGGAATTAACTCTAACTTATGGCTCCATGTTTTTTGAACTATACTTCATAGGGATTTCAATTTTTTCTAAGCATATCATCAGGCCTTTCTTCTGAGGTACGTCTGGGTAGGTTGGAACAGCCAACAATGTTGATGAGCACTAGAGTGTGTTCATCATTTTACATCATCCAGGGATTCTTCTTCAGCATTAAATGAGGTTTAAATAATATAAAACATTTTTGCTGCTTTAGAAAATTTCTTGGTTGACAGGATTGGATTCTTTTCTTGTGCCATTGAGCTCCCAGTAGGGTCTGTCAATTTCCCAATTGCAGTCAAGCTCTCTGAGACCCTGAAAAGGATGATAGCTCAAGAGGAAAGCAGTCAATGACTAGGAGAGATCTGTTCAAGTGAGAAAAAAAAAATTCAGAAGTCTTATTTTTGTGGAGTGCTAGGTTGATTTAGGCTTGTTTAGTTTTCTGTTCGTGTGTGACATTTTTAGATATTAGAACATACCTCAAGAACTCAAAAGGGAGTGAGCCAATTTGACGTGAATGCTGAGGAGACATATCAAACATGGCGATTTTCTCCTTAGAGAAACACTGTCTCCTTGGGCTGCTTATCCTTTAATGCTCACACAGAGGCTACATTCAGTCTCTTGCTATTTGATATTGCTGGCAGGAAGGCCTGAGTATTGGTTTGGAGAGAATAAAGGCATGTTGTTTAGAAATGCAGAGGCTTAACCTGAGGCATAGCTGGTTTGGGGTTTACCACAGAAGTTATCTGGACATATCATTTGATTTCCAGGTTTTAAATGTAATTCTAAACAAGATCTGGCCACACAGCCCTCCACTGTGTGACATAGAGAGACTTTATCTGCCACCAAATGCCATTCAGGCTTAATGCTGTAGAAGTGAATTGTATAAATTGGGGCATTCTTTGAGGCCCTAGGGCATTCCTGCCTCCCAGAGGAGAACCGGCTACTGCCTCCTCCCCATTGATCACACAAGAAAACTTTAAGATTGTTCCTCTCAGTCTGGGTTCATTTTTACTTTCCTTTTTAAGAAAAACTTTAAGACTGGCATTAGCAGGCCAAGTCTTGTTCATAGGACAAGTAGACAATTATAGTTACCCCTGGATTTGAGGAATCACTGGGGAGGTTGCCATGACCTGGGAAAATCTCTCCTCCTCCCTGCTGGTCAACAGGAAATATGCCCTCTGTGGGAGGGGCAAAATCCCTGTATCTCCTTTTGCAATAAGGCTTTCATTGCAAACACCCCCAAGAGAGGAAATGCATTGATTTGCATTTCTGCTACTGACTGCTATCAATCAATATTAGAAAAGGTGGGTGCATCACCAGAGCCAGAAAAGCATCCAGAAAGGGAGACTGGGGAGATAGCCACCAATGTCTAATTGCTTTTGCCTAGGCTGGGCTCTTTCTTTCAAAATTTGGTCAACTGACTTGTGTTCTTACATCCAAACATTCACTTATTTCACACATGATGTTTGTCTCAACCTAGAATGAAAAGTGAACACATAGTAAACGCAGGTCTCTACAAAGCAGTCTATGCTTTTTGTCCAACTTCCCTCATGGTCTTCATCCTCACTTCTCCATCAGAATGGTCTCCATCAAGGTCATCAGGACCTTCACAATGCCAAACCCAAGGTCAACCCCCAGTCTTCATGCTATTTGACTGTTGGGAACATCAGACCGAGTTGTTCTTTCTCAACTATGTGAAACACTGTCTGTACTCGGTTTCCAGAAGGCCACACTCTTTCATTTTCTTTCTTTCTTTCTCCCCAATTACTCCTCAGTGCGTATGTGTTTGTGTAGAAAAAATTCTGTTTATTTTCAGTGTTTTGTTTCTGAATATTCTACCACTCTGAAGAGAGTCTACATGGACAATCATCAACTTATGAACAAATTACATTGCAAAAGTCACATTGCAAATTGGCTATTTAATCCAAGGTAGTACAAATGGTTAACAAATTTGGTTGCTCATCAAAAGGCTGGCCATTGAAGTGGACCCAGAGGCACCTCAGAAGAAAGACCTGGTGACATACCTCTGAAAAAATCAGTCATTGACATTCTACTTCGACACACATGAGAGTCACCGTAAGTTGAACCATTAACTTGATGGCAACTAGAAGGTATGTTGTTTGGTGCTCAAACTTTACAAAAGATCCTCAGTCTACTTTTAATAGTTTGTCTAGCCATGGTACTTGTCTAACCTAAACCATGGTAATAGTAACTGTCATGTTAATAGTCCTGATGTGGCTCTACAGGATAAGCACTAGAGGGTAACCTCCAGGTTGGCAGTTCAAGCCCTTCAGCGGCTCTTCAGAAACCCTATACAAGGTTCCTTTGGAATAGAATTGACTTGATGGCACTTAACAATATGTGATTATTTTAGTTATCAATAAAGGAAATATATCATAGTTTGGGTGTTGGGGAGGGCAGTACACAAGAAGGAGGAGGGGTGGGAGAACAAGGAGATAGGGGAACACTGAGACAGGTTTGCATGGGCTAAACGGGACAGAGGTAAATAGCGATGCATGCTCAACCTTGGAACAATAGGGCTCTGTGATACAGGAATCTAGGCATAGTCTGAAGAGGGGAAATAATACTAAAATGCTTGACTGTCTTATGAATATTGGTTTCCCTTGCCTACTATTGTAAAATAGACACTTGAGTTGAATGGAATGGAATGTTGGGAAACATGATTAGAGAACGCTTGTAAGCCTGCCCTCAGCCTATAACTGATTGGAATACCTAAAAGGGATTCTAGAAGTTGCCCAGTGAAATAGGCCTCCTGTGGAGCCTTTGCAGTGTATAGGGCCTTAGGTGGAATCCTGAGCCCTATCCAGAACCTTCTGAGGTGAGACACTCCCACTAGAAAAGACAAGCAGACCAGCCTCGAACAGCTAGAGTGACAGAAGAAAAATTATCAGGAAAACCCCAAAACAAAAATGCCAGTACGACTGACCACTACAAGAATAAGCAAGTTGTTTGCAGGGAAGCCATCAAGACAAGCAATCAAGTTCCTTCTGGACAAACTCCCCTCTAAGACTAAAACTCAAAGGAGACATATGAGCAGGCATGTAAACTTGCTGGTGTCCATGACTGTCTACTGGTGAGTGGAACAGGGGGAAAGTCAGCAATGAAGAAATGGGCTGAGTTCAACCACATTCCACAGACTCCTGCTGACCTGGAGATGAGAGAGAGAAGAAGAAGGGCTGGTTGGTCCAAAGTGTGTTGAGACCTGGGGACAACTGAGCCCATGGACAAGGACATAGCCACAGAGGGCTAGAGCTGAGAGTGAAGCATCTAGCTGCTATGAAGTGAGGGGAGATACACAAGAACACCCAAACTTGCAAATAGTACCCATTTGATCTAGCCTCGATGGCTTGATAATCAGAACTCGACTAGAGGAAGATTAAAAAGAAAAAGAACAAAACAATTTTTGATAAAGGAAAGGGGGTAAATTTCTACAATTTAATGAATTTGACCTATACTCATGGAGGTAGTAACTTTAAATACCAACAGAGAGGGAAGGAGTCTTCACATCAAGTATCAATGCGATTCCCTCTGTATACAGTGTAGATAGGGACGGGCAACTTAGACATTGGCTACCTAAAATGAGGGGGCAATAAAGGTATGAAGTGACTGACTTACAAGGTTTCACAGGGGAATTTAGGGGGAATTTAGTTTAATAATGTGTGGGGGAAGAAAGAGTCCTCACTGAATAGTTTTCATCTTGTCTAGATGGGTCTGGTTAAAAGAGATGGGAATAAGATTCTTTTGATTCAATAGTGAATAATTATTATCATGACTAATTGCAAAGGTCACAATTGTAAAGGTAGAAGTATTGTAACAAAAACAGGGGGTGGGTTAATCTTACAGTCCAGAAACAGAGGACCCTAGGACCATCAGGGGAGAAGAGCACAAGCTGAATTCTCTGGGACATTACCCAGAGAAGCAATGACACCAGAGATGGAGGCAGAGATGGGGACTTGGAGAGAGGGAGCAGCTGAGGATTCTATGCATGGGAGGGGAGAAGAGGGACTAAGAGCTGGCGTCCAGAAGGCAGACTTGCAGAATGTGCCCTTTGATGTTGTAAATTATTTTGTATGCTAGAGTGTTTAAAAAAAAAAAAAATTAAAAAAAGAGCTAAAGTGAGTAGAGAGAAACACTATTAACTGATGGTACATGGATTATAATCATTGTAAAGAAACAAGGTGTACGATTTGTTGAATGTTAAAGTGATGATCTGCCCTGTAAACTTTCACTGAACCGCAATAAAAAACCTTAAATAAATATGAAGGCAGGGATATTTATATCTTATTCACGGTACTGGTTCGTTCTGATGCATGGCACCACTTCTATAGAGGCAGTTTTCACTCATGGTGCCCCCATGTATTTCAGAGTAGAACTTCAATTAGGGTTCTTTGCTCAGAAGCTTAGAAGCTTTCTTTCCAGAGGCTTCTGGGTATGTTTCAACTGGCAACATTTTGTTCAGTAACCTACTGCTTCCAAGGGATTCCTTGTTAAATCTCAGTGGAATGTTGAAGGAATTAAGTGATTTAGAATATTCACTTGAAGCCAATTTTGGAATATTTTTTTTTGTTTCCCCCTTCCCTTCACACCCTGTCCCAGGGAAGTAAGGCCTTACTATATACTTCTGAGAAAATCGGTCACTGAAAACCCTAGAGAGCAGTTTCTCTCTGACATACATAGGGTAGCCATAAACGGTTGGTTTTATGGCACTGGAGGATCAGCACTGGACTTCCAACTCCAAGGTCAGCAGTGTGAACCCAGCAGCTGCTCCTCAACCCTATACAAGGATACTATAAGTTGGAACAACAACAACAACAACAACATGAAATTAACAGAGTGAAGTAATATCATACATAAAGATTAGGCTTAAAAGTCAACTTTTAAGGTGAAAACCTCATAGTAAAAGAGATCACCCCTAAAAATCTCTTAAGGGGGCCTCTTGGAGATAGATTGCTGTGCCTTAATTATGAGGCACTTCTAGGTGAGTTTGAACAGCAACCTTTTGGTTAGAAGTCCAGCACTTTATCATTTGGTGGATCTAATCACATGAGCACTTGGAAAGCACTGGCTGGTTACAGAAAACGCGCTCAGAAAGACAGATTTTGACTGGCCAGGAAAAAAACAAATTGCCTATGGGGACCACATGGCAGAGAACTGTGGGTGTCCCCTTGGAGCAAAGAGTGATCCCCAACTGATGGCTAGAAGGAAAATGGAAACTTCAGTCCTATACCCACAAGGAAATGAATTCTGTCCACAAGCAGTGAGTTTGGAAGAGGCCTCTGAGGCCCAGATGAGAACCACAGCCCAGCTGTCTCTTTTATCAGCTCAGAGAGACTGTGGCCTACAGACACTACTCAATAATATACTGTGTTGCTTTCAGCTGCTATGTTTGTGAACTTCCCATTCTATCTGTAAAGAAGACATTTTCTGGTCCCAGCTCAGTCACCAAATTGCTCCATCCCTCCCCTTCCCTACCAGCAATGGCACATGCTCCCCTGCCGAGTCTGCTCTCTTATCTTGAATGTTCACCCTCTAGAACAAGAATTCAAACAAGGTTAAATAGTAACAAACACACATCAAGCATCTATCCGTGCTGGGAAATAAAATAGTCTGTGCAGCTACTGGCCAAAGGGATAAACAAGTGAAGAGAAACAGCACAGGAAGAATAATTTCTGACATCAAGTTTAATTTTTAGTAGGCTCACTTAATTTCAAAAGCCACAATGGACAACTTTGGAAAGTTCCATAGTCCCAGACAGAATCCTACAGGCACACAAATGCTTATCTATGCTGCCTGTTTCTTAAAGCAATGCTATTCCTTTTCTCCCTGAGTCCTATGGCAATCACTCATCATCTAAAACAATCAATTTATTACAATAAAGCATTGGGGGAACCCTCTATGTAGGACAGGTGCTACTGAAAAATGGAATTGGAAATGATTGTTTTGATAAGGAAGAACAGATACTAGCTTTAGTAATCAAGCCTACTGTTTCAGGAACTTGACAAATAGAATCTGTATTTATACAGGAAGTTTCTGGATGGTGCAAATGGTTAACATGTGCAGTTGCTAACCAAAAGCTAGCAGGCTTTAGTTCCCTAGAGGTACCTTTGAAAGCCCTATGGAACACAGCTGTATTCCAACACACATGGGGTCATCTTGAATTTACAAGAGAAAAAGCTTATTTTGATAGCACATATATCAGTCTTTCTAATTTGAAGGCACTCTTATAGTATATAGTGGTTACGAATCAGGCTGTTAACCTCAAGGTCAGCAGTTTGAAACTACCAGCTGTTCTGCAGGAGAAAGATGAGGCTTTCTGCTCCCATAAAGATTTACAGCCTTGGAAATCCCATACAGGGTCACTATGAGTTGGAACCTACTCCATGGCACATAACCACCAACCACCACCAATTTGTCTATTGTGTATCTTTTTCCCCCCTATTTTTTCCTTCTTTTTACAGTGAAGTACACATTGGAAATGTATGGCACAGGTAGATTTTGATTACTTTGATAATTGAAAAAAAAAATCCTTATAAATACTGGCAACTGGTGGCACATGGAGGGGATTGTAATCATTGAAACCAAACAAAGTATATGATTTGCTGAATGTAAAACTTCTGAACTGCTTTGTACACGTTCACTCAGTTCCCAGTAAAAAGTTCAAGAGTAAGAAACCAAACTCCTTATGAGCATCCAAGGGAATCTACCTTCTTCCCTGAGTCCTCAATTTTTTCTCTGTGTTCTGTGGAATAATGTGCAGGCCTCAGTTCTGCACTGTAGTTCTATGTTCTGTAATGTTTGCAATACAGTTCTCTGGTCTTTGTTCGATCACAGAGCTAATTATAACAGTAGGTCGTTATCAGAAGCCACAAATACATTAGTAATGGTGAAGATCTAAGCAGTTAATATAGCGCACATGCTTGGATGGGGTTATAGTCTTGCAAAGACATCTTTACATTTCAGTAATTAAGTGTGTCATATTAATTGCATGGCCCTTTCACAAAACCTTGCCAAAAAAAAAAAAAAAATCACACACACACACACACACACACACACACACACCCTTTATATTAAAGCTGATTGAATAATTACATTACCTGGATAATTAAATACAAATTTAGTAGCTTCAGAACAGTGCAATATTGTGGTTTCATTTTCTAATACAATTACCCTGCCTTTGGTGTAGAATTCTTGCTAAGCAATGGAGATCTAATTACTTAGTGACATGATGTTCACTCCTCAGGGACCTTTCTCGGTGAGAAGGCTTAGATTAAAAATGATTCTGGGAGCTTCTTTCTTATTTCATTACTGGGATCAAAATCAGAGGAATTAGAAATGCGAGAGACCTATTAGGCTTTTTTCCTTTATTATCCAGGGGACAGGAGAAGGGTTTCATCAGACATTATTCTTCCGTATTTGGTTAGGTCCCATTTAGATAACCATTTCTTGAATGTAAGACATTGTTGGGACGAGTCCCTCTGCCAGCGCCTGAAAGACGCAACATTACTGTCTCCTTACAGATCCTCTAATGATGATCCAGGGACACGCTTGTTTGTCAAGGTACAGGGGCGTTAACATGGCTGTGTTTCTGATGATTTCAGATGAATGCAGAACTGAAACAATACAACCATCGTGTCAGGGCTAGCTCCCCCAAGTCCCAGGAAGTAACTCTGTGAACGATTTTAAGGCCATCATCATTTTGTGTGACAAATAGACAATGAAGGCACTTTTGATGGCCAGAGCCCAAATATTTCCTTAGTTGTTTAAATCGACACCAGCTTCAACTCTCTAAAAGTCTTTTGATCGGGGCATGCAGAGGAACATCAGCTATTGCCTGGACCAGTGGGAATGACTATGAAGAGCGCGTGTCTTTCATATTAGCAGTCTATGTCACTTTGTATTCATAACTCATGCATCTCTGCTCATCTGGAGGTCAGCTTGACACCTCTGCTGACTTTACTTGGTCTTGTCCATGTATTTGGGTTTGGCTGGTTTTAGGTTGGTTGATCTAGGTTGGTTTGACAGGTGTCTTGGCTCTGCTCCTCTTTTATCCTGCTATAAGCTATCTGGGATTGTCCCCAGGGTGGTGGAAGAAATTCATGGGAGAGCAAATTCATTGTATTAGCCCATTTAAAAACTCTGCTTGTATCGTACCTTTTAGTATTTGTTGTGTTGTTATTGTTGTTAGTTACCATCAAAATTGGCTCTGTTTCATGGCAACCGTATGTGTAACAGAATGAAATATTGCCCTGTCTTGTGCTATCTTCCTGATGATTGTACATTTGAGTCAACTGTATAGTGATTTTCAACCCAAGGGCTCTATATTAGACAATATTGTGTTACGATTCATTAGGTTTTTCAATGGCTAATTTTTGCAAGTAGATCACAAGGCATTTTTTACTCATCTTTCCTAGTCTGGAAACCCTGCCAAAACCTATCCACCATGGGTGACCTACTATTTATTATCTGAAATACTGACGGCACAGCTTCCTACATCATAGCAAGAGGCAAGCCACTACAGTTCAACAAACTGGCAGACCGATGGTACCTACTAACGCTACAATGGTCAAAGAAGTCACAAGACAAGCTCAGTGTCACAGGCAGGACAGGCTATCCAGCCCATCATCAAAGGCAAAGGCATAGATGGAGGGAGAGGTGGAACATTGGATCCACTGCTGCTATTTCCCATCTAGTCCAATCAGCAACTTGGAAATTTCTCTTTGTTTAATCTGGAAATATTATCTTGGTGTTATGAAATGTCTGTTAGACGATCTTCAACACTGCAGGTGGTTTAGAAGTGACTCATTACATGGAACTGCATGGAAAAGTTTGTAGTGTCTAAATTGTCTTTGAGCCTTTAGTCATCACTGAAATTGCTCATTAGGAAGGCCCAGCTTGGATGCAATTGATATCTTTCTTAATCAAAAGCATTATTCCTTAAGTATGGTGGTGGTTATGTGCCGTGGAGTCAGTTCAGACTCATAGCGACCTTGTACAAGGTTTCCGAGGCTGTAAATCTTTATGGGAGCAGAAAGCCTCATCTTTCTCCTGCAGAACAGCTGGTAGTTTCGAACTGCTGACCTTAAGTTTCTCAGCCTGATTCGTAACCACTACGCTACAAGAGCTCCTTATTCCTTAAGTATAGATATTAGCTTAAGAGCTTCTAGAGTATGTGGGAGTGCTCCTACCTCTAAAAGTGAGATGTGGGTTGTTATGAAGATCAGGTATGGGATGAACTGAAATGAGGGTTGTGAATAATACAAGATGAAGGGACACTGGAGGGGCATCATTTGTTGGAGTTTATTTCCATGAGTTGAGTTACAGACTTTGCTTGCTCTTCCATGCTTCCTGAGGTCAGTCACACTGTCTAAGATTTGACAAGACAAGCACTGAGTCTCCCTAAGAACTCCAGGTAAGCCACATGACTAGCAGTGGTGTGTGGGGAATGACAAGTAATATCTTTACATTTCTACCAGTAACCTCAACATTGGATTTTACAGTTGCATCAGAAAAAAAAGAAATATATAGCTTTGGAAGTAGAAGAAGCAGGGTTTAAATTTTATACATTGGTAAATGTGACTTGTTCCCTTTGAACATTTGTGTGTGTGCCAAAACTAATATTCCAAAGATAACTTTTAAAGATATTTGTTATGCTTAAAATGGTACATTAGATAAAAAGTAATAACTAGTTTGTTCTTATGTTTTTAGGTTTGGCTTATACATTTTATTATTCTATTTATCATCTTAGCAAATTTGGATGGTCACTTTTAAAATTATCCTTTGGAATTACTTAATTAACTAAAAGAAATAGTTTTTAGAAGTAGATTATCAGGCGCTTCTTTCAAGTCTACATATTTATTAACTTATAATCATGATTTCCTTTAAGACTCTTTAACTGCCTGAATTTCCCCGTCTTAGCAAATACTCTGATTTTTCTTACAAAGCCAATAAACCAAGTTTACATATATGGTGGTTCTTAAGCTAACTAGAAGGCCTGGTATGGTGCTATAGTTTAAGCACTGGACTGTTGACCACAAGGTTAGCGAATCAGACCCACCAGGTGCTCCTCGGAAACCCTAGAGAGGCTCACTATGAGTTAAAACTGACTAGATGGCACTTAACAGCAACAACAAACTTAGCTCAATGCTATGTATAACTCCAGTTAGATTTCAACTTAAAATCACAAGTCTAGTTACTGAATTATATATTTTTAATATTGGAATTACAAGACTGCTGATCAGTCACTAATAGAAAATTATCTTAAATGTGACCCATACTGAAAACATGAAATATGCACAGATTCTCTCTCATTAAAGAAACATTGAGACTCCAAATTTGAATATCCTAACATTTCTACATTTAATTCCATTGTTTTCAGGCGTTTAAAGCCTTTTATTATCTCAAGCTTATCAAAGATTCAACGTGGTACTGTTAAGATAAGCCCTGGACTGCACAGTCGATGTGAACCGCAAGGTCGGTGGTTCAAACACACCAGCTGCTCCTCAGAAACCCTATACAGAGTTGTTATGAGTCACAACCAACTCCAAGGCACTTTAACAACAACATATCAAGAATCCAAGTTGTTTAATGACCTGAAGGTCTAGATAGGACTTTGGCTGTATTTTTGCCAGCAATACTGGTAGAAAATCTAGCTACACGTTCATCTGGAGTATTGTAAGTCCTATTCACTTCAGCAAGCAAAGCTGTATGATTTTCATATCTCAGGTTATGTAGGATAAAGCACGGGACTGCCACTTGCAATGTCGGGTGTTCAAACCCATCAGCTGCTCCTCAGAAGCCTTATATAGGATTGCTATAAATCTGAACTGCCTTAATGGCACTTAATAATAACAGTTACATACTGAAATACCCTCCAAATGAGTATTCCCATTGCCCTGGATTTGAATATTTTAACCTAATTCTTTTGTTGAAGTTCTGGTGCTATAGGATAAGCACTGAACTGATAATCACTAAATTGGCAGTCAAAACCATCAGCCACTCCTTGGAAGCCCTCAACAGGGTCACTACAAATTGAAACTGACTTGACGGCACTTAACGACAAGACAACAATTCTTCTGTAATCCACATATGCTCATCCCTACCCTGGCTAATCTGAGAAGCTGGATTGCATCAAGGAGAACGTGGCATCAGGATTAAAGAAACACTCATTAACAACCTGAAATATGCAGATGATATAATCTTGCTTGCTGCAAGTGTAAAGGACTTAAAATACTTACTGATGAAGATCAAAGACCACAGCCTTCAATATGAATTGCACCTCAAACTAAAGAAAATAAAAATCCTCAACACTAGAATAAATATCATGATAAATAGAGAAAAGATTGAAGTTTTCAGAGACGTCATTTTGCTAGGATTCATAATCATCGCTCAAGGAAGCAGGAGACCAAGAGATAAAACTATATAATACACTGAGCAAATCTGCTGCACAAGACCTCCTTAAAGTACTCAAGAGCAAAGATTTCAGTTTGAGGACTAAGGTGCCTGATCCAAACCATGGTATTTTCGATAGTCTCATATGCATATGACAGTTAGACAATGAATTAGGAAGATCATTGAAAAACTGATATATTTGAATTATGGTGTTGGAGAAGAATACTGAAAATACTATGGACTGTCAGAAGAACGAACAAATCGGTGCTGGAGGAAGTACAGCCAGAATTCTCCTTAGAAGCCAGACAGCAAGACTTCATCTCTCACACTTTAGATGTATATTACCCGGAGGAACTAGTCCCTGGAGAAGGACATTACGCTTGGCAGAGTGAAAAAGAAGAAGAGCCTAACTGAGATAGGTTTGTACACTGGCAGAAGGAATGGTCTCAAGCAGAGTAACAATTATTAGAATACCACAGGAACAGGCAGTGTTGTGTTGTGCATACGGTTGTTGTGAATTGGAGCAGACTTAATGGCACCTAACAACACTAATCACTAGATTTTATTTTAAATACTTTTGATTTTTAATATATGTAAGTTGCTTTTCTGTCTAATTCTAAGGAAAAAAAGTGTGAATTCTTTCCATGTTTTTTGTCTTAAGACCATACAACTTTGTGGACATAAAATTCAATTGTAGAGCTTTCTCATGATTTTGTTCGACTGTATTGGTCGCAAGAGCAAGAACATTCCAATGAAATAAATATTTTCTCAGAATGTTGAAGTCCAAACGCAATCCAGTTTCTTCCTTTACTATCTGATGCTATCTTCCAGATACAACATGTTTCATTCCATAGAACACAATATGACTTGAAGTTTCATGAAGCAAACACATATGAATGTCAAGTAATGTTTCCAAAGAAAATTCTGTGTTACTTGAGAACTATAGATTACTTCATAAGCAAACTCTTTCAAAAATTAAAATTTGTTATGTTTGCATCTTGTCTCTGAAAGCAGCTTGTAAGCCTCTTAAGGACCAAGTTTAACATTTTATTAGCTGATGATATTAATTGGCTAGATGAGGATGACTAGTTAATTGATTGGAGCCTGCCGCATTTGTCTCCTAATAAAGGAAGACTATTGGAACTGACTAGATTCCACTTAGTAACATCATTTTATTCTTAAGAACACTGGTGGCATAGTGGGTTGCACATTGGGCTGTTAGCAGCAAGGTCAGCAGTTCAAATCCATTTGGTGTTCCACGAGAGAAAGATGAGGTTTTCTGCTCCTATAAAGATTTATAGCCTCGGAAACCCTATACAGGGTCATTATGAGTAGAAACTGACTGGAAGGCACACAATCATTACCACCACCATCTTTGTTCTGTGGAGTAGTGCAGAACACTCAGTTGCTGATGGAAAATTTGCCAGTTTGAATGCACCCGGAAGTACTGCTCAAGAAAGGCCCAGAAGTCTACTTCTGAAAATCTAGCCATTGAAAATCCTATGGAACACAGTTCTACTCTGACACACAAGAGGTCACCGTGAGTTGGTATAGACTCCAGGGCAACTCATTTAGTTTAGGTTTTTATCCGCCCCTCTCCCCCCTTTTTAAAACAAAACAAAAAACTTAGATACTCAATCCTATAGAAAGTCAATAAATATGTGTTAACAAAGACAATGCTTCATCTGGAAAGCTTATTTAGAAACCTCAAACAGGTCCAAACATGCTTCTGAGGCCATTAAATTCTCCATAAAAAGCTGCTCATTTCATACGGATAAAAATCTAATCATATTAACACAGGCATACTTCCAAACCACCACTATCAAGTGCATACTGCAATAAAGCAAGTCAATTTTTTTTTTTTGAAGTGGGGGGGAGGTGTGTGGTTTCTTGGTGCATACAAAAATTATGTTTGCTGGGATAGTAGTTAATCTTACAGTCCAGAAACAGAGGACCCTAGGACCATCAAGAGAGAAGAGCACAAGCGGAATGTGGGCCCCTATCTAGAGAAGCAGCAATACCAGAGAGGGAGGCAGAGATGGAGAGACATGGAAAGGGGGAGCAGCTGAGGACTCTGGACTCTTGGAAAGAGTGGGATTGTGTGTTGGCAGCCGGGAGGCAGGCTTGCAGAATGTGCCCTTTAGTTGTTTAAATAATTACATATTCCTGATTGTTTTTGTGTACATCCCCCCCTCAAAAAAAAAAAAAAAAAAAAAAACCAGAGGGAATGGAAGAAAACACTGTTGAATGATAATGCACGGATGAGATTGTAATCATGGCAATGAAACGATGATGTAAAGCCATTGTTCTCCCACGTAAACAATCACTCAGTTCACAACAAAAACTTAAATATAGATATATTATGTTTGTACCATACTGTATCCTAGTAAGTGTGCAATAGCGCTATGAAAAAACGTGAGGTATTTTGAGAATGACCAAAAAGTGACAGACACAAAGTTAAGAGCCTGCTGTTGGGAAAACCGTTATCGATAGACTTGCTCCATGCAGGCTTGCCACAAACCTTCAATTTGTAAAAAAGTACAACATATGTGGAAAGCACAGTAAGATGAGCAGTGTCTGTTATCATCATAATCTGGATCCTGTTTCACAATTTACAATAGTGTGTTGCCATCGATTTCAGCCCGCATCTGCAATTGTTTTTGTAGATCATCAATGGAGCCAGTAGCACTTTTGCTGTTTGAGGCTCATGAGTAAAGACTACAGACAGACTCAATACAGAAATCAAACTGAGTCATTTCTACTGAAATTAAAAATAGGGGTCAAGTGATGTTACGGTATTTGGTTTGAAAGATGCTTTCTAGGAGTTGAGAGAAAGAAAAATAGTGGGAAAATTGGGTAATACACAGCAAACTCCTAACTCAAAACAACCGGGGTGGAGGCAGTCAGCACCATGTTGTAAATGGTAATTCAATTTCAATAAACACTATCTGCTGCATTACTTTAATGTTGTTAACTTGAATTTTATTAGTTTTGTAATTTGCTTGCAATTAGTGCATCCACTTTGGTTTTATAATTGAATAAAAACTGCAACATAAGTAGTTCATAACTAATTTTATGTGTACGCATGTTTAAGTAATATTATTATGAACATAAATTGAAGTCAACATCTGGAAATCTGGAGTTTCTATTTTTCCTTTTGAAGGAGTTTGTACAGTACTCAAGAAGAGTCTTGGTGTGACACTGTAGGGTAAGCACCGGAATGCTAATTTCAATGTTGTCAATTCAAGCCCACCCAGCCGTTCCTCAGAAACCCCATACAGGGTTGCGCTGAGTAGGAACGAACTCCATTAGCAGTTAACAACAACAATATCAAATACAAGCATAAGAATGAAAGTTCAGTCTATCCTGTCTGATAAAACTTGTTGTTGTTGTTGTTAAGTGCTGTCGAGTCGATTCCGACCCATAGCGACCCTGTACAGGGTTTCCGAGGGTGTAAATCCTTACGGGAGTAGAAAGCCTCATCTTTCTCCCGCGGAGCGGCTGGTAGTTTCGAACCGCTGACCTTAAGGTTCGCAGCCCGATTCGTAACCACTACGCTGATAAAACTAGTTGCTACTAAATTGGTTCCAACTCATGACGACCTCATGTGTGTCTGAGTAGAACTGTGTTCCTTAGAGCTGTCAGGGACTGATTTTTGGGCACTAGAGTGCCAGACCTTTCTTCTGTAGTACAGCTGGTTAGACTTGGACCTCCAAACTTTGGTTTCAAGGCTGAGCATGTTGACTATTTGAACCCCCACCCAAGGCACTTTGCCTGTTCTGATGGAGGGATGGAAATAGCTCTCTCTTTTACCTGCTCACTGTCATATCTGAGTGTTGGGAAGCTAGGGGATACAGGAACCCAGGAATCATTTGATCAGGAAAATGCTTTTTTAAAAACAAACAAGGAAAAACATTCTCAATCTGATCTTTTTAACTTTACCCTGGGGAGGACTTTGGAAGTTGGGGGTTTGAAAAAAGAAGAAGAAGAAGGAAAAGGCCTCTTCATACAGAGGGGAGCACATTGAAAGTCACAGAGGGGTGTGCCTCAAGGCAGTTTGTAAATCCACTTCCTTTGTCATAACAAGAACAAATCCCACCTTTGAAGTTTTCCCTTCTTGTTACAAGGGGAATGTCTTTTGTTTAATCCATTTTAGCCCTTAATGCCTGACCTGGATCAATCGTGTTGGTTAGATTACACAGTATTCATGCTGATTTTAAACTGGCCTGGGGGAGGTTTCTGCCTCATTGGTGTAAGAATCTCAAAATAATCAACATCTCTACCCAGATCACCTTTACTCTAAATAACACATTGCCCTTTTATACTTACATGTGTAGCTAGAAAGGGCATTATTAATCAGATTGTGCTGTGTTTTGAATAGTTCTTTTAAGAGGTATTCTATAGGAAATGGGGGGAAGAAATGGTGACTGCCATCATTTAATCTTCAATTAAAGATCAGGGACCACCTCTCCTCTTACAGTTGTCACATTAACTGTGGCTACACGGATCAACTGTTCCAAGTAGTGAGGGACACTTAGTTTTCTAAGTCCCTAGGTTTAGGGTCATCTCTCTCCAACAGGATCTGATTACTGAATAGGAAAAAGAAAAGACGAAAGCCCCTTTATCAAGCACAGCTCTATTCCTCCCACCTCTGGGAAAGAGCTTTCAACTCCGTTCCTTACAACAATTCTCAAAGCAGGAGACAAGCATTGGGGAAGACCTCTTGGAGGAAACCTCAAAAGGACCATTTGCTAATTAGGTATCTTTCTAGACTAGTGATGTGAACTGGTTCTGAACAATACCCATTGTTTCTCAAATCCCTTCAAGTTGCCCCAGTGCGGTCAAAACTTCCCAGAAAACTGGAGCGGCTGAGCGAGGAGGCGGGGAGACGGAGCAGGCTGCAATTATCTTGGGGACTTTCACTTGCCCTCCTGCCCTGGAAGGAGCACAGGACCTCACGACCCCTCCCCACCAGCCCACCGTGTCTTTTAAAAAGCCAACCACACAGCAGCGACCAGGAAATGGCCAAGTCAGTGGGACAGGAACTACAGTTTTGATATTTGAGTAAAAAGTAAGCTATTAGTCAGCCTGCAAGACAGATTGGCTCTTGTTGTTATTGGGTGCCATTGAATCCACTCACAGTGGCCGCATGGGACAGAGCACAACAGTCTCAGAGTTTTCGAGGTTGTCCTCTTCACAGTGCCGGTCACTAGGTGTTTCTACATATGGAGTCCCTGAATTGCTTCATACCAACAACCTTTCCATTGGCAGTGGGACGCTTACCCATTGCACCCCCTTTCACATATTATGAAACACAGATAATCTTCATGTAAATAAGTCTAGTGTAGTGGTTATGAATCAGGCTGCAACCTGCAAGATCAGCAGTTCGAAACTACCAACTGTTCCGTGGGAGAAAGATGAGGCTTTCTGCTCCTGTAAAGATGTACAGCCTTGGAAACCCTGTACAGGGTCGCATGAGTCGGAACTGACTCCATGACACATAATAACAACAACAACAATACTTCCAACAGGAGACTTCGGGTAGTGCTATAGAATACACACTGGACTGTAAGGTCGGTTTGAATTGAAAGGTTGGTTCTAACTCACCAGCCACTCCTCAGAAACCCAATACAGGGTCACTATGAGTTGGAACCGATTCACAGCACTTAACACCAATGCTTATAACAAGATTACCATGTAAAATACACAGTTAATTCTCATGGGAATAGCCCGTGAACTCTCCTCAATAACTACGGGTAGAATTTTCACCAGGCTTTTTGATGTAAAGTACACCTGACCTAAGCCATGATATTTTCAATTGCCTCTTTAAAGTGCACAGATGTCAGTTTGAGAACTAGGTACACCTGACCGAAGCCAAAGTGTTTTCAGTAGCTTCATATGCATGTGACAGTTGGGCAATGTCTAAGAAACACCACAGAAGAATTGATGCATTTGAGTTATGGTGTTGGAGAATATTGAAAGCACCATGGGCTGCCAGAAGAGTAAACAAATCTATGTTGGAGGAAGTACAGCCAGAATGCTCCTTAAAATCCAGATGCATTTTGTCTCTCATATTATCAGAAGGGACAAGTCTCTGCAGAGGGACAGCATGCTTGGTAACATGGATGGTCAACAAAAAAGAGGCAGACTCGCAATGAGATGGGTTGACATAGGAGCAGCAACAATGGGCTCAGGGATTAGCAATTCTAAGAATGACGCAGGACTAGGTAGTGTTTTGTTTTGTAGTTGTTATAAATCAGAACGGATTCCACGGCACCTACCCTTAACAGATATGTACATGTTAAGGAGCTAAGAAGTTTCTCAGTATCATTGTATGATATGAGACTTTTTAACTCTAGGACATTGAAATCACATGCCCATAAATGAAAACATTCATTGACGATACAAAATGCATTCACTAATAATTGTATGAGGCAGCTTCAAAAGATTTGTGGGCAATACATTTTTTTAAAAAGGTAATGGAATTTCCCCATGAACCTTTGAAGCCCCCCCTCATACAAGCATCTGCCTTGTGTCAACTACTTTACATATGAGTTGGTCATTAAATTCTGAAATCACTATGAAGTTGCTATCATCAGATTCTACAAATGAGCAAACTGAAATTCAATGAGATTAACACAACAGCTCATGCTGCTTGTTGGTAGAATGTGAAAATGGAAGGAGCCAAGATTCTGACCTCCAAAGTTCCAGCTCTTTTCCCAGTGAAATACTATCTGCACACAGTTGATCTGTGGCCCACAGAATATTTGAGGAGCAGGGCTTGGGAAAGGGATGGTTCACCTGGTACTAGAATAAAATGGCTAGGATCCTTTTCAAGACAGGTTTGCTCTTTAAAAATCTTCCAGTAACGATGGTTCTTCGCTGTACTTTATCCAGAAGCACTGTTTAAGGAACTATAGCATTTAACAAAACTCTATTTTAGAGGGCTCCTTGATTCAGTTAATATTCATTGAGTGACTACTATTTGCTATGTATTTGCTCAAGAAGTCTTTCTGACAACATGTGAGACGGATGCCATGTTTGGTAAGGTGGCGGGTCAGAGAAAAAGAGGACGACCCCCAGCGAGATAGACTGGCAAAGTGGCTGCATCAATGGGCTCAAGTGTGGCAACAATCTCACTTTGTGAGGTTGACCCAAGACCAGGCAGTGTGCCAATCTGTTGTGCATAGGGTCACCATGAGTCAGTACTGACTCAACGGCATCTCACAACAACAACAACAACAACAACAAGAAGGAGCCCTAGGGGCACAATGGTAAACCAAAATGTTAACTTTTAAAACCTACTGACCATTTCGTGGGAGAAAAGCTCCCATAAAGATTCACGGCCCATGAAGATTACAGCCTAGGAAACTGTATGAAATAGTTCTGCTCCATCTTGTAGAGTGGCTTGCTATGAGTTGGCAATGACTTGATGGCACATAGCAACAATGACACTGTGTTCTCAGTGTTGGAGACACAATATGAAAAAGATGCATGTATCAATAAAGGCCCCCTGTGGCGGTGACTAAACAGCTACAATTTAATCTTATGTGGGCAAATGCACACTGTGGTGTATAAGCAGGAACTGGTCTAATACAGCAAGGCAGTGGGCAGGGAAGACGTCAACAAATGATTTCAGTAGAATCGTAAGGATGAGCAGGAATTTCCCAGAAATCTGCCTGTGTGAGTATATCAAGGAAGATTAGCTCAGAGGAGGACAGGAGGAAGATAAAGGCAAGGAAGGCAGTGGAACACGTGAAAACCCTCCCAGAGCCCAGGGGTTTCCATTCAGCATCTGTTAGAAATCACACTTCCAGGACATCAGTCTGCCAAGAGGTTGTTGCAGACAGTTTGTTGTCTACCCAACAACTCCCTCTTTTCTTATGAGCAGAGCCCCACTTTGTTTATAACAGACTGCTCTGCCTTGGGAGATAAATCATGGCTGGGCTAAACCAGTTATGACATTCCTCTTAGACAAGCCCTCACTTTCCCAACCTCCCTTAGAGCTAGGGTTGACTAGATGGCCTAGTTCTTGTCCAGGATGTTATGATGCATGTTTTAACTTTACTTTCCTCTTGACCCGAAGAAATACCATGAAACAACAAGCAAGAAACCATCAAGCCAGTATGTTAAGAATGAGGGGCAGAACAGAAAAAAAATAGCCTGGGACCTTGTTGAATCACAGAGCAGTTGTTTTAACTGCAAAATACACCCATGTCAGACTTACTGACATGTGATAGGATAATAGCATTTTTAAAAGGCTTCACTACCAAGTTTGCTGTTTTAAGACAAAGAATTTCTGTCTGATACAGAGCACTCCCAGCTAAAAATAGAAGCAAAATGCTGTCTTCACCCTTCCTTTCAAATCCCTCCACCAACAGCTTTTCTTAATTTGGTACATGTACTTCAGCCCTGGCTGACCACTACTGAGAAAGTCCAAGCTCTGTGAGCATCCTTCCTAATGCCCATTGATTTCCAACTTGGTTTTGCTCTGGAGAGTTACAGAGAGAATATGGTCATTGTGCCCTGGCATATTCACAGTGATGTACCTACCACCCGTGACAGTGGCCATATTGGATTAGGTCTCTAGGGCCAGTACGGATCATAAAGGGCTGTGGCGGATATGGTTCCAGTTCTTGGGTCATGTACATGTCAGGTTGCAAAGATCAGAAACACGACAGCTTTCATTCCTGGCAGAGGACCTTGTTTATCTTTGTTATTGGCACCAGTTGCTACCAAAGCTGGGCCAAAAGCTTGTTAGTTACTGGAAGTTGGCAGAGGACATGCACCAGAGTGGCCGACTGACATGAAGAATTGATGTTCTTGCAGTTTTCATAGTGTTTCAGCTGTAAATTCTCATTGGCCCAGTTGGTGATGGCCCAGCTGCATCAAGATACAACTGGCTATATTTAGTCATCGGCATCAAGTCCATCTCCAGTCCAAGAATCAAAAATAATTTAATGCTAGATTTAAATGGATTAGGTTAAATTTTTCTTTCATACTCAGTGACCAGGGCTCCTTTTTTTGATTGTTGTTGTTAAGTGCTGTTGAGTCCTTTCCAACTCATAGTCACCCTATATAGCGTTTCCAAGAAGCAGCTGGTAAGTTTGAACCACCAACCTTGTGGTCCAGCGCTAAGCCTACAGCACCACACCAGGACTCTTTTAGTGCCCATTAAGTAATTATAAAACAAATTCAGGGATGGAAAACCTTTAAAACTTTTTGGATAATCTGATAGGAAAAGTCAAGCCATCTTCCTCATCTTTTGATATTTGTTCCTTATTTTTGCAGGGTTTGTGAAGGCCTGGAAATCAGAGACACATCTTTCACAAAAAGCCCAGGAAAGGCTTGTAGCTGGGTTCTATTGAGGACTTCCTCTGTTTAGGTTTTCCCAGCCTAAAAGATCTTGTTGGACACCTTTGATTTATGGTTTTCTCTCTTTCATTTTATAGCCAACCCAAAACAATTCTTTCACTAGGTTATTTTAAAATATGGCTCCCATTTCCATAAATCTATTAAAACTGTCACTTGAGAATCATCCAAGTCTCCTTGGTCACCCAGCACGCTGTCCTTTTCTCCTTTTTTATGTTGATCTTTAGTACCCATTCTTTGATTCTCACATCACCAAACTCCTGATCTCATTTACTTTTGGCTCATTGATTTTCTTCACTGACTCCACCTTTTCTTATTTATAGACCTTAACTAACTTCACCTTTTTTGTTTCCTTCTCTTTGCATAATTTCTCTTAATCAATCATCTCATTCTTCTGTTGTATATCCAATCAACCCTTCCAGCCCTTTCCATTTCCCTGTGCTGTAGATCCCCATACATCCCACCCCATACCTGCCAGAATCTCAAACTCAACATGTCCCAATCTCATCAACTCGACCTATAAACCGGACCCTCCTCCTGACTCCTCTTCTTGGCAATGCCTTTCTCCCTATTACTCAAGTTCCAAATCTCCGAATCCTCTCAGATCACATTCCTACCATATCCAGTCTATAACAAAGTCCGGTCATCTACCAGATTCAGGAGCATGCATGTGACCCAAGTAAAACTAATGATTTCTGAAGAAATCTTACTATACACAACCTGGAAGAGTACTGCAGGTATTTACTCAAATTTTGTTCGATGCTCTGATAAGGTGGGTAATTTCATCTCTTTTGCCAGTGACAGGTTTAGAAGGGCCACATCACTCAATTCTGGCCAACAAATCACAACGGGATGCCTTCTGGGAAGGTTTATGAGAAAATATTTTGCTGATGAAAAACTACGCAGCAGACAATTCTTGTTCCTCTGGAGTTGGTTGTGACTGTCTTGTGGTAACTGAGTTGTGGTGATAACCTACCACAGTGAATGGAAGACCAAAGAGCTGAAGACGGAAAGTAGAGAAATGGAAGATTCCAGGTTCCTAATGCTGCGGACCCACTGTCTTGACCCAACCTCCTTTCACACACTTTACTATTTAAGATAATAAATCTTAGCATTTAAGCCATTTGGGATTTGTGTTGCCCATTACTGGTAGACAAGAGCATTCAACAAACTGGCATAGTCAATAACGCTTTTCTCTAGCTCCACAGTGCATGGATGGTGCCTGGATTCTCACTGTTCTCTTCTTGCCTCTTTCTTTCATCCCTCATGTGCTCACTTTCTCCTTTGTTCTCTGTGCTGACTTTTCCTCACTCCCAACTTTTCTCTCTTGCATCCCTTATCCCCATCTGCTGGATCTTGGTGGGTCCATGTCCTTATATGGAGATTAATTTCGCTTTCCAGGTTCCTCCAATTCTGTACCTCAACCTACTATTCTAAGTACAACAAAGGCAGACTGGTGGTAGTGGTGGTTGTGTGACATCGAATAGGTTCCGAGTCACAGTGACCCTGTACAGAAATCTTACTGTAAATCTTTATGGGAGCAGAAAGCCTCACGTTTCTCCTGCAAAGGCAGAGTAGCCAAGTATTAAAAACCCAGTTTCTCTTTAAAAGATGAAAAGGAGAAAGATTGTCAGCAGTTTTATTTATGTCACTATGAAATCATAATATTGGTGAATTTACTCTCACTAAGGAGCTCTGGTAGCGTAGTGGTTACGAATCGGGCTGTGAACCGCAAGGTCAGCAGTTCAAAACTATCAGCTGTTCAGCGGGAGAAAGATAAGGCTTTCTGCTCCTGTAAAGATTTACGGCCTCGGAAACCCTGTACAGGGTTGCTATGAGTCGGAACCGACTCCACGGCATATAACAACAACAACAACAACAACCACAACAACCTTCTAGAAGGTGCGCTGGTAGCATAGTGGTTAAGAATGGGGCTGCGAACTGCAAGGTCAGCAGTTCGAAACTACCAGCTGTTCTGCGGGAGAAAGATGAGGCTTTCTGCTCCCATCAAGATTTACAGCCTCAAAAAACTAGAAACCCTGTATAGGGTTCGCTTTGAGTTGGAACCGACTCCACGGCACATCATCACCACCACCACCACCACCAATAACCTTCTAGAGTCCTGGTGTGGGTTAATGTACCAGACTGCAAAGCCATTTGAACGGCAAAGTTGGCAGTTCAAGCTCACCAGCTGCTCCTCAGAAACCCTATACAGGGTCACTATGGGTCAGAATCGACTCGACGGCATTTAACAACACTAATCTTCTGTGCTCCTCCTTGTCAACCTGATAAATCCCAGTCCCTTTACTTGGCATTCAAGGTTCTCCATGACCAAGACTTCATCTTCTTTTAAAGCAGAGGTTTTTCAACCTCAGCCCTAGTGACATCTTGGGCTACATAATTCTTTGTAGTGGGGGGCTATCTATGCATTATAGGGTATTTGGCAGCATCTCTGGCCTATTCCAGTAGATGACTCAACAACTTCTGCCAGCTATAACAACCTGAAGTGTCTCCAGACATTGCTGAAAGTCCCCTGGGTGGCAAAATAGCATTTGGTTGAGAACTACTGTTTTATACTCTATCACCTGCTAATTTCCCATACTTAGCATTCTGTTTATAACCTGAATTAGAGAATCCTCATGTTGTTGTTGTTGTTAAGTGCCGTCGAGTTGGTTCCGACCCATAGCGACCCTGTACAGGGTTTCCAAGGGTGTAAATCTTTACGGGAGTAGAAAGCCTCATCTTTCTCCCGTGGAGCGGCTGGTAGTTTCGAACTGCTGACCTTAAGGTTCGCAGCCCCATTCGTAACCACTACGCTACCTTTGTTTATTCTATCCTTCTTTTTTACCACCCAACTCCACCAATCTAAAGTTCTAGCACATTTTTTAAAGGCCCAAATAAAATGTCCTTGCCCTATGAAATAATACTTCATCTGGTCTTAACTGAATTCTCAACAGCGTTTTATTGATATCACTCATGTACATAATTTAATGCCCCATTTCCATTTGTGATTACTATGTAGGTACTCCATAAATGAGTGTTTCCTCAATGTATGTATGAATGTATGTTTCATGGTTGGTAGAACATTGAACTACGAGCATAAGAGTTTATGCTTTCTCTTCTCAGTGAAGGAAGCAACAGGGAGGAACGTATTCTTATGCCCTTTGTATTCATTTTCCTGAGTTTGGTAATGTATTGGAATAGAATTGAGACTTATTAGAACTTGCCTCACTCAAAAGGGTTTACAGAAGAATGCCAACAAGTTGATCTGGATAATTTCCTACCCTAAACATACTTGGTGGATGCCTTAAACCACTCTTAGGAAAATGTTCCCGTTTACAAAAACCAAAACCAAGAGTCACTGTTGTTATTGCCAAGTGACTAGAAAAATATATACTAGTCTCTTAACTCCATTGGATCCCTGAAAGTCCAGAGGAAGACTCAATCTCATCTTTTATGAAGGCCGTTCTGGACACCCCAAACTAAAGCAGTCATTCAATCTCTCTCTACTGTACCCCTCTATTTTATTTCCATGCAGAGCTATTCTATTTCTTAGTGTGGCACCATGGTCTAATGCATCAGACAGCAAAGTCATCTGAACTGCAAGTTTGGTGGTTCAAGCTCACCAGCTGCTCCTTGGAAACCCTATACAGGGTCACTATGGGTCGGAATCGACTTGACGGCACTTCACAACATTATAATATACTGTCCTCTTCTGACCAACTCTACCTCCCACAGCTATCAGCACTCACACTGGCAAAACCTCTCAACCACAGCAAGTCACATCCGGAACATAAAGTGAGTTTTTTCTATCTGGGATCAAATGGTTTCTTTGAGTCATTTCCCACCTCAGAGATACAGAGCACCTAGAAACTCAGGGATTCCAGTTGCCATGGTGACTGACCTACTGTGATTTTGAGGATTGTCCCTTACAACCTACCAACTTTGATAGGAACCCTTGACTCAACAGTTTGATCTAAATGGTGAAATTCTTTATTTCGATACTGCCACCTTGAGTTCACTTGAAATAGTGTGTCCTTCTTCCTTTTTTGTCACTGAACAGACACTTCTATGATGGAAGGTTCTCTGTGACTCAAGTGACAGGCACTGCAGCAGGCAAGGACCAGCTTTGTCCCTTTTACAGGAGTGTAGTCACTCTGGTTCTCCTTGTCAAGGGAAGGCTTGTCAACAGACTCAACGGATATCTCATTGCTGGAGGATGTATCTTAGACATCTCATGTTGCTTTCTTTAAAAGAAAAGCATTGAAGTACAAGCTCAGAATGAAACATAATTCCAAAATAAAAAAGGAAAATTCCTTTCAGAAACTTGACTTTCACGGAACTGTTGAGTTCAAGCTTTTAAAGCAAAAATAAGAACTGTGGCCAAGGAGAGAAAGAGTCGATGTGTGTGTAAAAGATGAATAAAAGAACTGTGTAATTTCTCTCCAATGTTCCTAATAATGCCTTATCACTGAAGTTAATGCTTCCTCATTCTATAAAATGAGACTTCCGTTTTCACCTGAATAATATCTTGTAACAGAAAGTTGTTTTCGTTAACACCATCATTTCACTAGTTGTAGAGCTCAAATAAACTTGCTTTCTATTGAGCTTTTGCCTGGTGGCTAGTTTGCAAATCTAGAGGGTTTAAAAAAAATTTTTTTTAAGTGCGAGTTTTTTCCTAAGCAAATGCCTGTCATATTAATGATTAAAACCCATTAAGTTCATCATGGAAGGTGGTATAAAAGGACACCCGTTTCTTCAATTAGGTGATTTATTGCCCTCTAGTGGCATGACATGCTAAATATTGATGTCAAACCAAAGAAGACTGAATTTGTATTTGTTGAACTATTTATTCTACACGCAGAATTCTAGGCCCTGGGTTTAAAACAGCAAATAAAATAAACAGAACTCTAACTTCAAGGCACACATATACTAATGGAGGAGACAGAAAATTAAAGTTTAAATGCAACAACTCTCAGTGATTAGTGCTCTGCATGGAATTAAAATAAAGTATCCTGGTATGGCGCTGTGGGTTAATGCATCAGACTGCAGAGTCCTTTGAACTGCAAAGTCGGTGGTTTAAGCTCACCAGCTGCTCCTTGGAAACCCTATACAGTGTTGCTAAGTGTTGGAAGCGACTCTAAGGCACTTTACAACAACAACAACAACATACGGTAGAGGGGAGTCCTGATGTGGTGCTGTGGGTTAATGTGCTGGACTCCAATGTCTGTTTGAACCACAAGGTCAATAGTTCAAGCTCACCAGCTGCTCTTTGGAAACCCTATACATGATCACTAAGGATCAGAACCAACTGGACAGCATGACCTCCCTAAGCAGGTGATATTAACTCTTCACTCTTAATGTGAAGATGGCCAATTACATGAAGCTGAGAAGAAACAATCTTTGAGACAGCAGAAACAGCTGAAGCGTGCATCTCAAGGCAGAGATGAACTTGGATATTCAAGAAACAAAGATAGTCAGAATAATACATGAAAGCAAACCATTCCTCCCACAACTCTCTTTAACTCTTCAGTTGGGTTCGATAACCCATTGCCATGGCCATACAGAACTCAAAAGCCATACTTTATAGTGTATTAGGGAAGTTGTTGTTTGGTGCCGTCAAGTTGGTTCCGACTCATAGTGACCTTATGCACACTAACACAACACACTGCCTGCTCCCTGCAGCATCCTCACAAATGTTGTCCAGGTTGAGCCCATTCAGGGTCAGAAATGTTCAGGGCACAGTTATTTCAATCATTTGCCCACAGGACACAAGCCATAAACCTCAGTATGAAGGCGTTAGCTCTGGAGATCCCACCACTCATCTATCAGTTTCTCATACTGTGGTGGCTTGTGAGTTGCTGTGATTCTGAAAGCTATGCCACTGGTATGTTAAATACCAACAGGGTCACCCATGGTGGACAGGTTTCAGATGAGCTTCCAGATGAAGACAGACTAAGAAGAAGGAGTGACAAACTACTTCCTAATATTTAGTCACTGAAAACCTTATGAATAGCAGAGAAACACTGTCAGATATAGTGCCGGAAAACGGGCCCCTCAGGTTGGAAGCCATTCAAAATGCCACTGGGGAAGAGCTGCCGCCTCAAAGTAGAGTTGACCGTGATGACATAAATGGAGTAAAGCCTGTGGGAGAGAAGCCCATGGGACCTTCATTTGCTGATGGAGCACAACTCAAAATGAAGAGAAACAGCTGTAAACATCCATTGAAAATTGGAACATGGAATGTACGAAGTAGGAATTTGGGAAAATTGGAAGTTGTCAAAAATGAAATGGAATGCATAAACATTGATATCTTAGGCATTAGTGAGCTGAAATGGACTAAAATACATAGAAATCAGATCACCATAGTTATTCAACCTGTATGCTGAGCAAATAATTTGAGAAGCTGGGTTATATGAAGAAATTGGCCATGTTGAAATCTGATGACCACATGGTTTACTATGCCAGGAATAACAAATTGAAGAGGAATGGTGTTGTAATCATTGTCAGAAAGAACATATCCAGTTCAGTCATGAGGTACGATGCTGTCTGTGATGGGGAAATATCCATGTGGCTACAGGGAAATCCAGTTAATACCACTATTATTCAAATTTATGGACCAACCACTAAAGCCAGTGAGGATGAAATAGAAGAACTCTACCAACTTCTTCAATCTGAAATCGATCAAACATGAAAGCAAGATGTATTGATCATCAATGGTGATTGGAATGCAAAGGTTGGGGGCAAAGAGGAAAAATCAGTAGTTGGAAAATATGGCCTTGGTGATAGAAATTGTGCTGGAGAATGCATGATAGAATTCTGCAAAGTCAGTTTCTTCATTTCAAATACCTTCTTTACAATAGCATAAGAGATGACTATACACATGGACCTCACCAGATGGAATACATAGAAATCAAATTGACTACATCTGTGGAAAGAGACGATGGAAAAGCTCCATATCATCAGTGAAAACAAGGCCAGGGGCAGACTGTGGAAAAGACCATCAATTACTCATATGCAAATTCAAACAAACTGAAGAAAATGAAAATAATTCCATGAGAACCAAAATATAACATTGAATATATCCCACCTGAATTCAGAGATAATCGGAAGAACAGATTTGATTCATTAAACATTTGAAAAGTGAGGCAGCACTAGAGGCACTCACTCATCTCTGCCAGGAAATTTGGAAGACGACTATATGGCCGACTGATTGGAAGAGATCTGTATTTGTGCCAATTCCAAAGAGATGGGACCCAATGGAATCTGGAAATCATTGGACAATATCTTTGCTATCCCATGTGAGTAAAGTTTTACTAAAGGTAATACAGACATGGCTGTAAGCATACATTGACAGAGAACTTCCAGAGGTTCAAGTAGGATTTAAAGAGACCATGGAATGAGGGATATCATTGCTGATGTCTGATGGATCTTGGCTGAAAGCAGAGAATATAAAAAAGATGTTTACCTGTACTTTATTGACTATGCAAAGGCTTTCAATTGTGTGGATCATGACAAGCTATGGACAACATTGCAAAGTATGAGTATTCCAGGACACTTAATTGTGCTCAAGAGGAATGTGTACCTGGACCAAGAGGCAGTTGTTCAAACAGAACATGGGAACAATGAATGGTTTAAAATTAAGAAAGGTGTGCAACGGGGTTGTATTCTTTCACCATACTTATACAACCTGTATGCCGAGCAAATAACCCGAGAAGGTGTGTTATATGAAGAAAAACATGCAATCAAGATTGGAGGAAAACTCATTAACAACCTGCGATATGCAGATAATACAACCTTGCTTGCTGAAAGTGAAGAGGACTTAAAATATTTACTGATGAAGATCAAAGAGCACATCCTTTGGTATGGATTACATCTCAATTTCAAGAAAACAAAAATCCTCACCAAGGGACCAATAAACAACATTCTTATCAATGGAGAAAAGATTGAAGTTGTCAAGGACTTCATTCTTCCTGAATCAAGTATCAACACTCATGGAAGCAGCCGCCAAGAAATTAAACGACGTATTGCAATAGGAAATCTGCTGCACAAACCTTTTTAAAGTGTTGAAGAGTAAAGATGTCAGCTTGAGGACTAAGGTGTGCCTGACCCAAGCCATGGTATTTTCAATAACCTCATATGCGTGCAAAAGCTGGACAGTGAATAAGGAAGACTGTAGAAGAATTGATGCTTCTGAGGTATGGTGTTGGAGGAGAATATTGAAAGTGCCATGGGCTGCCAAAAGAACCAATAGATCGGTTTGTAGTGCAGCCAGAGTGCTCCTTGGAGGCCAGGGTTGTCAAACTTCGTTTCTCATACTTCTGACATATTGTCAGGAGGGATCAGTCGCTAGAGAAGGATATCATGTTTGTTAAGGTGGAGGATCAGAGAAAAAGAGGAAGACCCCCAAAGAAATGAATTGGCCAAGTGGTAGCATCAATAGATTCAAATGTGGCAACAGTAGTGAGGTTGGCCCAGGACTGGGCAGTGTTTCATTCTGCTGTGCATAAGGTCGCTATGAGTTGGTACCAACTTGATGGCACCTAACAACAATAACAACTCTGTTGATCAATAAACCTAGCTCCATCACCTGGAGGCAGCCCACTCTACAAGCAAGCTTCCTGCCCAAAATCACTGTTTTACTTACTCTGTGAGTTGGGGAGCTCACCATTCTGTCTCACTCTGGTTCTCGGTTCTGCTGCGCTGCTGCTGTTCCTCCGCCATTCCTTGGGTATCATAGCTTTCTGTCCCTGGGTTGAAGAGTTTCAATGCACAGGGATTTGGGAGCCAACAAACAGGCTCCACTCCCAGGTTTCTTCATTACGCTAGCGCGATTCCCCACCCACCCTGAAGTGGTCCGCTTTATACTCACGCTAGAGGGTCACGTTTTTACAATTAAAATTAACTCTGTTGACACCCACAGCTGAATCTTGTCATCAACAACGAAGACTAAGGTTAGAAGAGATATATTAAATAGTTCACCACACCATAGTCAGTGTTGACTGGGGCATTGTTGTTGTTGTTGTGAAGTGCCGTCGGGTCGGATACAACCCATAGTGACCCTGTATAGGGTTTCTGAGGAGCAGCTGGTGAGCTTGAACCGCCTACCTTGCAGTTCAAACGACTTTGCAGTCTGGTGCATTAACCCACAGCGCCACACCAGGATGGTTGTTGGGGAGAATTAAACAATATGAAGTTGAAAAGAAAGGTAATGGTCCAGGTGTGTAGGGTCTTGGGGAAAAAAGAAAATAAACTCGAAGGATATTAAGTTGTAAGGGATAACATGACTTAATTCATGATTTGGTCTTGTTTTTTAGGCTTAACTGTGGTCACTGTGTGGAGAATAAATTGTTGGAAAACAAAGGAGGAAGCTGGAAAACCAGCCGCACAGCTACTATAGTAATCCCCCATGAGAAATGATGGTGGTTTGGTCCAATATGGCTGCCGCAGAAGTGGAGCTAGTGGACAGATATCGTTGTTTTTGAAGCAGAATCAACAAGATTTGTTGAATGGGTTGAATGTAGGCAGTGAGAAAAATAGAGAACTCAAAAATGGCACTTACATTTTTACTTGAGCAAAGGAACTGGTATATTGATTCAGAAAGATTGGCTGAGGAGTGGGCTTGGAAAAACTATCAGGGCATGGCCTCATGGCTTGACTGCAAAATACAACTTTTTAAGGATTGTGTGATACAGTAATGATGGACCATGAAATATTTAAGCTTTAAGAGGTATGTTGTTGTTGTTAAGTGCTGTCTGTCGAGTCAATTCCAACCCATAGCGACCCTGTATAGGGTTTCCGAGGAGCAGCTGGTGAGCTTGAACCACCGACCTTGCAGTTCAAACGAGTTTGCAGTCTGGTGCATTAACCCACATCGCCACACCAGGAGTCCTTAAGAGGTCTAAAGGGTCAATAAAGTTTACCAAAGTAAATTAGTCAGAACAGTTCGTAGATTGCAGTGTGAGGTAACCCAATAAGCCAGGAAACACCATTTTACAGTATGGAGCTAAGAGTCGAGAGCTTTGGAATTCTCTGTGAGCAGCTTTTCTCTCAGCTCCTTTTCTATGCTTTGGGGACTGCCATTGTGCTCCAGGAGAGAGTATCAAGAAAGAACTTGGAACAAAATGACTCCAGATCCCTTCTTTTACAGACAAAGGTGTTGCAGCCCAGAACCAGAAGGGTGGAAGGAACGCAGTATTAATGGAGCTCCTGCAATATTCTATGAAGATATTATATTAAGGACTGTACACACCTTACCTCATCAACTCTCAGGGCAGTCTTGCAAAGTATGCATAAATTCCCATTTTCCAGCTCTGAAAACTGAGGCCCTGAGAATTCAAAATTTTCACAGCTACTACTGACAGATGGAACCAGAAGGCTCAAGTTCTAGGGCTCTGGTATGCATGCAATGCTGTTTTAAAGGATTTAAACACATGAGGAAGAAAATTAAGTTAATTTGGATAATTATCCTTAGAGTTTAACATTCCATACTGTCACCTAGACATGTTGGGAAAAGCCAAATTGCAAGGTTTCTATAATACACCTAGCAAATTTTTTGGCTAGTCTAGGACTAAAGTTGGGAATAATAATTATTATTATGTATCTGCCATTTACTAAGCACTTTCTATATGCCATTGTTTCAAATACATCCTCGTACTTAATCCCTACAACAAATTCGCAATATGTTATGATCTCCATTTTGCAGAGGAAATTAAGGCTTAGAGAGGCTAATCAATTTGCTGAAGGTTACACACTATGCACTCAGGAAAGTGTGGCTGTGGACCCATACCTGTCCTCCTCCTAAGCACATGTCCCTTTGTAAGTACTCATCTTCTCTCAGGTCTGAGTTCAGTGGTCCACAAAGGCCTGTAAACATTTGCAGTGCCTGGGGGACAGGAAATAGAGGGACTGCAGAGACAACCTCTGGGCCACAATTGAGCATCATATGTAACAGAAAATCTAACATTGTGCTTTAGCTGAAGAGGGGACAGAAGAGGAATAGACAGTGAACTGAACATGAGCTAGCAGCAGCAAAGGGTCTTTCTGTGCAGTTGGAAACACTGAAGTTCCTTTGGATCTTGTATCCCTACAAGCTCAGAAAGGACTAGGGGGGGCTGTACAGAGCCAATTATACACAGTTGTTAGTGGAACTAAAGCTTGTGAACTGAAAACAGCAGGCAAAGGGGCAGGCCTTCTCCAAGTGGAAGTCTCTATAGATTGCAAAATAATGTAAACACCTGTTAGCACGATTCCCAGCCTTGTCTGAGTAACTGACTTAAATAGTATTGCTGCAGTGTTGGAGTGAAACCAGACAGCGTCAGTCTGAACTCACACAGCCTTTTAAAAAAGTTTTTATTGTGGATTGAGTGAGTTTACAGGGCAGATCATCAGTTTTACATTCAACAAATCATACACCTTGTTTCATTACAATGATTATAATCACCTCCATGTACCATCAGTTAACAGTATTTCTCTGTATTCACTTTAGCTCTTTCTCTTCTCTTTAAACACTCAGGCATATATATAATAATTTACACCACCAAAGGGCTCATTTTGTAAGTCTTCCTCCTGGCCACCAGCTCTTAGTCCCTCTCTTCCCATGAACCTAGAGTCCTCAGCTGCTCACCCTCTCCATATCCCCATCTCTGCCTCCATCTCTGGTGTCACGGCTTCTCTGGATAAGGTCCCATATTCCGCTTGTGCTCTTCTCCCTTGATGATCCTAGGGTCCTTTGTTTCTGGATTGTAAAACTAACTCTTCCCCCATTTTTGTTACAAAACTTCTATCTTTACAATTGTGACAGTTGCATATCATTATGATAACAATTACTCACTATTGAATCATAAGAATCTTATTATCCCCATCTCTTTTCACCAGAACTACTCTGGTAGCGTAGTGGTTACGAATCGGGCTGATAACCTCAGAGTCAGCAGTTCGAAACTACCAGCTGTTCCAAGGGAGAAAGACGAGGCTTTCCGCTCCTGTAAAGATTTACAGCCTCGGAAACCCTGTGCAGGGTCGCTATGAGTCGGAACTGACTCCATGGTACATAACAACAACATCTAGACAAGATGAAAACTATTCAGTGGGGACTCTTTCTTCCTCCACACACTCTTAAACTAAACTCCCTCTTGAAACCTTGTAAGCCAGTCACTTCATGCCTTAATTGCCCCCTCATTTTAGGTAGCCAATGTCTAAGTTGCCTGTCCCTATCTACCCTGTGTACAGAGGGGATAGCATTGATACTTGATGTGAAGACTCCTTCCCTTTCTGTTGGTATTTAGAGTTACCACCTCCATGAGTATAGGTCAGGTTCATCAAATTATACCAATTTACTCATGTTTCCTTTATTTAAAAAAAAAAAATTTTTTTTTTTAAATCTTCCTCTAGTTGAGTTCTGATTATCAAGCCATCTAGGTACTATCTGCAAGTTTGGGTGTTCTTGTGCATCTCCTCACACTTCATATCAGCTGGATGCTTCACTCTCTAGCCTTCTGTGGCCATGCCCTTGTCCGTGGGCTCATGTGTCTCCAGGTCTCACCACACTTCGAACCAACCAGCCCTTCCTCTTCTCTCTCTCATCTCCAGGTCAACGGGAGCCTATGGAACATGGTTGAACTCAGCCCATTTCTTCATTGCTACCTTTCCCCTTCTTCCACTCACCAATAGACCAACATGGTTGCCAGCAAGCTTACATGCCTATTCATACATTTGCTTTGAGTTCAGTCTTAGAGGAGAGTTTGTCCTGAAGGAACTTGATTGCTTGCCTTGATGGTGTTTTGGCAAACAGCTGGCTTATTCTTGTAGTAGTCAGTCATACTGACATTTTTGTTTGGGGTTTTTCCTGATGATCTTTCTTTGAAGATGTATCTTCTGTCACTCTAGCTGTTCCAGACTGGTCTGCTTGTCTTTTCTAGTGGGAATGTCCCACCTCAGAAGGTTCTGGATGGGACTTGGAATTCCACCTAAGGTCCTATACTCTGCAAAGACTTTGCAAGAGGCCTATTTCATTGGGAAAGTTGTAGAACCCCTTTTAGGTATTCCAATCAGTCATAGGTTGAAGATGGGCTTAGAAATTTTCTGTAATCATGTTTCCTGACAATCCCTTCTATCCCACTCAGGTGTCTATTTTACAATAGTTGTGTTGTTGTTGTTGTTGTTGTTATGTGTCGTGGAGTCGGTTCCGACTCATAGCGACCATGTACAGGGTTTCCGAGGCTGGAAATCTTTATGGGAGCAGAGAACCTCATCTTTCTCCCGCAGAACAGCTGGTAGTTTTGAACTGCTGACCTTGCGGTTCATAGCCCGATTCGTAACCACTAAGCTACCAGAGCTCCTTTACAATAGTAGGCAAGGAAAACCAATATTCATAAAACAGTCAAGCATCTTAGTATTATTTCCCCTCTTCAAACTATGCCTAGATCCCTGCATTACTAAGCCCTGTTGTTCCAAGGCTGAGCATGCATCAGTATTTACCTCTGTCACATTTAGCCCATGCAAACCTGTCTCAGTGTTCCCCTACCTTGTTCTTCCACCTCCTTCCCCTTCTTGTATTGCCTTCTTCAACACCTGAACTATGATGTGTCTGCCCTTACCCTGTGCTCTACCACCTCAACCTAAACCCCCCACCCCAACCCCACCGTTGTGGTTACCTTATATTCCATTAACTTTTCCCTCCATTTAAGACAGTATGTTTTATCCTGTAATCTGACATTCTCACCACCTGGATCTCTGTTCCTACATGTTTATCTTTTTTTACATTATAATTGTTTTGATCATAGATTGACCTCCCAAATCCTCTGAATTTGCTCTTACAGTTTTATTCTGCTCTCGACTTTTCCATTTGTTGATTGAGTTCCAGGTGATTTTGCCACGTATGTCAATCTCTGGTTATTGTCTGCTCTTGTTGGTTCTCATTCCATAGAACTCCCTTTAGGATTTTTTCATTTCAGGGTTAGCTTTGGCAAAATCCCTTAGCTTCTGTTTATTCTGGAATATTTTGATTACACCATCATATTTGATTGACAGCTTTGCTGGGTAAAGGATTCTTGGTTGGCATTTTTTTCCTTTCAGGGTTTTATATATGTCTCCCCATTGCCTTCTTGCCTGCCTGGTTTCTGTTGAGAGATCCGAGCTTAATCTGATTTGCTTGCCTTTGTGTGTTATACTTCTCTTTTCCCTAGCTGCTTTCAGGATTCTGTGATTATCTTTGATTTTGGAGAGCTTGATTATTATTTGTCTTGGTGATGTTCTTTTAGGTTCTATCCTTGCTGGGGTTCATTGAGCTTCTTGAATGCTTATCTTTTCACTTTTCAGGATGTTAGGAGAGTTTTCTTCCAGCAGCTCCTCAAGTATCTCCTCTGTAGACTTGTGTGATTCTTCTTGTTCCAGAATGCTGATAATTCTTAAGTTATTCCTCTTCATGTTGTCCAACATGAAACTTTGGCCTTCTTCAGATTTTTGTCTCCTTTTTTTCTGCTTGTTCTTCTATCTTAGTAGTGTTGAGAGATTTGTCTTCCAGTTCACTAGTTCTGACTTCCATCTCTTCAATTCTACTCCTTTGCCCTTTCAGTGTATTATTGTCCATTTCTGATATCCTATTGTTAATCATTTGGACCTATTTCTATAGGATTTGAATTGTTTCCAATGCTGTATCTATCTTATTTGATTGTTCCTATAATGCTTTCCTGACATCTTCCTTATTTTTCTCAATTTCATTGTAAAGTGTTTTGTTACATTTTACAATTATTTTTCTGAATTCCTTCTCAGGCATTTCCAAAGCCTGCCCATCTTCCAGTATGGAGTGTAGGTCTACTTCCAGATCATGTGCCTCAGTCACTTTATCTCATTTCTGGACATGTGCTGACATGGTCATCTGTTTCTGTTTTTTGGGGCACATTCAGTAGTTAGCTGTGGCCTTAATACTTAGATAGGTGTGTGCTTTGGTATTTTTTAATGCTTTCTGATTGCCTCCAGGTAGATGTGATCAGGAAATGGGATTCCCTTTTCACTCTTCTTCCAGAGATATTTCAAGATGCCACTATTGGTCATTATGATGTAATTCAGGATTTAATTTTCAGCCTGTTTCGTTTCAGTCTGCCTGTCCCACTCCACAACCCCCTTTCAGGTCTTTTTCCTAGTGATAAACAGTTCAGGGCCAGCTATGGCCATTTTGCAGTGCTATTTGGTTTTAAGGGGAAACTGTCCCTTTAAATTTTGAGGAGATCTGTGCACATGCATAGTAGAAGCCTCCACAGGTGGTGGTGGGGTTCCACTCACTCAGGCACCCCCTCTAGTCACCAGAATGGAAGTGCACAGACAGCTAGAGACCAATGAACAGATTAAAAAAAAAAAAAGAATGTCCACACCTTTATCTCCGTGGTTCTGTCAAGCATTCGTGGCTGCTCTGATCTTTCCCCCTTTTGGTATCACCCAAGATGGCGGCTCTGGGAGCAGCTGAGCACCTTCAATTAAAAAGCACTGGGTTTCTTGCTTCTGCTACAAATTCCACTGGCTGTAAGCCTTCCAACTGTCTAAGTATTCCTTTGTATGTGGATCAGAGTTCTGGGACCATCTGGTGAGCCTGCTTGGTCCGGTATTCTATGTTGTTGCTGATGGAGTTCCTTACTGCACTTCTACCCTCTTCTCCATCTTGTTTGTTCTCCCACAGCTATTTTTTTAGTAGCAACTAGTTACTCCCTCTTTGGGAAATTGGGGATTTGAAACCTGTACCTCTGCCTACCCTAGACATTGCCATAATTTATTCTGACTACACCCTTCTTTGTGCAATCCATCAAACTGAGCTTGATATTGACAGTTGCCCATATTAGTTACCTTGCAGATTAGGTAACTAATTACAGGCAGACGTCGGGTGATAAAATGTCTAGGATGACGTCATTGTGTCATATTCATCAGTTAGCATCTGTGGTTTGTAATAACTAAGGGCTTGAGATGTATGATGGGAAGAAGCATGTATGAAGCAGGACCCTTATCACCCTAGGTGTGGCCCACTAATTTAAAATACAGAAAAAACAGTGGTTTTCAAAGGATCATGAAATTTGCCATGTCTTGGCTATTGTTTATTTGTTGTTATTGTTAAGTCCTGTAGAGTCAGATCTGACCCATAACGATCCTGTACAGGGTTTCTGAGGTGAGCTTGAACCACTGACCTTGTAGTTCAAACCAACGTTGCAGGCCAGTGCATTAACCCACAGCACCAAATCATTGTGTTGTTAGGTGCTGCTGAATCTGCTGCAATTCATAGCACAACAGAGTGAATCACTGCCTGGTCCGGCACCAACCTCACCATCCAGTCACATTTGAGTTCATTGTTGCAGTCACTGCGTGCATCCATCTCACTAGGGGTCTTCTTCTTTTTCACTGACCCTTTACTTTACCAAGAATGATGTCCTTTTCCAGGAACTGGTGATAAGAGGTCTAAAGAATAGGAGATTACAATGTCTTGCCATCCTTGCTTCAAAGGGGCATTCTGGCTGTACTTTTTCCGTGACAGATTTGTTTGTTCTTCTGGAAGTCAGTGGTACTTTCAATATACTTCGCCAACACCTTAATTCAAATGCATCAATTCTTCTCCAGTCTTCCCTCTTCATTTCAATAGCAACATCCATTTTGTTCGAATGGATATCATCTGTACATGGAAAACTTCTTGGCTGTCATCCAGGTGACTAGAATACCTGTTTCAATTGGTTATGCTAAGCAGGAATCTCTCGATTTACCAAACCTGGTGTAAATTGTGATACATTTAAAATACTATAGGCTCCTAGGGACAACAGGAATTTAAAGAAGCAGTGAATACATGGGTACTCAAAGCCAGTAACTTTTTGCACATCAGGCCAATTTGGCTATGACAATGTCAGGTGGGAACTGTTAATTGACCATGGACCAAGCTCCATGCTTATAATAAGTGAGTTTAGCAGTCTGGAAGAAAATGGAACACAGGGATTGAACTTGATCAAGCCTTGATAATGTCTTCTTTTCTTACCCCATAGAGGACAAGCATGGATCATTTGCCATTTTTTTACATGAAATAGAATGTGATAAATATACTTTTACTGTGCTAGCTTAGTATGATAGGAATTCTTCTTCCCCTTTCTTGGGAATAATTATGTGAGAAAAACATGCCCTGATAACACTTTTGAAAAGTGTTATTTTATTTTGAACTACTTTAATATCAACCACATTTTAAAAATTAGTGATAAGAAGAATATTCTTAACTGGAGAAAGTGACAGAAGATGACATCATCTTGTTGGCTGGTGAAGATAATTAGTATCAGGATGGTAAGATTTCTGGCTAGAGCTTCAGAGGACAGTTCATTGACAGAGGAGGGAGTACGATGATCGGCAGTCCCTACTAGAACCATCTACATTATTGGATGAGAGATGTCAGCATATAGGAAGAAATCCATTCTTCCCAAAGGACAATGATTGTGTACAAAAGAGCTGAAAGAAAATGGAAGATAGTCAAGTTTGCATGAATCTCCCTTCCACTGACTTCTTTGCTTTGCATCCTCAGCAACACGATTCCTAACGCTGCCTCATGCGTCCTCACCTCCATCCAAAGTCCAGGAGCTCTTCCATTCTCACTTACTCCACCCACTTACAAAAGACTCATGTATGAAATTGGCAGTGCCTTAGCTATTCTATTTCTCCTGCAACGTTTACTCGGAGACTTTTCACTTTGTTAAATGATAGGAGCTAAATAGAGATAAAAAAGCTTCTACTTTTTTCTAGTGACCTTATGGATACTATGCCTAGCCTGCAGCTGTTGATTCATTGTTGTTGTTATTAAATGCTGTCGAGTCAGTTCCGACCCATAGCGACCCTCTAGAGGGTTTCCAAGGAGCGACTGGTGAGCTTAAACCACCAACTTTGCAGTTCAAACTGACTTTGCAGTCTAGCGCATTAACCCATAGCGCCACACCAGGACTCATAGCAACCCTATAAAACAGAGGATAATTACTCTGGAGGGTTTCCAATGCTGTCACTCTTTGTGGAAGTAAATTACTGCATCGTTCTCCTGTGGAGCAGCTGGTGAGTTTCAACCATCAACCTTTGGGTTAGCAGCTGAGGACTTAACCCTTAATCATGGTATGACTAGGGCTCCTTGATTCAATGCTTACAAGGAGAAATTCTAGTGGCAAGATAGGCAGAGCTTGCAGTGTTTCATGGTAAATCACCTATTCCTGCCTGCTCCTATGTAACAGGAAAGAACTAACCACAGGCTCTGATGCTTACCTCCAGGATTATGAGGTAGTAGCACAGCCCTCGTTGGGTGGTGTTTACATGAGGGTATAAATCCTGCTGGACGTCCTGGAAGATATTGTGGCATTCCTGGTTGACCCCAGACAGTGTGTGTGTGTGTGTCTACATGCACGGGCACAGTGAAGACTTTGCAGTCTTGATGGAATCTGCATGTGAGGGCAGGGCATTTACCTGGATTAGGACAGGTTCTCAGGGCCCCACTATACTGTCAATAGAAAGCAATGTTGTTGAGCAAAATGCAAGAGGAACCCCTCAAAATGCCCCTGGGGTTACCCCTATGAACTCACCCCAAATTTCTCTGAAAATAAGACTGTAAAGTGCAAGCTCAGGTATTCTTTGGGAGATAACAACATACCTTCCTTACTTCTGCAACAGCAGGAGAAAGGGCAGGGTGTCCAGTGTTATCAGAGCAGACTTCAGGTAGAGAATGGGTCTCCCAGCTGCAGAGACGCACAACTCCACCGTATCCTTTGTGAATGTCACTGCTGGCATGGGTGAAGGAGCAGCTCTGGGGCAGACAGGACAGAGCGTCAGAAGAAGCCATACAGTGATGACTATGGACACAGTGGTAACAAGGACACTGTCACTGGTCCCTAAAGAGCAGCACTGTACTGCAAACCACAAGGTCGGCAGTTCAAACACACCAGCTGCTCCTCGGAAATCCTATATAGTGTCACTGTGGGTCAGAACAGACTTGACGACACTTAACAACAACAACAAGGATAAGCACTGGACAGCTAATCACAAGCTAACTGCAAAGCTGGAGGTTCAAACCCACCAGCCACGCCTCAGAAACATTATACAGGATCAATATGAATTAGAACCAACTCCACAGTGCTTAATGGCAGCAAGCACAAAGGAGACTTGCTGGTGCTGTGGGCTAGGTGTTGAGCTGCTAACTGCAAGACCAGAAGTTCAAACTTACCAACAGCTCCATGGGAGAAAGATGAGATTGTCTGATCCTGAAAATATTTACAGTCTTGAAAACCCTATATAGGGTCGCTATGACTTGAAATCTACTTGATGGCTGTGGGTTTGGTTTCAGTAAGCCCAAGTAAATTTCATTATACATGGACCAGCAATCAACATACATGGAAGCAGCAGTCAAGAAATCTTTTTTTTTAAGAAATCAAACAATTTATTAGCATTACATTGGGCAAATCTGCTGCAAAAGACCTTTTTCAAGTTTTAAAAAGGAAAGATGGCACTTTGGTGGCTAAGATGTGCCTGACCCAAGCCAGGGTGTTTTCAGTCATCTCTGTTTGTTGTTGTTGTTAGGTTCCATCTAGTCGGCATCAACTCATAGTGATCCTATGGACAACAGAACAAAACACTGCCCGATCCTGGGCCAACCTCACAATTGTTGCCACGCATGGGCCCATTGATGCTGCCACTTTGCCAATCCATCTCACTGGAGGTCTTCTTCTTTTTCTCTGACCCTCCACCTTAACAAACATGATATCCTTCTTTAGCAACTGACTGCTCCCTCCTGACAACATGTCTAAAGGATGAGAGATGAAGTTTGGCCATCTTGGCCTCCAAGAAGCACTCTGGATACACTTCTTCCAGCATAGATCTTTGGGTTCTTTTGGCAGCCCATGGCACTTTCAATATTCTTCTATGCCACCATAACTCAAAAGCATCAATTCTTCTATGGTCTTCCTTATTCACTGTCCAGCTTTCACATGCATATGAGCTTATTGAAAACACCATGGCTTGAATCAGGTGCACCTTAGTCTTCAAGCTGACATCTTTGCTCTTCAACATTTTAAAAAGGTCTTGTGCAGCAGATTTGCCTAATGTCATATGTCGTTTGATTTCTTGATTGCTGTTTCCATGAGTGTTGATAGTTAATCCAAGAAGAATGAAGTCCTTGACAACTTCAATCTTTTCTCCATTGATAAGAATGTTGTTTATTGGTCCAGTGGTGAGGATTTTTGTTTCCTTTACATTGAGATGCAATTCATACCGAAGGCTATGCTCTTTGATCTTCATCAGTAAGTATTTTAAGTCCTCCTCACTTTCAGCATGCAAGGTTGTATCATCTGCATATCACAGATTGTTAATGAGTCTTCTACCAATCCTGATACCACATTTTTCTTCATAGAACCCAGTTTCTCGGATTATCTGCTCAGCATACAGGTTGAATAAACATGGTGAAAAAATACAACCTTGCCACACACCTTTCTTGGTGCAAAGGAGATAGAAGAAGAAATGATGCATTTGAATTATGTTGGCAAAGAATATTGACTACACTGTGGACTTCCAAAAATATGAATAAAACAGTCCTAAAAGAAATAGCTGTAGACATCCACTGAAAATTGGAACATGGAATATACAAAGTATGAATCCAGGAAAATTGAAAGTTATCAAAAATGAAATGGAACACATAAACATCGATATCTTAGGCATTATTGAGCCGAAATGCACTGGTCTTGGCCATTTTGAATCTGATGACCACATGGTCTACTATGCCAGGAATGACAAATTGAAGAGGAATGGTGTTGCATTCATTGCCAAAAAGAACATATCCAGATCAGTCATGAGGTACAATGCTGTCTGTGATAGGATAATATCCATGCGCCTACAAGGAAGACCAGTTAATACCACTATTTTCCAAATTTATGCACCAACCACTAAAGCCAGTGAGGATGAAGTAGAAGAATTCTACCAACTTCTTCAATCTGAAAATGATCACACATGCAATCAAGATGTACTGATCATTACTGGTGATTGGAATGCAAATGTTGGGAGCAAAGAAGAAGGATCAGTAGTTGGAAAATATGGCCTTGATGATAGAAATGATGCTGGAGATCACATGATTGAATTCTGCAAAACCAATGATTTGTTCATTTCAAACACCTTCTTTAAACTGCATAACAGACAATTATACACATGGACCTAACCAGATGGAATACATAGAAGTCAAATTGACTACATCTGCGGAAACAGATGATGGAAAAGCTCCATATCATCAGTGAAAACAAGGCCAGGGCAGATTGTGGAACAGACCATCAATTACTCATATGCAAATTCAAACTGAAGCTGAAGAAAATGAAAACAAGTCCACAAGAGCCAAAATATGACCTTGAACATATC
>NW_006408585.1:12357413-12359433 GCF_000296735.1 Chrysochloris asiatica
AAGTGGCAGCATCGATGGACTCAAGCGTGGCAACAGTAATGAGGTTTGCCCAGGATCGGGCAGTGTTTCATTCTGCTGTACATAGGGATGCTATGAGTCGGTACCGACTCGATGGCACCTAACAACAAGAAAAAGAATAGAAATAGAACCAGAATGTTTCTTAGAAGCAAGGATGAAGAGTTTTCCACTTGTTTATTTTCCACATATCATTAGAAAAGATCATTCATTAGAAAAGTACATCTTGTTTGATAAAATACAGGGTCAGCAAATATGAGGGAAAACATCAATGGCATTGAAAGTACACACTAAGTACAACAATGGACCCAAAGACACCAGCAGTCATAAAGATGAGCAAGAAAACCACGTTTCCTCCTGTTATACAGAAGGTCTCCAAGAGTCAGAGCAACTCGACAGAAACTAACAACACGAAGAAACAAGCCTGTAAGGCCTCCCATGTCTGCAGGGCAGTGAAAGAAAATCTGGCAGGGAAGTATCATTTGGAAACCTAGTGATCTTACTGGAAGTGGGAAGGCAGATGGCGTGAGTATATTACAACTGGTATTGTGTGGTCAGGGGATTCGCAGGGTACATCCTTCTTCTTAGCCCTTGAAAATAGAAATTGTAACATGATTGGAAATAACCAACCATGAGATTGATGTTACTGACAGAGGAGAGACAGAGGGTGGAAAAAATGCAATGTGTGCAATTGCTATTATTTACAGTGACACATGAAAACAGAGGAAACACTTTACAAACACGTTATAGACACTCAGAAGCAAAACAAATGGAAAGGCAATAGAAAAGACTATAAGCTTCCCAATGTAGTGAGCATTATTATTTTAATGAGCATCTTTTTGTGTTTTGTTTGGGGTTGTCATCAGATACTATACTAAGACCGACCACACTGTGTACCAGTAAGCAGATGCCAACCCGGTAGCAGCCAAACATTTTGGTGATTAATGTTCTTGGCCCAGAGAAAATAGCATCCTTTTTCCAAATTCAGAATTTTTTTTCTTTTGGCACAACACTTTGGAAGCTAGGTCTAGAAGTCTTCTCTGTTCACAGTCTACTCATAGGATTCACAATTAGTTAAGAATTTATTTTCATATACATGGGGAAAAAAAGTAGAGGTCATTTATTCCAACCGCCTGATTTTTTTCCTTCCTTTCTTCCTCCCTCCAATTTTTCTTTCTTATAAGTTGACTATATAGTTCATTTAAAATTGTATCCTGATGTAAAAAATAATATGTATATAATAAAAAATTGGACATTCAGAAAAATGTACAGTAAAGGCTTCATGATCTATCACCTATAAATGATTTTTACATTCACTATAAGACTTCAGATCATTCCTTTTTAAAAAATCTTTATCCAAATGTCGTATTTCCCAGGCTTGTCTTCTCCACAGTAGAAGTTCTGATAAGACAGAAGCTGCTATATTTCACAGGGCATCATGTTCCAAAGATGCTGGGAACCTGAAGACTTCCTAGAATGTACCTCCCTCATTTTCAAACAGGAAAATTGAGCTCCAAAGTCATTTGCCAAATAGCTCTATCAGAACACCTACATTGCAGTAGATAATTGCCTGGAAATTCGCTGTGTTCCTTTTCAGATAGAGTTCAGAGATGGCCAGAATGTTTCTTTGGTAGACAGCTGGCAGAATTCTACTTTCTCTTTTAAAGTGATATATCTCATGGAAGTGTGAAAACAAAGTTTCCAAAAGGAGCCTTTTCCACATTAGACAAGAATGAGTAGCAATCTCCAATCAAAAAAAAAAATCCTGTAGATGGTGAAATGCATAAGGGGTAGGCATGTAATGTTCAGGAGTACCTGGGTGGTGAAACTGGTTAGTGCTAACCACAAATGTCAAGGTTCAAGTTCACCAAGAGGAACTTTGGAAGGGATGCCTGGCAGTGTATGTTGACAATATCAGTCATTGAAAACCCTATGAAGCACATATATATGTAGAATTGTCATGAGTGAGGGTTGACGCCACAGCAACCGGTTTTTGTTTATTATG
>NW_006408585.1:12359918-12361347 GCF_000296735.1 Chrysochloris asiatica
GACTTCCTGCTCCCACAAAGATTTGCAGACTCAGAAACCCTATACAGGGTCATTATGAGTCAGAATCAACTCAGCGGCACTTGACAACAACAACAACATTAAATGACCTTGAAGGTGTCCAGTAGAGATTAATTGTTGTTGTTGTTGTTCATTGCAGTCAAGTTGGTTCTGACTCACATAGACCCTGTATAGGAGCTCCAATGAGTAACAATCTTGCAATTGAAACTGACCTTTTGGTCAAGTGTTACCCTACAATGCCACATCAGGACTCCAGCAGAGATCAATTGTATGGAAATAATGGAGTTCTGGTGCGGCACTCCACCCACTCCTTAGAAACCCTATACAGGGTCTGCAATGCTTGGAACCGAATTGATAGTAATTAACAAAGATTGACTTCACTTTTAAATAAACAGCAAACAATAAACATACAGGGATTGAAGCATATACTACCAAAGTAAACATGAGTGACATGTACCTATTCTATTCTGCTGTGCATAAGGTCGCTATGGGTTGGTACCAACTCAATGGCACCTAACAACAACAACAATTCTATTATCTACTTGGAGTCCTGATGTGGCACTGTAGGATATGCACTAGCTGCTCCTTGGAAACCCCAGATAGGGTTGCTATGAGTCAGAACAACAATTTTAGATTGTTGGTCATTTATTGCAGTCCTGGTGTGGCGGTATAGGATAATCACTGGACTGCAAGCTGCAAGATCAGAGGTTCAAGCCTACCAACTGCTCCTCAGAAACCCTAGAGAGAATCTCTATGAGTCAGAAACTACTCCAAGGCACTTAACAACAATAATAGGTCCTTTGTGAAGGATTAGTATGCATTAGTATCAAAAGGAAGAAATTCTGGTAACATAATGGTTAAGAGTTGGACTGCTAACCTCAAGGTCAGCAGTTTGAAACTACCAACTGTTTCACAGGAGAAAGAAGAGGCTTTCTGCTACCGTAAAGATTTATAGCCTCGAAAACACTATATAGGGTCGTTAGGAGTTCAAATTGACTCCAAGGCACACAACCACTACCTCCATCACAAGTATAAAAAGGTATTGGGAACCTATCACATAGGATCGTCCCCAAATCCACTATCCATATTTGTGGCATTTGTGGTGGCTGTGTACTGACTGAGACAAGGCATTATGAGGCACTACGGGTAAATACATTGGACTGTGAGGTCTGTTTGAGCCACAAGGTCGGCAGGTTAAGCTCACCAGCCAGCTGCTCCTTGGAAATCCTATACAGGGTGGCTATGAGTTAGAGCTGACTCAGCACTTAACAACAACTTCTACTTCAGGCACACAGGTGAGAGACTGGATTAAGTTGTTAAGTGCCGTCGAGTCGGTTCTGACCCATAGCGACCCTGTACAGGGTTTCCGAGGCTGTAAATCTTTACGGGAGCAGAACGCCTCATCTTTCTC
>NW_006408585.1:12362642-12364339 GCF_000296735.1 Chrysochloris asiatica
AAGAACGGATGCCCGTGTTGGGGAAGAGTAATGGGTATAAGTGCATACTTCCAAAAGAATATCAAATGAATGTGAAGTAGGGTCCAGGGCTCCTTAGGTATGAGGCTGTTCTTGGGAGAGACTGACTAATGCCTGGACATCATACTTGGTAAAGTAGAGGCTCAGTGAAGAAGAGGAGGCCCCTCAAGGGGATGGATTGGTACAGTGATCACAGAGTGAGCTCAGACATACCAATGGTCACGAGGGCGGCACAGGACCGCACAACGTTTCATTCAGTCAGACATATGACAGATGCTCAGTGAATCCATTGTAATGTTAGCCAAAATGCTAGCATTTAAAAATGTTTTAAAACACATCACGAAACACACAATAAATAATTCATATCCCTGCCTAATTTACTATTTTGCATGAATAAATCATATTCGCAGATCACTAAGGTCTACTTTTTGTAAACACTGTGGTTTTCAATCCTGGCTGCACATTGAAATTACCTGGAAACTTAAAAAAAAAATCCTGAAACCGAAGCCAAATCCAAGAATGTTACATCAGAGCTTTTAAGAGATAGGCCCTCAACGTTTCTAATTTCACATTCATTTGAATGAATGCAGGGAGAGGCTTATTCAGGTCAGCAGGTGAAATCCGTAAGACACAAGAGACAGATGTGCATTCAGAAAAAAAGGAGACCAGATGTTCACCAGACATTCCTTTCCAAGAGGCATTATTTTCCATCTGAAACACATTTGCCGGCAGCAGTTTATTGCATGCTTCTTTCAGCAGCGTTTCCAAGAGGACTTAGTGTTTTCTAAATAGATGGACCCAGGCTTAGCTCTCCTGAAAAGTTAAACCGGAGAGAAATGAATGGTTCCTTGTCCTCTGGATACAAGTCTCATTTAGCTCACAAAACTGCAAAGGTTTTTAGATAACCAGGTGATATCAAGGCAGGTGCCTTGTATCCGACATTAGTCTTCCCAAATGACCAGCCTAAGCCTGCTAGTTCTCCCATTTCTCCGTGAGCAATGGAGGGGGGCTGGGAGGCGGGCTTCATTCCCAACCTGTCAGCACAGGAAATTGCTGGCAGGTATCTGATTTCATGCAGGAAAAGGAGAAACAAAGAGGTGATACTTTGAATATGTGTTCAGTTGGGACCAGAGAATTTTCCTCCAAAGTCATTCGTCTTTATACACGAAGGGCCAAAGACAGCATCAGATTTTCAGCATGCTTCTCTGAGAAGGAACACAAGCAACATTTTAAATAAAATTAGTAAAGAGCACATTTGATATATCTTCTAAGTATAAAACATCCAAATTTCTTATGTCTTCTTCAGAAGAGAGACTGCTCGTCTACGCCATTTAGTTTTCTCAATCATGTGGCAGACTGCGTGCAAAATCCCCGTTTGTTCTTGAATGCTTATTTGGAATGAATTATTTAAGACTGGACAGTGACAGTTAGGATTTTAGATGATTGAATCACTGTGAAATAAACTATTATTATTAAGTGCCATCCGGTCAGTTCTGACTCACAGAGACCATGCTATGAGACTGAAAATCTTTTCAGGAGCAGAAAGCCTCATATATCACCTGCAGAGTGACTGGTGGGCTTGAACCACAGAACTTCTGGTATATAGTCCAGTATTTATTGTACAGAGCCAGCATAGTTCCCCAAATCAGTATTGTTGTTACGTGCCATTGAGTCACTTC
>NW_006408585.1:12365539-12373434 GCF_000296735.1 Chrysochloris asiatica
ATCTTTCCTCTGCTAACCTCCCTATTGTTGTATACTGCCTGCCCTGTCATCCATGTTAACATGTGTCTACACCTATAGCCTGTGAATAATTTTCCCTCCCTCTCCTCCTATAATCATCACAGATGGTTTCTTTTATTAAGAAAACCTTTTAACTTTTTTACATTACTTTTACCATCTACATATAATATAATATCTGTCCTTTTGTGACTGACTAGTTTCACTCAGTATAATGTCCTCCAGGTTCATCCATGTTGAAGTGTTTTGCAGATTTGCTATTTATTGTTATGTTGGGTTCCATTGTGTGTATGTACCAAAGTTTGTTTAATCTTTCTGTTGAAGGGCATTTAAGCTGTCTCCATCTTTTTGATGTGTCTCCTGTAGCTAGCATATTGAAGGATCTTGTTTTCTTATCCAATCTGCTCTGTCTCTTGACAGTCATTTAATCCATTTACATTCTGTGTAATTATCGATAGAGGTCAGTTGATTGCTGTCATTTTGTTGCGTGATTTTTTGAGGTGCTGCTGGTTTCTTTGTTCTGCATAATCTTCTGTGCGGGGTTCATGTTGTTCATGGGTTTTCTTTTCATTTCCATATCTGTTTTGTTAATTGTTACTAAATATTTCTGCTTTTCCTCTTATAAAAATTTTGATGTGCAAGTGTATTACATTTCTTTGAGGTTACCCTGTAATTTATTATTTTTTTCTTTTAAAACTATTTTTAGCTTACAGCTAGCTCAAATATCTATGCATGCAATCCTTTCAGACTCTTCCTCATAGGATATCTGAATTTTAAAAAAATCTGTCTGGACAAACTGAAATCAACCATTTTTTTGAGATCAAATAGGCAACATGTATCTAAGGACCAAACTCAGAAGGGCTAGGAAAGCTCTGGTAGCATAATGGTTACAAGTCAGGCTGCTAATCTCACGGTCAGCAGTTCGAAACTACCAGCTGTTCCGTGGGAGAAAGATGAGGCTTATCTGCTCCCATAAAGATTTACAGCTTCGGAAACTCTGTACAGGGTCGCTATGAGTTGGAATCAACTCCACGGCACATAACCACCACCACCAGGAAAGGAGGAGGTTCAAGCTTACCAGTTGCTCCTTGAAAACCTTCTACAGGGTCATTATGAGTCAGAAATGACTCAACTGCACTTAACAACAACAGGAAAGGAGAAGGTATGGAAACAGGAACTACAGAGAGGAAGTGGGCTAAGTAATGCTACGCTTAGGGATCTGTAGTCAATGAGAGAAACAAAATGTGTATGACCTGTTGAATGAAAACTAATCTGCTTTATCTACCTTCACCCAATTCATAATAAAAAGTTTTAAAAAATTTCAGGGAAAAATGAAATGAAAAGATAATGGGATTTTTCCATGCCAAAAACCTTGGATTTTTGTTGTTATTGTTTAAAGAAATTAACTTTGCCATGATTCTTTTTTTTTTTTCTTTTAAGCTTTTATTGTGAATTGTTGCCATAATTCTTGATTCTTATTTCTATTATTTAGCCTCAAATCTACAAAGACTCCTAAGTATTACAGTTATTGCTCTAAGGAAATGTCATCTTCTTTCTTAACATAGTCTTCACAGAAAATGTTAGAACAGAATATAAGAATTTTTCCACATCCTTACTTCAGATAAAAGGCCTTTAATGGAGTCCTGGTGTGGCCCCTTAGAATAAACACTCAACCTCAAGGTCAGTTTGAACCACAAGGTCGGCGGTTCAAACTCACCAAGCGCTCCTTGGAAACCTTATGGTCGCTATGAGTTGGAACTGACTCAACGGCACTTACCAACAGCAACAACAGCATTTAGTATATATCATTGTTGTCCTGGTATGACACTGTAAGATAAGCACTGGACTACAAGGTCAGTTTGAATTGCAAGGTCAGCTGTTGAAACTCAGCAGCCACTCCTTGGAAACCCTATACAGGGTTGCTATGAGTCGGACCAACTCGACAGCACTTAACAACAAGTGCCATGAAGTTGCATCTGACTCCTAGCGACCCTGTATAGGGTTTCCAAGGAGCAACTGGTAGGCTTAAACTGTTGACCTTAAGGTGTTTATCTTACAGTGTCATGCCAGGAGTCCAAACACAGTAAATATTGTGGAATATCATAAAAAATAATTTCTTTGCAACCAAGGGTTTATCATTTTATTGTTGTTGTTAAGTGCTGTCGAGTCAGTTCCGACCCAAAGCCACCCTGAACAGGGTTTCCGAGGCTGTAAATCTTTATAGGAACAGAAATCCTCATCTTTCTCCCGAGGAGCAGCTGGTAGTTTTGAACTGCTGACCTTGCGGTTTGCAGCCCGATTCGTAACCACTACACTACTAGAGCTCATTTTATTAGAGAGCCAAAATATAAAGCACTTGAAAGACTGTATATGTTTACATACTTTATGGTTTAACTTTAAACTTTAATTAAAGGGCTGAGATACCAACAAAAATTAATGTTTAAATAGATCTGGGTGAGGCAAGTGATTTGTGATAGAGTGCTATCCAAAAGGCCAGAAGTTCAAATCCACTAACTTTCACAAAGGAAGAAAGATGCTATATGGGGCAGTTTTACTATAGCCTATAGATCTGCTTGGCATGAGAATGAACTCCAGGCTAGTGGGTTTGGTTTAGTTTATTTACCAACTTAAAGATTTTCACATCTTCTTTCATAAAGATGACAGCTAAGGAAAGCATTAAGCAAATCTGGTGCACAAGACCTTTTTAAAGTGTTGAAGAACAAAGATGTCAGCTTGAGGACTAAGGTGTGCCTGAGCGAGCCATGGTGTTCTCAATAACCTCATATGCATGAGAAAGCTGGACAGTGAATAAGGAAGACCATAGAAGAACTGATGCCTTTCAGTTATGGTGTTGGAGGAGAATATTGAAAGTGCCATGGGCTGCCTGCCAAAAGAACTAATAGATCCATTTTGGAAGAAGTGCAGCCAGAATGCTCCTTAGAGGCCAAGATGGCCAAACTTTGTCTCTCATACATTAGACATATTGTCAGGAGGGATCAGTCGCTGGAGAAGGATATCATGTTTGGTAAGGTGGAGGGTCAGAGAAAAAGAGGAAGACCCCCAACGAGATGGATTCACCAAATGGCAGCATCGATGGACTTAAGCGTGGCAATAATAGTGAGGTTGGCCCAGGATTGGGCAGTGTTTTGTTCTGCTGTGCATAAGGTCGCTATGGGTCGTTAAGTACCAACTCGATGGCACCTAACAACAACAAAAAGGAAAGTGTATGGAGCAGTTCTGCTCTGTAACTCATGAGGGGGAGAGGGAAGGAAGGAGAGAGGGAAGTTAAAAGAGATGGAGGTAGATTGAGAGACAGGCAGAACAGAAACAGAGACAAAGAGAGAGTGTCTTTTACCCTTGATTGAGTTTGGGGTGTGTATCCTCACACATGAAAAGAACTTACGACAGAGCAGTACTAATCTTTAGCTCATATGCTAAAGATATTAAAAATAATGATAAGAATAATAATACTGTTAAGTGCTATTGAGTTAGTTCCAACCCATAGTCATCTCGTATAGGCTTTCCAAGGATTAGCTAGTAAGCTTGAACTGCTAAAATTGTGGTTCAAAATGACCTTGGAGTCTAGCGCAATAACCCACAGCACCACACCAGGACTCCAATAGCAACACTGGCTAATGTCTATTGAGTCTTGACTTACCACCAATCCTGACACAAAACAGCTGTTAATTCACTCTCAAAAACATTGATCATGGAAAGAGAAAGGCTGCGTGCTGGCGGCTAGGTTCTGGAGGCCACGAGGTAGGCTTGCAGAATGTGCCCTTTGGTTATTTAAATGATTATATACTCCTGAGTGTTTTTGTGTACTACACTCGCCCCCCCCCCCGCCCCCACAAGAGATAAACAGAGGGAATAGAGCAAATACTGTTGAACTGTAATCATTGCAATGAAATGATGATATTAAAATCTGGTGTTCTCCCATGTAAACTATCACTCAATTCACAATAAAAACTTAAAAAAAAGAAACCATTGATTAAGGCTTTACGCTGGCACTAGAATATGGAGGACAACTACATGAAGATGTAAACGAAGTTGGCATAGGCTGTGGCCATATAATTACTTTAAATTAGTACTATGGTCTCACATTTTTAGGAAATTATAAAAATTTGAGGAGGTTTTTTAAATTGATACTCAGATGCAGTGAGGAGAACTTGAAACCCACTGGATATGGCTTTCATCCAGCGGTATTAACTTTGGTCAAAAGATGGCAGCAAAGCTCAGCTGGTTTTTCAGAAGCTGCTTTTTCAGAGGAAGAGAAAACAGGACTAATTGTTCACATTTTCTAAATGCAATGGGATAGTAGGATTTGTCTTGGCACTGGCAAGTGTGCTTAATTTTTCACAAGGCTTATTAAATATTGGAAGTATGACAAGTTCAACGTAAGCAAGGTGTTGATGGTAAAATTACATGTACTCATTTTAAACTTCCAAATGTAAATTATTCATTATCTTTACAAATGCTTGAGAACCTGCTTGGTTGGCCTACCACTGTCTAAGGAATGATGCTATGAGTCAGTGAAAAAAAAGTACAGTCCATGCTTACATGAACCAGAAAGCCCATTGTGGGACAGACATTCAATGACAACAGCAGAAATAAATTTGTAATTATGTATGTTGCTACGTGCCTTTGAGTCAGTTCCAACTCATGGTGACCCTCTATAGGGTTTTTGAGGAGTGGCTGGTGAACTTGAACCACCGACCTTGTGGTTCAAACTGACCTTTCAGTCCTGTGCTTATCCTACAGCACCACACCAGGACACCTATAATTATGTATAGAATATAGTTTCTCAAGAGAATGTAAATTCCATCAGGGCAGGGAATTTTGCCTGTTTGTTCACTGATATATTTTAAGTGCCTACAGCAATGTCTGGAGTCTCAGTGTGGTGCTGTAGGTTCAGCATGGAACAGTTAACTGCAAGGTTGGCAGTTCAAACCCACCAATAGGTCCTTGGAAACCCCATACAGGGTCACTATAAGTCAGAACTGACTCAACGGCATCTGAACAACAAGACCAATGCCTAGCACAAAGTAAACAATTGTTGACTGAATGAGAGCGTGTACTTACAAATTTGAAAAATATAACATGATCCAAGAGAGAGTACTGGTAGCATAGTGAATTTCAAGCTGGGCTGCTCACCACAAGGTCAGCAGTTCAAATCTATCAGCTGCTCCAAAGGAGAAAGATACGGCTTTGAGCTCTAGTAAAGACTGACAGCCTCGGAAACTCTATACAGGGTCACTATGAGTCGGAACCAACTTGGTGGCACACAACCACCCCACCAACAACACAGAGCATGGTAGGCATCTGAAGAAGTGATGTGTGAAAGATATCAGCAGGATAAGCAAGATATACCGAGGTGGTTGTTGTCCCTTGGTGCAAATGTTTAATGCGCCCAGCTGTTTACCTAAAGGTGGGAGGCTAAAGTCCACCCAGATGTGCCCTGGAAGAAGACTTAGCAAATAAGTTCCAAAAAATCAACCATTGAAAACTCTATGGCGGTGATGGTGGTTATGTGCCGTGGAGTCGGTTCCGACTTATAGCGACCCTGTACAGGGTCTCCAAGGCTGTAAATCTTTATGGCTGTAAATCCGAGGCTGTAAATATTTATGTCCTTAAACATTTTTCTAAAACATGGCTTTTAAGTGACTATATGTGTGTTTTTATTGTAATCTAACTCATGAACTTTTTGAAAATTAGAATAGAAAATATAAACATTCCTTATAGCTTAATATTAGTTTAATATGATTTTTATCATTTTTGAAATACAAAATAAGCTATATTATAAATTAAAATTAGAATATGACATTTAAATTTAACTGCATGTTCAACTTATTTACTGGATGAAGAGCTCTATAACATTCAGATATTTCAGCCAAATACTATGATACTCTGGAATCATGGATTCATGTTAAAAGATGATTTATGTTACATCTTTCTCCCTTGGAACCACTGATAGTTTCAAACTGCTAACCACTACCAGAGTAGTGTAGTGGTTACAAATCGGGCTGCGGACCGCAAGGTCAGCAGTTTGAAACTACCAGCGGTTCCGTGGGAGAAAGATGAGGCGGTCTGCTCCCGTAAAGATGTACAGCCTTGGAAACCCTGTGTAGGGTCGCTATGAGTCGGAACCGACTCCAGGGCACTTAACAACAACAACAACAACACTACCAGAGCTCCTTAAAAACCCTATGGAGGAAAATTCTATTTTGACACACATGGGTCAACAAGAGTTGGAATCAACTTAATGGCAATTGGTTTTAACTAGTTGAGGAAAGAAGTCTTCCATGCAGAAACAACCATGAGTAAGGGCCTGGGGTGGTGCTGTAGGATAAGCACTGTACTACCAACTGTACCAGTCACTCCTCGGAAACCCTGTACAGGATCTCTATGAGTCAGAACTGACTTGACGGCACTTAACAACAACCAAGGGCCCTGTGATGGTAGTGGGAGGGAGTAAAAGGAAGAAAGGGGAGAAGGGCATGTTGTAAGGAAGTGAAAGCATATAGCTGAAACCCAGCTATTGAAGGAGAGGTGGTGATGCACAACCCAGATTAAAATTTTGGAAGAGACCTTGGTGTGAAGAAGGAATAAGTGAGGAACAAAAGTGGATTTGAGGAGAACAGTTAGGAAGTTATTGCAAGTGCTGTTGAGAGATGAAGGCAGCACAGTCTGGAAGATGTTGATGGCTTGGGAGGAGTTGTCAGAGTCACTAGATATTCATCAGGAAAGCCAATAGGGCTCAGTAATGCAGGATACAGAGACTGAGGGAGAAAGGTCTTACAAGGATGGCACATGGATTTCTGGCTTGTACAATGAGATGTGGGATGGATAGGAAATCCTGGAGGAAAACCAGTCTCGTCAGAAAGATTGAGTTCTACCTCAAGCATGTTGAGACACTAAGACATCCTAATAGAAATATTAAGTACATAGTTGTAAGAGTTGAGGTAGGGATGATTTGGGAAGGCTCTGGCATGGCCTTTAAAGAATAGAACATGAATAAGTCTATGTAGGGAAAGAGACTGAAAAGTAAGGAAGGCCTAAGACTAATCTTGAGGAACTCCACATTCAATGGCTAGGTGGAGAAGCATGGGCTTACTGAAGAGACAGGAAAGGCCAGGGAAGAAAAGTGGGAAAGTGTATAGCACAGTGAACATAGCTTTTCAGAAGCAGGAAGATCCTTCTCTGTGTCAGAAGGCAGATTTACATCTTTATCCTCCACCACAGTTCTTCCTTTATCTGTTCCTTTATTCATTCATTATCCATTTAACAGTTGCCCCAAATGTCTTTGGCTCTTTGTAGAGTCAGTACTCAAGAAGATATACCTCCCAAGAATACAAGGAAAAGTTTTTGTTGTTATGTGCCGTGGAGTCGGTTCCGACTCATAACAACCCTGTACAGGGTTTCCAAGGCTGTAAATCTTTACGGGAGCAGAAAGCCTCATCTTTCTCCCACGGAACAGCTGGTAGCTTTGAACTGCTGACCTTTCGGTTCGCAGCCCGATTCGTAACCACTACACTACCAGAGGTACACAAGGAAAAGTAGGAGTTAGGAATAACACCATGTATAGCAACTCTCCATCTCCTGTCGGTTTGTTGTACTGTGGTGACTTGTGTGTTCTGTGATGCTGGAAACTGTACCCCAGGTATTTCAAATACCAGTAGGATTATCTACAGTGGAAAGGGTTAAGTAGAAAGAACAAAAAAGATGGCGGATCGGGTGGACGTATAGCAGAGAGCTCCGCCAACAACAACACAGAATACCCGACAAAGCAGGTTCAGGGGATGGTCCCAGAACTCTGAACCACATATAAAGGAATACTTAGAAGGTTGGAAGGCTCACAGCTGGGGGAATTTGTGGCAGAA
>NW_006408585.1:12377179-12415022 GCF_000296735.1 Chrysochloris asiatica
GTGAAACTGATGATGTGCAAAAAGAAAGGGTTAAGTAGAGCTTCTCTATAAAGACAGACTAGGGAGAAAGGTCTGATGATGATTAACTTCCAAATATTAGCCAATGAGAAACCCTATGGATCACAACTGACTCCTGGTGTGTTGCTGTAAGATCAGCACTGGACTGTGAACCACAAGGTCAGAAGTTCAAACCCACCAGCTGCTCCTTGGAAATCCTATAAAGGGTTGCTATGAGTCAGAACTGACTCAATGGCACTTAACAACAGTTGTCTGATACAGTAGTGTCCCCTAAATTGCTCATAACAGTTGACTAGAGGGGACCTATGATCGTGAAGATGAGTCAGATGAGGCAATGTTTGTGTTCAGTTGTACATGGGGCCACCATTACTTGACTGCAGTGAACAACACAGCCACTCTGATTAATTATGGAAAGAAAATAGTATGAAACTTTATTTCAAGACATAGAAAGGAAAGATCACCAGACTAGAAGTTAGGAAGCCGACTGACCATCTCTGTCATCTTCGGCCTCTTTCTTACCAGGTGAATGTTATCATCATTACATTTCAGGGCCAAGGACTGAGGGTGGGCATGTGGGGAAAGAAAACAAAGGAAAGAAAGATAATACTCACTCTTCATAGCTAATGGGATTCTTCTGAAGACCTTAGGAAATCAAGTGTCTAAAAGTGCTTTGGAAAACATATAGCATCAGATATGTGCCATCGAGTCCGTTTTGACTCCTAGTGACCCTGTATAGGGTTTCCAAGGAGGCTGATAGGTTTGAACTGCCAATCTTGTGTTTAACAGTCCAGTGCTGATCCTACAGTGCCACACCAGGACTGCCTGTTGTTAACTGCCATCGAGTCAGGTCTGACCCAGAGCAACTCTGTATAGGGTTTCCAAGGAGCAGCTGGTGAGCTTGAACCTCCGACATTATGATTCAAACAGATTTTGCAGTCCAGCACATTAGCCCACAGCGCCACACCAGAAGTCCCGTATACAGCATCAGGGTTTTTAATTAGCACTGCAAAAGCAGAGCTACAGAATTTATAATCCTGAAGAGTTGCCAGGCCTTCACTTCTAAAAAGTTGTGTAAATTCCTGTCTATTCTTCTACCAGCACCGACTGAAAATCTTTTAAAGAAGAAAACCCTTTAAAACCTATTACTAATGCAAACAAAGGGATACAACATGTACTCATAGAATGGTTGTAAAGTAGAGCCAAGACCACCCAAGATGAATTCTATTTCAAACAGGGAAAACAAAAGGATTACTGCTAAATCAAGTTGTTTAAAAAGCTGAGAAGCCTCATCCAACCATCACTTGGAAAAGCTCAGTTGAGGAGGGGCAGCTGTTTGGTGACCTACCTTCAGAAGGGCCACCTAGTGCTTGCCTCTTTAATCAGCCCACTTCATGAATGGTGGTGTGGTACCAGTCCTGGCATGACAAAGCCCCTTCTTTGTTGGCAGCAAATCATCTCTCAGGTAAGGAGCCCTGGTGGCACAGTGGTTAAGCACTCACTGCACTGATTCCAAGGTCCGGATTAGTTCAAGGGCAAGTTACTCTACCTCACAGAGCCTTCGTAGGCCTGTAGGCTATGGGCAAGAGTCATTCATTCAGCAGGTACTTACTCAATGCCCACCCTGTACCAGGGAATGCCCTGGCTCCATAGGACATGCACTGGACTGTGCCACAAGGTTGGTGGTTCAAGCCCACTAGCTGATCAGCGGGAGAAAGATGAGACTTTCTGCTCACGTGAAGACTTACAGCCTCGGAAACCCTACACAAAGTCGCTATAAGTTGGAACCAAGCACTTCACCAATATAACAGCTAACCAAAAATAATAGTTTGTCCCCATCAGCAGTCTGCTTTTGTAAAGATTTGCAGCATTAGGAACCCCTCGGGGCAGTTCTCCTCTGTCCTGGAAGGTAACTGTAAGTCGGAATGAACTCCACAGCAGTGGGTTGGGTTTGGTTTGAGTCCTTAGAGCAGCTCTACATCAGTCAAAACAATCATGTTCTGGGGTAGGAACCAGGCCCTGGGCCTACTTTTATCAATGCTTGTGTTTGAACTGCTCTGGCAAGGACCCAAGCTTTCGTTTTCTAAATGAAAATGAAATCTTGATTGAAGACATTACACAGCTCTTACATTTCCTAAAACTCCACTTTGAAAGTACCACTAATCCTGAGGTGGATGAGCAGGGACTTGAATCAGGCTTCTGCTGCGGGGGCCTCTCAATGGAGGGTTCTCTTTCCTGGTCCACTACCGTGTTTTATTTTAGTAATTTGTTACTTTTTCTGAAAGTACCAGCTCTATGAAACCTGCTCCACCCCTTCCCTGAACTTGCAAGATCATGCTAGGCTCGGGAATTGCCAAGACAGTAATTGGGTTTGGTGAGTTTAATCTTTTCATGAAGGCTTACTTCACTCCAGATTTTTAAAGTATAGTTTGGATAATCTGGATTCCCGAGTTCTCTGGAACAGCTGGTGTTTCAAACTGCCAACCTTGAGGTTAGCAGCCTGATTCGTAACCACTACGCTACCAGAGCTCCTTAGTAGGATAGTACAACTGGTTTAAATGAAAGCGATGCATTTGTGTTCCCTGAGTCCTTTTTAAATATAAAAAGTTTTTTGTGTTTTTTTTTTTTAAACTAGAATATATGAGTAAATTGCATACAAATTGGTAACTTTGGGAATGTAATCCTTTATCGGGTAGAAATAATGTCTATCTTCTGCGGACAAAATTAATTTGTACTACTATCTGGCAAGAATCATTCACACTGCTCTAAGTTTACTGTCATTATTGTTAGGGGGTCATTAAGTTGCGTCCAATTCATAGTGACTCTCTGTGTGAGTACAACAGAACAGAACACTGCCTATGCATTCCTCACAATTGTCCCTATTTTTTAAGCCCATTGCTGCAGGCACTGTGTCGATGTAACTTAAGGGGCTTCCTCTTTTTCACTGACCCTCTTCTAAGAATGATGTTCTTCTTCAGAATTGGTCCCTCTTGATAACATGTCCAAAGTGCATGAGACTTGCCAGACTCACATCTAAGGAGCATTCTGGCTGTACTTCTTCCAAGACAGATTTGTTCATCTTCTGGAAGTCCATGGTATATTCAATATTCTTCACCATCACCATCATTCAAAGGCATCATTTCTTTGTTCTTCTTCCTTATTCATTGTATAGGTTTTGCATGCACATAAGGTGATTGCATGCACGTAAGCATCATGGCTTGGGTCAGGTGCTCCTTAATCTCACAGTGGCATCTTTGCTTTTTAATACTTTAAAGAGTTTGTGTGTGTGTGTGTGCAGATTTGTGCAAGCATTTGATTTCTTGACTGCTGTTTTCATGGGCATCATTTGTGGATTCAAGTAAAATGAAATCCTTGACAACTTCAATCTTTATTTGTTGTGTTGTTGAGTTCATAAAGATAATGGTCTAGATCCAAATTTGGTTCATTTGTGAGAATTTTTGTTTTCTTTATATTCAGGTCCACACTAAAAGCTGTAGCTTTTTATCTTCTTCGGAAGCATTCCACATTCTCTTTACTTTCAGCAGGCAAAGTTGTTGATATTGACATACTGCAGGTTGTTAATAAGTTTTCCTAATCCTGATACCACATTCTTCATATAGTCTGGCTTTTGGGTTGTTTGCTCATCCAACAGATTGAATAACTATGGAGAAAGGATGCAACCCCAAAGAACACCTAAATTTACTGCTAGGTGACATCTGTAAATCAATTGTAAATAGTAAGTCCAACAAAGGTGTATCTCATACCCCTAAGGAATTAGATAATTCTGGGTAGGCCCATTAGACATTGCTCTAATGTGACTTAGAAAGAATATATAATTATCCTTTTCCCTATTTCCAAGTTTTGAATATAATTTTTTCTTAACATTAGAAAATAAGTATATTTTCCTTTCAAGTTCTCTTAGTATACCAATCATCAAAAAATGCTTTGCTCAACAAAGGTTTTCATGAGAAAGACTATTACTTTGGAGATCAATATGTCGAATATACTTCTGAATTTTAAGCCCTCCTTAGTTTCCCTCCACCCTCAAGGAGTTCCATACATGTTTCTGCTATATGACACCAAGGATTCCTGGTGTGGCACTGTGGGTTAATGTGCTGGACTGAAAAACTGGTTTGAACTGCAAGATCAGTGATCCAAGATCACCAGCTGCTCCTAGGAAACCCTATACAGGTTGGCTATGGGTTGGAACTGACTTGATGGTACTTAACAACAACAACAACATGGCCTATACTGGACTAAAGGCATTACTGTTGAGTTGATTTCGATTCATAAGCTTGATTCTATAGAACAGAGTAGAACTGCCGAGGGTTTCCAAAGTTATGATCTTTATGGAAACAGACAGTCACATCTTTTTACCATGTAGTGGCTGGTGGATTCGAACCACCATTTTTTTTTTAGTAGTTGAGCACTTAACCCAGTACTACACAGAATCCTTAAAAGTATCATGATTATGTTTTAATCAGAGCTACATGGACACAGTAACTTAGTTCCTCTACTTTAACTTTGGCATATTCAAGCTAGAAGATCCTAAGAATAGATGAAACTTAGTTCATGTTCTTGATTTAAAATATATTAGTACAACAAATACTTCACCCAAAAAGACATTAACGCAGCTAACAAATGCATGGGAAGATGCTCACAATCGTTAGCCATTGTTGTTCATTGTCAAGTGCTGTTGAGTGAGTTCTGATTCATAGCGACCCTGTATAGGTTTTCCAAGGAGCAGCTGGTGGGTTTGAACTGCTGATCTTGTGTTTAGCAGTCCAATACTTTTTCTGAAGTGCCAACCCAGGACTCCAAATATAAGTGTTAATTATCATGAAGGGAAAGGCAATACACAATATTGGGGGAGTCAGCCCTTCTGACCAAGATGAAGGAAGTTAACAAGTGGTACACCAGAATAAGGGGTTCTGGTAGGGTGCTGAAAGGTAAGTATTGAAATGATAACCACAAGGTCAGCTGTTCAAACTCACCAGATGCTCTTCAGAAACCTAATACAGTGTTCTTATGAGTCTGTTCTGACTTGATGGCACTTAACAACAACCGTAAATGCTATAACATATATAATTTTTCAATGATGGTAATAACAATAATTTGTGTGTGCATGTTGTTGTTGTTAAGTGCCGTCAAGTAGGTTCCGACTCATAGCAAGCCACCATAGGCCATCCGAGGAGCAGCAGCTGGTGAACTTGAACCACTGACCTTGCAGTTCAAACTGACTTTGTAGTCCAGCGCATTAACCCACAGCACTACACTAGGACTCAAAGCTAAATATGTAGGCTAGATATAGGTGAGGGAGGTAGTGTGAGCATACACTCATGTGTCTATATATATTGGTATTGTAGTTGTTATTAAGTGCCATCGAGTCAGTTGTGACTCATTGTGACCCTGTATAGAGATTTCGAGGAATGACTGGTGAATGTGAATTGCCAACCTTGTGGTTCAAACTGACCTTGTAGTCTAGCGCTTACTCTACAGCACCATACCAGGACTCCATATATAGGTATGGTTGAGGATATTTCTATATACATATTTATAAATGCTAAGCAGCTCTGGTAGCACAGTGGTTACGAATCCAGCTGCGAACTGCAAGATCAGCAGTTAGAAACTACCAGCTGCTCCGCGGGAGAAAGATTAGGTTTTCTGTTCCCATAAAGATTTACAGCCTCGGAAACCCTGTTCAGGGTCGCTATGGGTTGGAACTGACTCAACGGCACTTAACAACAACAACAACAACAATATGCATATTGATACATACAATAGAGCACACAGGGAACACAGTTATAGACATTACTTTCACATTGAACTTCTGGATGTGAAGGCTAAGGACCACAGTCTTAGAAGACATCTAAGTCAATTGGCAAAACACAGTTCATAAAGATAACGGACTACGTCCTAATTTGCTGAGTAGCATCTGTGGTCTTAAAAGCTTCTAAGTGTCTACTAAGAAACAACTATTGGTCTCTTCCCTCTTAGAGCAAAGCAGTTCTCTGAAGAAAACCCCAGACTCAAGGAAGCAATTAGTCCAAAGGACGAATGACCTGCATGAAACACAGCCTCTTCTAGCCAGAGATCCAAAGAACTAGATGGTGCCCAGCTACCACTATAGTCTATGCTAACCAGGACCACTGCAGGATAAAGCACTGGACTACAAGGTCAGTGTGAACAGCAAGGTTGGCAGTTCAAGCCCACCAGCTGCTCCTTAGAGACCCTACACAGGGTTCTAGTGAGTCAGAACTGACTCAATGGTACTTAACAACAACAACAACCAGGACCACACTAGAAGGTTCCAGTTAGAATTAGTAAAAATGTAGAACAAACTTCAAATAATACTGGCTTGAAAGAGACGGGAAGAACCCTTGCAACTGTTGCCTTGAGACAACCTTCTACCTTCTAAGTTGAGAGTCAAGACACTCCTGGGAGGCCACCTCTCAGCCAAATAATACCTGCTGTGGCTCCATACGATAAGCACTGGACTGTGAACCACAAAGTTGGTAGTTTGAGCCCACGAGCTGCTCCATGACAGAAAGATGAGGCTTCCTACTCCCATAATGATTTAAAACCTTGGAAATTCTATATAGGGTCGCTATGAGTTGGGATTGACTCAGCAGCACTTAACAACCACAACTACCATTGAGTTGATTCTGACTCATTTTGTTATTGTTAAGTGTCATTGAGTTGGTTCCAACTCAGAGCAATACTGTATAGGGTTTCCAAGGAGCAGGCGGTAGATTTGAATAACCAACCTTGTAGTTAGCTGTCCTGCGATCCTATGCTGGGTTTTGAGTACTACATCTTTATGGGCAGACAACCTAATCTTTCACCCTGAGCATAGCTGGTAGGTTTGAACCAACAACCTTAAATTAACTACAGTGCCGCCAGGATTCCTTTAGCCAAATAATAGATATTGTTGTTGTTGTGTAACTGCTGTCAAGATGGTTCCAACTCATAGGGATCCAAGGAACAACTGGTGGGTTTGAACCGCCAACCTTTTGTTAGCAGTTTAGTGCTTACCCTAAAGTGTCACATCAGGTAGTGTTGATGTTGTTGTTAAGTGTCTTTGAGTCAGTTCTGACTCATAGTGACCCTGTATAGTGTTGTCATGGATCAGCTGATGGGTTTGAACCACTACCAACCTTGTGGTGAGCAGTCCAATGCTTATCTTACAGTGCCAACTAGGGCTTGCCCACACCAGGCAGTCCTATAACATCAACACTAGTACCCATGAAGAATGTGCTTCTTAGAACACTCAATTAAATGACATCAAAAGGGCAACATTTGCCCCAAGCTAAAATATGAGAAGGCTGGACGGGAAAAGGAAGTCATATGAAAGGAAACAGGAAGCCAGGGAGGAAATGCAGAGAAGGCCAACACATGGTGGGAATTGCAACCAATGTCATGGGACAATTTGTATAGGAATTCTTGATTGGAAACCGAATTAGCTATGTAAACTTTCACTTAAAGTACACGAAAAGTATATATTACTTCAAAAAAAGTATTTATTAGTGGGGGAAAGTGCAGAGCGTACCATTGTGCTGCCTGCTTCTCTCCAGATAGCCTGTTGTTCCCTATATTGCGAACACAAAGTCCTGAAACAGCAACTGACTTCTTGAGTTGAGTATGTGAACTATACCAGCTGAAGCTGCTAGCCCCGTGTTCTAAGGGAGATCTCCCCGGGTTACTGCTCTATGATGTGGGAAGTATGCGTCCAGCCCCTTCTACTGTATATTGTAACTCCTACTTATTTGGAGTCCTGGTGTGGCACTGTGGGTTAATGCGCTGGATTGCAAAGTCTGCTTGAACTGCAAGTTGGTGGTTCAAGCTCAGCAGCCGCCCCTTGGGAACCCTATACAGGGTCGCTATGGGTTGGAACTGACTCAATGGCACTTAACAACAACAACTTATTTGGAGCAAAGGAAACACAGGCAAGGGTTAGCTATACTTTAGGGGCATTTGTGTTACAAATAGCCCTACTGTCCATCTGTAGCATCCTGTCCTGTGTGCCAGAGTTCCAAATTCCAGCTCTAATCCTCCAGAATTCCCACTGCTCCCCTTTGGCTGAGCTATTGCAGAAATTCTTTCTGCAGATGTTGAGAAGGCCAATCACAATCGCAGCAAAGTAGCAATGACAGAGCCGAGTAACCACACACACACACACAAACTAACATCTGCAATCACTGGGATTAAAGAGAATTTGAAATCTACTGATCGTCCCTCAACTTAGATATTGATTATGCTATAATCAACCTCATGTTCCAAGAGGACCAGGAATTAGGCCGATAACCAGCAGTATTTAAAGCTTAAATTTCTTCTCCCTTTAATTCCCTTTCCTATTCTTGTAGAGGGGCAATATGTAGAAAAAAGGTCAAAAAGTGGATGGAAGAGGAGGGAATAACACTCTCTTTTATTACCACACTATATAATATGCTTGTTTATGTAACTTGGAATTTGCAGCAATGCAATGACATCACACAGGAAACACTACTTGTTTTTAAACACAGTAACCTAAATGTTTAATTTGTGAGCTCTGTTATGGAGAGCACTTAATACCTTATGATACAGGGTCGCTATGGGTTGGAACCGACTCGACGGTTAGACTAACTTAGAATCTTATGATATGATTTAATATATATCCAACTCAAAACTCTCAATATGGCCTTATAAAATAGCTCAGAGTTGGACTCTGATCATGTTTTCTTTTTTTAAACCAGCTATTGGCTGTAAAATATCAAAGGGGAAAAAAGAGAGAACAGTTAAGTCTTTACCAAGTGATTCATCTTGACTGCAAGTATGACTTGAAATTCAGTAATGAAATGAAATCTGCCCTGCTTGTGCTGCAATTGAACAAAATCATCAACAATATATTGTACTCCGTGCACCTTCATGAGAGCGGCAGAGAGATGGGCCCGTGATGGATGCTTCTTGTTAGATGATAATGAAATGCAATTGGTGTCCAGCAGACCCAGCAAAATTATTCCTAGGCACAGGGCAAATATGCCCAGATGGTAGTGTCCATTTTTCAAACTAAAATAGCCAACTGCCTTTCCACATTGTGCCCAGGATGCTGCCTTTTCTAGATATTGGCTTAAACATTGATTTCTGTGCCCAGTGAACCACTGTACATACTACCCAACCAACCAGGTTTCTTCTGTTCCAGCTTTCCACTAACTCAATCATGCAATGCCTTAAAGACCTAACTGGAAAGCAGGGGATGTACTGAGAGATCACTGAAATGGGAAATATGAGGATTCCATTGTAATCCCCTATATAGCTCATCACAGCTATATATTCCAACATGCAGTAGCTTCTCTGTAGGGTGAAACAGCTGTAGGGAGAAAATTTTTTTTTAGGATAAACTTCTCTAGCAAACTCCAGTTGTATTTAAGCTCTTGCCATCAAATGAAAGCCTCAAATTGTGTAATGTTTCTAACACAAACACGCAAATACCCATGCAAGACCAAAATGAGATACAGTGAAGAGAATAAATTAACACCAGCTGCAGCCCAATTAAGCACAGCCTTCCATAAGGGAAATCTTACTTATAATTTACTTAAACAAACCCTCTTCCTTTTTGTTGCCATTCGTTGCTTATTAATTTTTCTTATTAAAAGGATTGCAGAGAGTAACCATGAACATAGTTATCACATCAGGAAAAAGCCACCAATTGTTGTCCTGATCAAAAGACTTCTTTGAAAGGTTGTGTGGAGTAAAATATTTATATATGTAGCATTTAAGAATCTATTTTAAAATGTAAATCAAAGTTACATGTGCATATAGTTTAAAGAGTCAAACCTTCCGAGGAAAAATTGTAATTTCCAGCTTCATCCCTATCTTACCTCCTTCGAAGCCACACTTTAAATATTTTCGCTATTTGATACCTATCTTCATACTTCTAGGTAATGTGATTACACTGTGGTTTCGTGATTTATGCTTTGTATCTGTTGCCTTCCTATGGGATGAAGTTTTTGTTTTGTTTCATCACGCCATTACTCACCCTGCTTGCCATTCCCAGCTTCTTGATATAATTATACCCCAGTCTTCGATGACATCCATATTCAGTGTTTACTGTATTAAGATCATGTATGTGTTACACGGTGTTGAATAAAACTCGTGTTCTTCCATACCTTCTATGCCTTTACAGCATCGTGTCTTTTCTTAGAGTTGGACATCATTTTGTTGTTTTCATTTGCCTTAGCTTTCTCTACAGACTCCCAATGAATCTCCACTTCTTTTTTCTCTCCTGGAGCCATCCTGCTCCAATCTGGGTTGGTTGATCTTTGCAGATGTAGTGCCATTTTTGGGTTTCTTCAATGAGCATCTTGGGAAATCCGTTTGCCTTTCCTATATCTTGTATACACACTGAGTCATACTTTAAAACCTTCCCACAAAGAAAACTCCAAGACCAGATGGTTTTACATATGAATTCAACTAAATACAATGCAGAAATAATGTTGATCTCACCCAGAACTTTCCAGAATGTAGAAATAACTTTGTCTTTTTGTTATTGTTTTTTTTTTTAAGTCCAGAATAATCACAATACCCCAATCTGGAAAGATTATTCTTCTGGTTATTATTATTTGGGGAGTGCTGTGGCTCCATAGGATAAGCACTGCACTGTGATCCTTAAAGCAGAGGTTCAAGCCCACCAGCCACTTTGCTGGAGAGAGATGAGACTTTCTGATGCCACAAAGATTTAAAAAGTCTTAGAAACCATATACGGGGTGGCTATGAGTCAGAAGTAAGGAGCTCTGGTAGCGCAGTGGTTACGAATCAGGCTGCTAACCTCAAGGCCAGCAATTCAAAAATACCAGTGGTTCTGCAGGAGAAAGATGAGGCATTCTGCTCCCATAAAGGTTTACAGCCTCGGAAACCCGGTGCAGGGTCACTATTGAGTCGGAACCAACTCCACGGTACTTAACAACAACAACAACAACATGAGTCAGAAGTGACTCGATGGCAATTAATAATAAAAATTGCTATCATTGTTTATTGCTGGGTAACAGCTCACCTCAAAACTTACAGAACAACTATATTTCATTTAGTCTCTCTCAAGTTTGTGAGTCAATACTCAGGATGGGACTGCAGGAATGAAGCAGCTGGCATAGGCTGGGCAACTTCCTTGGTATGCGGTCTTTCCAGGAAGTTGACTTGGACTTCCTCAGGGAAGTCAGACCGTTTACATGGTGGTAAAAGACTGCAGGAAAGTGTTGTCGTTAGGTGTCATCGAATCGGTTCCAAGCAACTCTACGCACAACAGAATGAAACGCTACCTGGTCCTGCGCCATCCTCACAATCACTGTTACTCCTGAGCCCACTGCTGCTGCCACTGTGTCGATCTCTCTTGTTAGGGGTCTTCCTCTTTTTTTGCTGACCCTCCACTTTACCAAGCACTTTACCTTCCAGGAACTGGTAACTCCTGATAACATGTTAGAAGTATGAGAGGTGAAGTCTTATCATCTTGGCTTCTAAGGAGCATGTGGGCTGTACTTTTTCCAACACAGATTTGTTTGTTCTTCTGGCAGTCTATAGTACTTTCAGTACTTCTCCAACACCTAACTCAATATGGTGGAAGCTGCACCTTGTCTGATCTAGTCTTGGGAATTACATAATGGTACTTCTGTGGCACTCTACTGTTCAAAACTGTCACAAAAGCCCACCCACTTTCAAAGAGAGGGAGCAGAGACCTACCTTTCATTGCAAGAAGAGCATGGAAGTCAGGAGATCATTACTATGGGCTTCCTGGGAAAATATAATTTGCCATGTGCATTTGAAAAAGTAACTTCTTCTAGTGAGTAAATCCAGATGAATGTTATCATTGTAAGTAAAACAAAGTTGGGTTTAGTCTAAGAATAAAGAGGTGCCTTCATATTTACATATCATAAAGCTTATAAATATATAAACAATCACATGAATAGAATAAAAGAAAAGATATACAATCATATTAATAGATGCAGAAGAAAGCAATGGACAAAACTTAATATTCATTGAAGATTTAGAAACAATCTTGGAAACTAGGAAATGAAAGGAAGTTCATTAATCTGATAAGGAATGGCAGCAAAATATCCTAGTGCAGATATGATACACGCAAGTGAATGAAAACATTCCCTGCGAAGGTGAGAAGGAGAAGGCCTATTATTTGCATTTACGTTCGCCATTATCCAGGTGTGTAACAGGAGCAGTGCAATTAGAAGAAAGACAGTCTAAGGAATGGAAAGGAAAAAATAAGTCTGTCATTATTTGTTGATAACACAATGGTTAATGTTTAAAATGCAAACTAAGCCAGACAAATTATTGTAACTGGGTGAACTGTCTATATGCTAAAATGAATTGTGCTATATATCAGAAATGTACAGTTAGAAAATGAAATAAAAAATCTAACATTTATAACAGCACCAAAATATTGTATATTTAACAAAAGAATGACAAGATCGCTACAAGAATGCAAGAGAAGTACGAATACACATTCAGATAAATTAGCAAAGCCATTAATAAAAGAGTATCTATAACATATTTGTGTATTGGAGGACTTAATATTACAACAACATCAATTTTCCCAAATCTGACCTACAGAGTCAGTATGATATTAATTAAAATCCTAACAGTTTATTCTCTTGTTCCTCTTCCTCTTTCTACTATTAAAAAGGAAATGAAAAGACATGCTCGAAGAAAGAACTCTCAAGGATGCTGAAAATATTCTATATCTTCTTCTAGTATGATTCAAGCTGGATAAAATACATATTTTATGAATTATTCAAAATACATATGCACACATATACATGTAAGGAAGCTTCAAAGAGTCCATAGGAAATTTCCATTATCTTTTAATACAAAAACATTTTATAAATTATGCTAGAGGAAATAACTATCTAGACTCTTGGTGGTTTTTCACAATATTAGTTGTGGTGTTTGTCACTACTTTAGAATATTTTAATCCATGTGATTTCTTTCTTCACTCTAAATAAATACTCAGTTTGGCACCTAATTTTGTACTCTTGTCCTTAAAGAGGGCCCCCAAGTTTACTGAAGTGTTATGCTCCCACCAAATAAATTTACAGCTTGTTATTAGAAATATCGCATAAATGCCTAAGATGGTCATCCAAGTTGGAAAAACCTTTAATCTACACATTTTTGTAATGAGCTGATGATTTTTGGTCATTTCTGTGTTGTGTGGTGACTGCTCTTCAGTACTCTTTGAATTGATGGCATTCATAAACCAGAGTGTGGGAAGGGACCTGAAGTGTGGAACTTTTGAGCTTTCTCCACATCTACTTCCAGGTCAAGCCTCCTCTGAGGGTGTGGGCCCTAAGCTGATTATCACAGCTCAGTTGCTGGTGACAGACTCTGCAGTTTCTTTAGGAAGCTGGCTCCCTGTCCCCATGAGCAGATGGGTTTCTGCTTCCCAGGGTGAAGTGCACCAAGGTGATGGCCATGTGGCTCAGGGTCAACATTGGAAACACCAGCATCAGTGTCAAAAGGGCAGGTGGCTGAGGTAGTCCCCAGAGTTCAAGCCATGATGGATTCTAGGCAGGAGACGAGGGCTTAATGTGCAAACACTCAGCTGAATACACTAATTAGAAGACGTGCTAGACTGTGGGAGGGCTGAAAGACAACTATACAGGTCACCATTCAAATCAAGCACCTGAGACTTTCCTCCAAAATAAAGACATAAATCTTCCTCTGAAGGACTTTCATAAAGCCATGGAATGAGCAAAGTGGGATTGGGAGAAGAGTGCTTAAGACTGGCAGCCAGGAGACCTGAGCTTTGCTGAACAAGCTACTTCACTCTCCACCCTGTAGTCTCTCATTGCAAATAGAATGATTATCAACTAGGTCCCTTTTAGGACCTGGATTAGCCAAAAGAGAGTGTGACTGGGAATGGGAATCATCACCTTTCATTATTTGTTGTTGTTAAGTGCCGTCAAGTCTGTTCCCACCCATAGCGACCCTGTATAGGGTTTCCGAGGAGCAGCTGGTGGGCTTGAACTACCGACCTTGTGGTGCAAAGTGACTTTGCAGTCCAGTGCATTAGCCCACAGCACCACACTAGGACTCCCCCACCTCTCATATCCCAACCCAAGCCAAAAACAGGCAACTAGTTGAATGAAAACACAGCCTTTAACATTTCTTTCTAGGTTCATCTTAGAACAGTCTGAAAGAGCCCTGTTGGTGCAAATGATCAAGCACTATGGACTATTTCAGTTATAAAAAGGTTGGTTGGTTGAATCCACAGAGCTGCTCCAGGAAGAAAAACCCAGGAGACCTGCTTTTACAAAGATTACAGCCTAGAAAACACTCTGGGGCACTTCTATTCTGTCACATGAGTCATTGCAAGTCAAAAATTACTTAGAGCAGTCCCGATTATGCGCCAGCTTGGGATCTAAAAGGAAACCGTAGAGAACACATCCCAAACCATCCACAGAGAGTAGTGTTTTCTCCTCTGATCTAACAGTTTGGGAAGCTGTATAATTTCATGAAAACTTCAGTAGGTACTGATGATCCAGTGATGTCTGAAAAGTTAAGGAACCAAAAGGTGCTTCGAAAGAATCTACAAGAACCTTTTTCTAGCATAAGGTTTATAGGTTTTTCCAATGATGGAAATAGAAAGGAATATCATATCCTGGGTAGAACTTCCAAAGGCTTAAAAAAAACAACAACACAGCAACATTAATATATAATATAGAGAAGGTTGTTGTTAAGTGGTGTTGAATTGATTCAGGCCCATAGTGATCCTGTATAGGGTTTCTGCGGAATGGCTGGTGAACTTGAACTGCCGACCTTGCAGTTCAAACAGACTTTGCAGTCCAGTGCATTAACCAGCAGCGCCATAACATCACCCTATAGAGAGGGTGGTCACTATCTAAATTGCGTTTCTCTAAGCATCTTAAGACAACCTGTGGGCTTTTCTAGGTAAAATATTAGGAAATAAACTGTTAAGCCAGTTTTTGTTTCTTTATCACTTGGAAAAATCCACTTGAATGTTGCAAAGGATAATGCATGTCAAGTTAGGATATCCACACTTGAGGCAATCCAGAAACTTTTCTCCCCCAAATTTAGTCATGGGTGTGCAAAACCGGGAACATCCTGACATTCAAATGTAGCATCCCAAAGTTTCTGACATACATTTAAAAAGATGTGTAAGCAGTACATTTTCCCCACCAATGTTTGTTTTTATTTATTTAAAAAATCATTATTATATCTGACTATAAAAGTGATGTTGGTGTAAGATGCCAACATGTCTGTTCCAACTCCTAGAGACCAGAAGTAGGTTAGGCCTAGGATCGTACCAGCTCACAGTCATTCTATTTAGTCCCGTTGTTATAGCCACTGTATCAATCCGTCTCCCTAGTTTTTTGTTGGTCTTCCTTGTGTTTTGTTTACTTTACCAAGCATGATGTCCTTCTCTAGGGACTAGTTCCTCCTGATATATGACCAAAGTTGTTGTAGTTGTTAAGTGTCATCGAGTCAGTTCTGGCTCATAGTGACCCTGTAAAGAGTTTCCAAGGAGGTAGCTAGTGAGCTTGAACCACTGACCTTGAAGTTTCAAAGACACCTTGCAGACTGTGCACATTAACCCACAGCACCACACCATGAGATGAAGTCACCCCATCCTCACTTCTGAGGTGCATTCTGGCTGTACTGCTTCCAAGGTAGATTTGCTTGTTCTTCTGGAATTCTCTTCGCCAACACCATCTTTCAAACATGCCACTTCTTCTTCAATCTTCCGTATTCATTGTCTAACTTTCACAGGCACTTGAAGAAGATGAAAATGCCATGGCTTAAGTCAGGCTCACTTCAGACCTCAGAGTGACTTCTTTGCTCTTTAACATTTTGAAGAGGTCTCTCGCAGAAGATTTGCTCAATACAATGTGTTCTTGACTGCTACTTCCATGAGTGTTGATTGTGGATCCAAGTCAAATTAAATCCTTGAAAACTTTGATCTTCTCTCTGTTTATCACTATGTTGTTTATTGGTCCAGTTGTCAGGAGTGTTTTTAATTTTGTTATGTTAAGGTGTAATCCACAATGAAGCTTGTAGTCTTTGAACTTTATCGGTAAATACTTCTAGTCTTCTTTGTATCACCTGAATATTAAAGGTTGTTAATGCACTGCCCTCTATCCCGACACAGTGTTCGTCTTCATACAGTGTTGCTTCTTGAATTATTTGCTCAACATACAGACTGAATAAATACACTGAAAGGTACAACCCTGGCACACACCTGTCCCAATTTTAAAGAAGCAGTATCTTCTTATATTGCTTGAATGTCTGCCTCATGGTCTACGAACAAATCCTGTAGAAGCATAATTCAGTGTTTTGGAATTCCCATTCTTTGACCTTGACTATTGTTTTTGTTAAGTGCCTTGGAGTTGGTTCTGACTCATTGTAACCCTGCATAGGGATTCCTGCATAGGGTTGGAATTACTGACCTTGCAGTTAGCAGGGCAGTGACTATCTATAGTGCCACACAGGGCTCTCTCTGACTTTGAATATATTCCGCCTGAACTTAGAGACTATTTCAAGAATAGATTTGATGCATTGAACACTAATGACTGAAGACCAGATGAGTTGTGGGATGACTTCAAGGACATCATACAAGAAGAAAGCAAAAGGCCATTAAAAAGGCGGGAAAGAAAATAGATCAAAGTGAATGTCAGAAGAGACTCTGAAACTTGTGCTTCAACATAGAATGGAAGAAATTGTTATGTAAAAGAGCTGAAGAGAAAAATTCAAAGGGCAGCTTGAGAAGACAAAGTAAAGTGTGATAAGGAAATGTGCAAAGCCCTGGAGTTAAAAAACCAAAAGGGAAGAAAACATTCAGCATTTCTCAAGCAGAAAAAACTAAAGAAAAATTTCAAGCCTCAAGTTGCAACATCAAAGGATTCTATGGGTAAAACATTGAATGACACAGGAAATGTCAAAGGAAGATAGAAAAAATACATAGAGTCACGGTACCAAAAAGAAGTGATCAATGTTCACCCATTTCAGGAGATAGCATTTGATCAAGAACCAATAATACTGCTGTAAGACCACACTGCTCTGAACACACTGGTGAAGAACAAGGCTCCAGGATGTAAAACATTACCATCTGAGATATTGCAACAAAAGGATACAGTGCTGGAAACACTATCTGAACAACCAACTGGAAAAGATTCATATTTGTGACGATTTCAAAGAAAGGTGATCCAACAGAATGCAGAAATTATCAAACAATATCACACACAAGTAAAGTTTTGTTGAAGACATTTCAAAAAAAACAGTTGTAGGTACATCAACAAAGAACGGTTAGAAATTTAAGATGGATTCAAAAAAGGATGTGAAAAGGGATATCATTGCTGATGTCAGATGGATCATTGCTGAAAGCAGAGAATAAGAGAAAGATATTCACAATGTGTTTTACTGATTATACAAAGGCATTCCACTATACATCGTGGATCATAAAAGTAACATATGGCTATAATAAACATTATGGATAAAGGAAAAGTTCCTAGAGCCATAGAAAAATACTAGCTTTTATTTGCCCAAACATTCTTTCAATGTATACTTAGAGATTTTTATAATACTTATACAAACTGAAAAAAGGCATACAATATATGCTATTTTATTTTGCCCTTGTTTTAAAAAGTTGCCTCTTAATAATGGACATCTTTCTAAAATATAGAGCTGCTTACTTCTTTTGATACCATTTAAGTATCCTATTGTATGAAAGTAGACACAGTTATTTAATCTGCTGTGGATATGCATTTGGGTCATTCCCAACATTCTTGAATAGAATTAGCAATGAATAAAATTCTTGTATATCAATCTTTGAGCACATCTGCACAGCTTGCAGCAGGAGAGATTCCTAAAAGGGGAAATACTGGGTCAGGAACTATGCACATCTTAGTTTTAATAAATATGGCCAAACTGCCTTCCCCCCGCAAACCAAGTTATTTTATAACCCCAACTACTATTACTATTACAGAGTCCTGGGGAAGCATTGTAGTTTAAGGCTTGAACTGCAAGGTCGGTGGTTCAAGTTCACCAACTTCTCTTCAGAAACCCTATACAGGGTCACTATAGGTCAGAACCGACTCGATGGCACTTAACAAAAAAAAAAACTACTATTACATAAATAAGAATGCCTTTTCCTTATCCACACTTGCTAACACTTTTATTAGCCAACTTGCAAAGAGTTACCAACCTGATGAACAAAGACATTTTATTTAAATTTCCTGCATCTGGACTTACTGCTATATAAGGTATTATATAAGGAATCACTAAAAATCTATCATTTAATAAACTTGCAAGTTAACAAATGAGTAATTTGTTAAGTTAAGCTTAATGCTTTCTTAGTTTTTTTCCAAGTTTATTGTTGTTGGTTGCTGCCAAGTCAACTTCTCATTCATGTTGACCCCATGTAATTGCCCCTTAAGGTTTCCTTCTGGACTTCTGGTGTGGTGCTGTGGATCAGCACAGGACTGTGAACCACAAGGTTGGCAGTTCAAACCCACCAGCGGCTCCTTGGAAACCCTATACGGGGTTGCAGTGAATCAGAATCGACGATGGCACTGAATAAACAACAGGGTTTTCTAGGCATTCTGGTATGGTGCTGTGAGCTAAAGCACTGGACCACAAGGCTGGTTTGAACCTCAAGGTTCACAGTTCAAACTCACCAGCCACTTCTTGGAAACCCTGCACAGGGTCGCTGTGAGTTGGAATCGACTTGACAGCACTTAACAACAACAACAACAACAACAGGGTTTTCAAGACTGTAACCTTCATAGAAGCTGGGTGGGTTCAAACCAGAAACCTTTTGGAAAGTAGCCAAGAGCTTAGCCATCGTATCACCAAGGATCCTTTCTCTAAGTTTAGACAAATCAATCAACAAGTCATCAATAGTACAGATAATCAAGGAAGGCAGTTTTGTATTTGAAGCAGCACAGAGCTTCATTAGTTTCTCAGGGTTAGGAAACTACAGAATTGATGGCAGGCTCTGGTTGGGCCACCTTTCTGCTCTCTCCTGCTTCCTCAGCCTCTTCAGTACTCAAAGTGCTTGTGTCCCCCAGCTTCCCTCCCTAGGACCGAAGCCATGGGAGAATGAGGCACTCTTTCTATTTTGTAGTCCACATCCTGGATTTAGAGGAATTCTGGAGCACTGCCCACACAAACTCCAATGAGCCCACCCATCAGGAAATAAAATCAGAAATACACACAGAAAAGCAAACAGGGCAAAGTGATTAACAGTACATCTGAGCTAAAACATAAGTCAGGGAATGAGATGTTTCCATGATTCCTTCCTTAGCATTCAAACAGAACCCCACATTTTATGTCTGTTCCTTCAATCAGCAGACAAAGGTGGTCTTTAAAATATGATTGGCTAAAAGTGGAAATGGTCTCTCCTCCAAAGGACAAGAGCTGCCCATTCCTGGACGGCAGCAACTTTTGTCTTAGAAATATAAAGTCCCCTTAAAGAAAACTTTTTGCTTCTGTTTGCTAATGGTTTTCAATTTAGTTGGAATAAAACAATGCATGAAAGGATAAAGAATAAAACAATGCATGAAATGATAAATAATTTGAACAGTTTGAGAAGATTTCATGAAAAGTATGAAGATTTCTCTCCCAGCCTGTACCTTAAGTCTTTCTTCTTTGGTTGATAATTTCAGATGGACACTTCCAGTAGTTGTCTAGAAACACACACTGTGATAGTTAAGGTTCTGCGTCAACTTGATTGAGCCAGGATTCCCAGTTTGGCAGTTGGTAGTTAACTCCATGATGATTTTCTATGAGCAGGCATAGTTAACTCTATGACAATTGGCTATGAGCAAACATAGTTAACTCAGTGATGATTGGCTATGAGCAGCCAATCAACAGAAAGGATGTTTCCTTGGAGATGTGACCTGCTCCCAATATAATGGACACACAGGAAAGACTCGCTCTCTTTTCCACTGGATCTGGATCTCACATCTGGGTTGCTCTCCAATCTCCAGTTCATTGCACCTGAGCCAGTGGCCTGCTCTATGGTGTGTTTATCTGCTGGGCCTGCCCACCGAGTGTGTCTGGAAAGCTGGTCACCCATTGGAGGGCTCTGTACGCCTGTTCCTGTTGCCTCAACTCATGTGCTCCACACTGCTGGATCTGCAGCAGGCCTTGGTTGCCTGTCACTCTGCTGCCGCCCCTGGTCCAGTACCAAGATCCTGTTCTGTGTCCTGACTTGAGATTCCCGCCCATCTTTGTTCACCTGGTCTGCACTTGGCCAGACTAAGACACACACACACACACACACACACATCTATTTTTTACTTAAGTTGAAGCCTCACTGTTTAATTTTATGTATCATATAGACAATCCCAGATTTTCCTATGTAAGGATGTACCTCGTTCTTCTTAACAACACAGTATTCTAAAGTATGAATATGTCACAATTTATTTTATCAGTGTTCTACTGAAGTGTAAGGAGCTCCGGTAGCATAGTGGTTATGAGTCGGGCTGCAAACCTCAAGGTCATCAGTTTGAAACTGCCAGCTGTTCTGTGGGAGAAAGATGAGGCTTTCTGCTCCCGTAAAGATATATAGCCTCAGAAACCCTGTATAGGGTCATTGTGAATCAGAACTGACTCCATGGCACATAACCACCAACCACCACTGAAGAGTACTTAGGTTTAATCCACTGACTCACTCTTTGGGTATGACAGATTCACAACTCTCTGTGTACATATGCTAGTGTACGTGCAGGAGGTACTGCTGAGATGGAATTATGGTGTTTTGAGATGTGTGCTTTTAAATTTTTGCTAGACAGCAAAACTGCTTTCCAAAGAAGTTACACCTATTCTCACTCCCATCTGTGGTGTCAACAAAGACTGTTGTTACTCATGCTTCCAAAAGAGGCCCTTTAAAGATTAGCAAGGCCACAAGTAATACAGCAAAATGAAACTATCCCAAGCAAACATATTTCCAAATGAAAGACCCAAATTACATAAATCAGAAACTGTGTGGACCCTTTCTAAGATAGAGTCAGACCCTATTTGTCTCCATTTGCTCTGAGACCTTTGTGTGAGTCACTCCAACTCAGGCAATTTTACCCATAAGTCATTGTCTCTAGTGCAGATACCACATTAAGTATGGTATGAATACTAAAACCACTTTCTAGCACATCCTCCCATTTTGAAGCCTGAAGCTCTTACCACAATCATTTCCCATTGCCTCTAAAGACCCATTGCTCTAGCTGAACTACCATTTGCCTAAAGAGATGACCACATCCACGATCATTAAAAATAATGTTGCTTTCGGGTAATGTAGAACTCTTCCCCAAAGCCTTCACACCTGAATATATGTTACCTCATCCACCTCTACATCTACAGCTTCTTATTGAGCTGGGTAAGGTCTTAGTGAAATTCTGTGGTGATTTAAGTAGAGGTGATATGGATATCCCTTATCAAGCAACCATTCTATTACCATCAAGTCAGTTCTGACTCATGGTGACCCCGTGTGTGCCCGAGTAGAACTGTGCTCTATAGCTTTTTCAATGTCTGATTTTTCAGCAGTAGATCACCAAGCTTGGCTCCCAAGACCTCCAACTTTCCCAGTTAGCAATTGAATGCATTAGTTGCTTGTACCAGCAAGGGATTCGGTTCCAACTCATGGCAATTCTATATAGGGTTTCTGAGGTTGTACTTCTTTGCGGGAGCAGAAGGCCTCATCTTTTTCCTGTGGAGGGGCTGGTGAGTTTAAACTGCTAACCTATTGGTTAGTAGTCCAGTGTGTATCCTACAGTACCACACCCAGATTTCTTATATTCCCCTCAGCTGCCATAAAGACAAGATCCTATGCCAGGACCTCAGAAGGGACCAAGGTGGATCCAAGGAAATTAGAATTTGGAAGAAATCAGTTAAGCTGTTTCTCCTCACCCAGCAAAAAGGACTTCCTCATAATCTTGGATGACCTTTAAAAGTATAGTGTTGGTACAAAAGTGGGTCACTGAAATGCTAGCCCTCCTTACTGCAGATGTGAGGTTGGCAGACAGTTACATGCCCAGATGCAGCCTGCCATGAGTCTAAACATGAATCATTTCACAGGTGCCCAGATGCTGTCAGCCTATGGATACAGGAATGACAAAGTTCTGGGCAGTTGGTTACGGAGGGAGAGCAGGTAGCAGTGGGTAGGACACATTTGGCAGCTCTAGTCCTGTAACCAGCTGAGCAAGTACATGATTCCTGTGTGTTCGTCTCTTACAGGCACTTTCAGAGACACATTTACATTAGTCTCAATTCAAGTATTGCAGCAGCTTTTGGTTGAGACCTCCACAGGTATGAGGGGCTGGGTGTCTCTTGCAGAGTCTAATTTATTGAGAGACTAATGTATGTAGTAGGTGGCTTGGCTCTGATTTCCCGAGAACAGCAGGAAGATGTCTGTTGGCAGCTTCCAGCTCTCCTGACCAGGGAACAGCAGACAGCACTCTGCAAAATGTCCTTCAAAGGCCTTGTCAGCCCACCTGGAGAGGCTAGGACTGAGCCCAGCCAGGGAACCTTCTCAAATGGAACCACGCTGTCATAGGAGCCACTGCTGAGCAGGTTTTGAAGTACACACACTGTCTAAGCCTCCCCAACCTGAAACAGCATGCCATCTCCAATACCATCTACTCGCCCTGGGTATCCACTGGCCACCACCAGACAAGGGACAAGGATAGGGAAAGGAAGAAAGAAGGAGGGAGTTAGCAGTTACTAAACAACTGTTTCATACCCCAAGCTATGCCAGGAACACATTTGTTGTTAAGGGCTTTGGAGTTGGTTCTAATGTATAGCAACCCCAGATAGGGTTTGTGAGGAGTAGATGGTGGATTTAAACCACTGACCTGTGGATTGAAGTCCAGTGTTTATCCTACAGTGCCACATCAGGATTCCTGGAGTGCATTTAATATTACAAGTTGCTTAGTGCTAGGTACCAGTATGGAGTCCTGGTGTTGCTCTGTAGGATAAGCACTGGACTGCTAGCTGCAAGGTTGTTGGTTCAAATTCACCAACTGCTCCTCAGAAACCTTATACAGGGTCACTATGAGTTGGAACCAACTCAACAGCATGTAGCAACAGCACATACCAGTATGCTGTGGTTAGCTGCTGTCAAGTCAGTGGTCCAAGGACCCCAAGCACAATGGAACAAAACATGACCTGGATGTGTTCCATTGCCATGATTAATTACAGATGGATCCATTGTGAGCCTAGGGTCTGTACTGGTCAGTTTTCAGAAGTAGATTGCCAGACCTTGGTTCCTAGTCCTTCTTAGTCTTGAAAGTCCCATTGAAACCTGTTTAGCATCAATGTAGTCCCAAAGCCTCCTTTACTGGCAGACAGGGGATAGCTGAGTGTGAGGTGCATTGACCAGAAGTGAATCTGGGTCACCCTCATGGAAAGTGAGAATTCCACCATAGAACTATCAACATATTACCTACATGTTGTTGTTTTTAAGTGCTGTCCAGTTCATTCTGACTCATAGTGACCCTGGATAGGGCTTCTAAGAAGCAACTGATGTGTTTGAACCACCGACTTTGCAGCCCAAGCTAACCTTGTGGTCCAGTGTTTCATCCTACAGAGCCGTTATCATTGTTAAGTGCTGTTAAGTAGGTTCCGACTTATAGCAACCCCGTATAGGGTTTCTGAGGAATGGATGGTGGGTTTGAACCACCGACCTTGAGGTTCAAATTGACCTTGTGGTCTACTGCCTATGCTACAGTGTCACATCAGGACTCAGAAGTGTACAAAAGAGGAGTTTGAGAATCAGAGAGGTTAAGTAACTTTCCCAGAGTCACAGAGCATTTTAGGGTCTAGGGACATCTGTTGTTTTTGTCTGCCTAGCAGCCTTGGAAACTCTTGAGGAGCTGTTCTACTCTGTCCTCTAGGGTTGTTGTTGTTAAGTGCCATCAAGCTGATTCTGACCCATAGCAAACCTACATAGAGTTTCCAAGGAACAACTGGTGAGTTTGAACCGCTGACCTCATGGTTCAAACTGACCGTCCAGTCCAGTGCTTCCCACAGCGCCACACCAGGACTCCTATAGAATTACTGTTGTTGTGATTGTTGAGTGCCATGGAGTTTGTTCCGACTTCTAGTGACCTTGTATGGCATTTCCAAGGAGCAGCTAGTGAATTTGAACCACTGATCTTGCAGTTCAAACTGACCTTACGGCCCAGTGCATTATCTCTGGGTTATAGGAGTCAAAATCTACTCGATGGTAGTGAGTGCTTAAGTAAGGCCCCCACGCCTTCCCTCACTGACCCTCCTAACTGACACACTGGGGTGTACACGTGACTTAGAACTGGCCAATCACCAAGTTCATCAACATGTTTATTGTGACTCGTAGCTAGAGAGGATCACGTCAATCTAGAGTAGCTAAAGGAGCCTCCTAAGGTCAATTTAGGTAGAACTGGAGCTAGGAGAGAGAGGGGGCAATTGTCAATGACATCATTTGAGGACCTTGATCTAGCTGGCCCTGAACGCAAGACGACTCCCTGGAGTTTTTTCAACTACATGAGCCCCTGAAGTCCTTGCTTATGCTAGTTTGATTAATATAGTCAACAAAGCAGAAATTCCACCAAACTTTGTCCGTCTCCAAAGTCAGTGCTTTTCTGGTACATGGACAGGCTTCCTGGAAGTACAGCATCCTCCACACCTGGATTTCTCTGAGGCTCCAACTCACAGCGTGAAGTCGCAAAGCTTCCGAGTGGAAAGCTAGTCACACTGCAGCCATGGGGCTGAGGACACTTGTCTTGGTTCATTGTGGAAGTCTGCCAGCCTTCAATACATACTACACACACATACACATGCACAGACCTAGAACCATCTTATAGGGCCTGGGGGATACAGAAACTTGGTTTTTGCTCTCCAGTTACATTAAGGTGATGCAGGACCCTGGAAGGTGCCGGGTTGATACGTAGATGCTGGGATATCAGGCACTCCTGGAAAAGCGCAAAGGAACCAGCAATTGTCACAGTAGTCCTAGAAAAACACTGCTAGAAGATGCACTAGCAACTTTGATCACAGGCGAAAATACAGAACAGAATATTCATGAGAAGTCATAGGCAGTTGGGCATGCGTCCCATAGCCCAGGCCCGGGCATTTTGCAGTGGGGTCAGGGTAGGTGTTTTCTGGCCCAGGGCTACTTTGCTGTCTGGGTACAGGGCAAAATGTCAAGCTTCCCTCTTATGTCTTGGCAGAGATGTATGCTGGAGCTTTCTGGTTCAAGATAAATGTAAGTGTTAAGGTTTATGGTATCCCAACGGGGAAAGCTAAATTAGTTAATTGAAAAATGAAAAATAGGAAAATTAAACCAGCAAGTTCTCCAGACATATTGGGCCAATTTAAAGCCCAAGTTAAAATTGATTTATTGTTTTAATAAGATTCCTATGTAAGGAAAAATGACTGGCCTACAACATAAAAAAACATGGGGGCAAGTTTATTTGGTTGTAATATACAGGAACCACAGGGTGAATAGCTCCTTGAGTCTTCTGCATGTTTTCTCTTATCTTTAAAACTCTCAGACCTTGAAGTATTTTTAGCAAAGAGTAATGTCTATAGAATAATGCAAATAAAGCTAACATTCAGAGTTCTCGCTCACCAAAAATGACACATAACATCATCTCAGAACTCAGTTAATGGCCAGAGGGGACAGTGAGTGCCATGCTACAAGAGATGCCCTGCCCAAAGGAAGCCAGGTAGAGGGACAGTTAGATCTGTCCCCAACCCAGTACCAGCCCCATCCAGGGTCATCTATCTGCCAGCACAAAGGTATCAGTGTGGGACTCTGGCTCTATAAGGCACTTGTATGTTTTCCTCTTTACTGAGCCAAGTTCATGTCAAGTTCAGAGAGCTTGGTCAGTTCCCTCGAGGCTTCTCCGTGTTGTTACCTGCCTTGGAATTGGTTCCAGCTCCTGGTAGCTCCATCTACAACAGAACAAAACACTGCCAGGTGTGGGCCATCTTCATGATGTTTCATATGCTCAAGTTCATTGTTACGGCGTCTGTGTATTTCAAGGGCCTTTCAGTTCAGGGGGTTCATCTTCTAGAACTTTATTAGAAAATTTTCTGTTGTGAGTCTTAGGGTTTTCACTGACTGATTTTCAGGAAATAGCCAGGCCCTTCTTCCTAATCTGTCTCAGTCTGGAAACTGTGGAAATCTGTCCACTGTGGGTGATGCTTCTGGTACCTGAAATGCTTGTGGCATAGCTTCCAACATCACAGCACCATGCAAGCTGCCACAGTATGACAAACTAATAGATAATGGGGACCTTAGCTTCTTAAACCAAAATCTAACCTACTGCCATTGATTAGATTCAGACTCACAGCGATCCTACATTGGGTTTCCAAGACTGTAAACCTTTATGGGAGTAGACAGCCTCACCTTTCTCCTGCACATGATGGGTTTGAACTGACCTTGTGGTTAGCAGCCCAATGTCTAACCTACAGAGTGACCCAGGCTCCTTCTCAGCTTGCAAAGCCATGGTCAAGGGCTTTGGATTTTCTTATTGAACACTCTGAAAGAGGTGAGCATGGGAATTTGTGGCCACTTCCATCTGAATACAAAGTCAAAGGAAAAGTATCCAAGAGTCACAGCTGAGATCCCGACATTTCTTAGCTAACACACACCTTCAAAATCATGTGGTCATCTCTGACTCAAAGGACACAGGGACACTGAGACCCAGAATCATAAAATGCATTCTCAGGCCCTTGGAAAGATGAGCAGAGGCCAGTTCCCAGGTCTCAAGACTCCCAGGAAGTAATCAAGCTCTATCAAGATGTTGAGCATACAATAGATTTCACTGTGGTTTGTTTCCAATGTTCTGTTTCTTGTACTGAGTGACTGATACCTGGTTATCAGTTGTAGTTTTCCTTATCCTTTTTTGGTGTGTTTTAAATACTGCATAATACATTTTAAGTATGAATAAAATTACAATTCAAAACAAGAAGGTATTGAGGTATCTTTTGAAATTCAATATGCTTGACATCATAAGAAGTACAGGTAAGACATTTCTTATCCAGGTATATAATTTTCTACATTTTCACCCAGGGTAAAATAAATAATATCCATCAGAGTTCAAGTTGAATCCTGAACTATTAGGACTAGACCCACCCTGTCTTTTATTTGGACTTAATTGGACTTTGTTTTTGGTTTTGTTTTTTGGCACATTGTAATTGTTGCTGTTAAGTGCCGTTGAGGCGGTGGATTTGAACTACCAACCTTGAGGTTTGCACTCCAGTGTTTATTCTAAAATAGCATATCCATTTAATCCTTTCAAAGCTCATTTTCACTCATGTAGTCCCCAGACAAACTCAGAAAGAGAATGGCCCTCATTCTTTTCATTTACTGTTGTTGTTGAGTGCTATCAAGTTGGGTCCAACTCATAGGAATCCTGCATAGGGTTTCTGAGGAGTGGTTGGTGGATTTAAACTGCCAACTTTGCAGTTAATAGTACAGAGCTTATCCTACAGAGCCACAGCAGGACTTCACTGCAGAGGATGCAATTCAGGCATATTACTTGAAATGAGAATGCTGAACAGGAGGGCTGGGGTAAGAACTGAAGGAGTTTGCTACATAAACCCTCACGATCAAAAATATTTTACTCCCTGCCTCCTTGTTGAGCTCTCTAGCATGTATCACATGTTAGGGAAAATTAATTGAGGACAGACATTTATTAGCACTATTGATTTGTATCTGATGGATATTTATCACACTACATTATCCAACAAATGGCAGAAGATTAAAAGGTTGAGGCATAATGGGGGGGGGGGAGGAGGGTGGAAACGTTTCATGAAAGGGCATACTCTTTATCATGAGGTACTTGCTAACATTATAAATCCATGAAATTGATTTACATGGAAAATGTTTTAGATGAAAACTCCAGGAAATCTTTTAGAATTGCTTCAGCTGTTATCCTTTGGAGACAGTTTATGTAGAAGTACATTTTGTACATGTTTTTAATTGAGCTGTTTCTTGCTTTTGATAGTAAGGAGTCCTGGTGTGGCACTGCCAGCTAATGAGGTGGACTGCAAGGTTGGTATGGACCGCAAGGTCGACGGTTCAAGCTCACCAGCCACTTCATGGAAACCCTATATAGGGTGGCTATGAGTCAGAAGCGACTTGACAGCACTTAACAAAAACTGTAAAACAAGTTACAGCAAAAAGCTTTGTTACAGTAAGCATACATTTAAAATATTAAATGTGACTCTTCATTACTCCATTAAAATGACAAAAATAATTTGGTTCTACCACTCATCTGTCAGTTTGCCAGACTGTGGTGGCTTGTGTGTTTGTGTGATGCTAGAAGCTACACCACCAATATTTTAAATACCAGCAGGGTCACCATGGTAGACTTGTTTCATTGGAGCTTAGAGACTAAGACAGACTAGGGAGAAGGAGAGGCACACTACTTCTGAATGTCTAGCCCCTGAGAACCTTATGAATGGCAGCAGAACACTGTCAGATATAGTGTCAGAAGATGGCAACATTGTGAATCGCACCAGAATATTGTCAGATACAGTGCTGGAATATGAGCACCTAAGGTTGGAAGGCACTCAAAATACAACTCGGGAAGAGCTGTGAATACGCAAATGGAGTAAAACTTTCAGGACCTTCATTTACTGATGGGGCACAACTTAAAATGAGAAGCAGCTACAAACATCCATTAATAATCTGAACATGGAATGTTCTAGGGAAACTGAAAGTTGTCAAAAATGAAACAGGACACATAAAGATCAATATCCTGAAATGGATCCATATTGTCCATTTTGAATCAGACAATCATATGGTTTACTAGACTGGGAATGACAAATTCAAGAAGAATGGCATAGCATTCATCCTCAGAAACAACATTTCAAGATCTTGAAATACAACACTGCCTGTGATAAGGATAATATCCACACACCTACAAGGAAGACCAATAAAAACCACTGTTATTCAAAAGTACATACCAACCACTAAAGCCAGTGATAATGAAATTGAAGATTTCTACCAAATTCTTCAAGGAGCTCTGATAGTGTAGTGGTTACGAATTGGGCTGTGAACCTCAAAGTCAGCAGTTCAAAACTACCAGCTGTTCCATGGATGAAAGACGAGGCTCTCTGCTCCCATAAAGATTTACAGCCTCGGAAACCTTGTACAGGGTCGCTATGGGTTGGAACTGACTCCACGGCACACCACCACTAACAACAACAACAACAACTTCTTCAGTCTGAAGTTGATCAAACATGCAATCAAGATATATTGATAATCACTAGTGATTGGAATGCAAAGGCTGGAAACAAAGAGAAAAGGCCAATATTTAGAAAATATGGCCTTAGTGACAGAAACGATGTTGGAGATCACATGATAGAATTTTGCAAGACAAATGACTTATTCATTGCAGATACATTTTTAAAGCAACATAAAAGTTGACTATGCACATGGACCTCACTGGATGAATTCATAGAAATTAAATTTACTATAGTTGTGGGAAGACATGGTGGGAAAAGCACAATATCATAACTCAAAACAAGGCCACGGGCAGACTGTGGAAAAGACCATCAACTGAGCCTATAGGGGCTGAAGCTGAAGAAAATTAAAACAAGTATACAAGAACCAATATATCACCTTGAACATATCCTACTTAAATTTAGAGACCATAGTAAGAACAGATTTGATACATTAGACACTAATGACCAAAACAAGAAGAGCTATGGATGACTTCAGGAACAGCATACAGGAAGAAAGCAAAAGGTCATTAAAAAGACGGGAAATAAAAGATCAAAATGATGTCAGAAGAGGCTCTCAAACTTGTTCTCCAGCACAGAGATGCTAAAGTGAATGGAAGAAATGAGCTGAACAGGAAATTCAAAGGGCGGCATGAGAAGGCAAAGTCAAATATTATAAAGAAGTGGGTACAGACCTGGAGTTAGAAAACCGAAAGGGAAGAACATGCTCAGCATTTCTCAAGAGGAAAGAACTGAAGAAAAAAACCTCAAGTCTTAACTTGCAATACTGAAGAACTGCATGAGCAAAATATTGAATGATGCACAAAGCATCAAAAGAAGATGGAAGGTATACACAGAGTCACTGGATCAAAAAGAAATGGTTGATGTTCAACCCATTTCAAAAGACAGCACATGCTGATAGCTGTACTTTTGGTATTGGCAAAAAATAAGGCTCCAGGCATTGATGAAATCTTTCAACAAACTGATACAGTGCTGGAGTTGCTAACTCATCTGTGACAAGAAATGGGGAGACAGCTACCTGGCCAACCAATTTTAAGAGATCCATATTTGTGCCCATTCCAAAGAGACTCAATGGAATCCAGAAATCATTGGATAATATCATTATTATCATATGCAGGTAAAATTTTGTTGAATATAATTCCAAAATGTCTACAACAGTACATCAAAGGAAAACTGCCATAAACACAAGCCGGATTCAGAAGAGGACATGGAATGAAGGATATCATTGCTGACATCAGATGGATCTTGGCTGAAAGCAGAGAATATCAGAAAGATGTTTATTTGTGCTTTATTGATTATGCAAAGATGTTTGACTGTGTGGATCATGACAAGCTATGGATAACATTGCAAAGAATGGGTATTCCATAACAGTTAATTGTGCTCATGAGGAACCTGTACCAAGCAAGACAAAGAGATACTAAACAATTTCAAATAGTCAAAGTGTGTACCAGATTTGTATTCTTTTATCCTATTTATTCGATCTGTATGCTGAGCAAATAATTCAAGAAACTGGATTATATGAAAAGGAACATGGCATCAGGATTGGAGGAAGAGTCATTAACAATCTGCGATGTATGGATCATACAACCTTCCTTGCTTAAAGTGAACAGGACTTAAAATACTTACTGATGAATACCAAAGACCACCGCCTTCAGTATGGATTGCACCTCAATGTAAAGAAAACAAAAGTCCTCAAAACTGGACCAATAAATAACACCATGATGAATGGAGAAAAGACTGAAGTTGTCAAAGAATTCATTTTGCTTGGATCTATGTTGGAAGCAGCAGTCAAGAAATCCAATAACCTATTGCATTAGGCAAATCTGCATCACAAAACCTCTTTAAAGTGTCCAAGAGCAAATAGGATTTTTAGGATTAAGGTGCACCATAGTATTTTCAATAACCTCATATGCAAGTGAAAGTTGGACAATGAAAAGGGAAGACTGTTGAAGAATTGGTGCCTTTGTGTTATGGTGTTGGAGAAAATTATTGATAGTACCATGGCAGAAGTACCATGGCATGTTCTTCTGGCAGAAGAACAAACAAATCTGTAACGGAAAAAGTACAGCCAAAATGCTGCTTAGAAGCCAGGATGATGAAACTTTGTTTGTCATACTTTGGACATATTATCAGGAAGGACTAGTCCTTGGAGATGCATATTATATTTGGTAATGTGGAGGGTCTTTGAAAAAGAGGAAGACCCCAAATGAGAATGGATTGGCACAGTGGCAGCAGCATTGAGCTCATGAGTAACAACAATTATTCTGGAATACCCATTCTTTGCAATGCTATCCATAGCTTGTCATATGTGGCACAAGACTGGCCAGCATTTCATTCTGTTGTGCATAGGGCCGCTGTGAGTTGGAGCTGACTCAACAGTACCTAACAACCACACAATGTGATTAGGTTGGTTAATGAATTACTAGTCAAGTTAATAAGTGGAAACAAAATGAACTACTGTTTTATAAGAAGAGCTGATTTTGTGGGGTTAAAACCTGTTTGATAAAATGCACAGACCTAATGACCACCTATGAAGCTCTGTGGGGCAGTCTACTGTACCTTAAAGTGTCACTGAGTTGGCACTGACTTGAAGGCACACAACAATAGCAACAACAACTTCAATGACATCTAGAGGACTGTGTCACCAACAGGGTTACAAGAAAACTTTCAAAACCATAGCACATGTACTGGGAAGGGTTCAGGTTCAAGAGTCAGAGTCAGGTATTTTGGGTGGAAATCTGGATGGACCTTTGTTAGCTGTGTGACATTGAATCCCAAGCTCTGTCAGATGGGGATCAGAAATAGAAACGTGTGGCGGTGGGATAGTTGTGAAGATCAATGAAACCACATATGTAAAACTCTTAGCCCAGGGCACACTTAACACCTAGTAGTTTCCTTGTCCCTCGGGAACAGATTGTTTTAGCTACCAGTGTCATTTTCTCAGGTGAAGAGAATCTAGGTTTTGATTTGTCTAGGACAGTTACGGCAACTAGGAGAGCAAATCAAGAATGAGGTTCTATTTTCTCTAAATAGAGCAAGTCCAAATTTCTCTGTGGCTCCAAAACCCATTTTGAGCCACTCCAGAGCTCTTGGTTACAGACTCAGCAGCCACTATGCACAGATATAGACCTTCCAGGTATTAACTATTATTTAACCTGTGGGAATGCTGTGGCTCTGCAGTATAAACACTGGACTGCTAACCACACAGTCAGTGAGTGGTTCTAGTACACCATGACAGGAGAAAGATGAGGCTTTCTGCTCCCACAAAGATTTACAGGTTCAGAATCCTTATTCCCATAGAGACCCTGTATAGTGTTTCTGAGGAGCAGCTGGTGAGTTTGAACCACTGACCTTGTGGTTCAATCCAATCTTGTGCTTATCCTATAGTGCCACACCAGGACTCTCCAGCAATCTTACCTGTTGGTAAATTGCCTCTGTATCAAGTTCCTGAGAAACCACCCCAATCACCTTGGCCCCTTCCCTGAGAACCTGTCACCTTCTCACAACCCAGGAACCACAGAGTAGCGGGAAGTCCTGGTGTGGCGTGCTGTAGGATGAACACTGGACTGCTAATCACAAGGTTGGCAGTTCAGACCCACCAGATGAGGCTGTCTGCTACCTTAAATATTTACCATTTCTGAAGCCCTATAAAGGGTCGCTATGGGTCGGAACCGACTCGACGGCACTTAACAACAACAACAACAATAAAGGGTCACTAACAGTCTCTGGTAGCATAGTGGTTACGAATTGGGCTGCGAACCTTAAGGTCATCTCCGCAGGAGAAAGATGAGGCTTTCTACTACTGTAAAGATTTACACCCTAGGAAACCCTGTACAGGGTCGCTATGGGTTGGAACTGACTCGACGGCACTTAACAACAACAACAACAGTCAGAATTGATTTCGATGTCAATGGGTTTTTTTGTGTTTTTTTTTTTTTTTTTAAGTTGAGAGGGGTGTGTTTCAGGATGTTCTTCAGAGTTCTGGCTACTTGTCATCCTGAGACACCAGGTTTTTACAATTTTTATCATCTCAGGTCTAACCATCTGTCTCCACACACACCTTTGCATCAGTTTCCATTTTATTTTTAGAATTGTAGAGAGCTTGAAATAACTCTTCTTTTGGGAGGCTCCCTTCGTGGATCAGACTTGCCTGTCCTGGCTGCTGTCTTCACACTGGAATGGTTTTCCTTCTTTGCTCCTGCTGCTGCAAGGTCATTTCTCCTTGTGAAGGGTGTAATCAAAACCGAAAGGGTAAAACTCAAATCCCAGCCAACAGGGTAGCTCTGTTTGTTTTGAAGGATTCTGAAGCATGAACAGATTCTGGTCTGTTCTAAACAGTGATCCTTCTCCAGAGGGCGTATCTAGACTTGGAAAGAGCTGACAAAGCTGTTCACAGACACAGCCCATGCACACATGAAACTGACAAGTGTGGTTCTGGTTCTCCCCAAATGGTACCCCATCCTGTGAGCCACAGCCCCTCTGTATGTTGTTATTGCACTGAGGCCCTTGAATCCATTGTCACAACAAACAGTGCCTTTCTTCATTTCACTAACAATGCAGCATCCCTGTCCTCACTGGCTTTTCAATGTAATTAGTCACTGCTGTGATTCATAAAACACAAATTTATCCAAAAGTGAACTGCACACAGATACAACGGATTCAAAAAAAAATCCAGCTACTATCATGGAGGCAGGCTGTCAATGTGACATTAACAAGAGGTCCCTAGAAAAGTTATACCATATTATTGTAGCCTCTTACGGAGGTGAGAAGAAGAGGTGAGAAGAAGCGAGGCAATTGAATAAATAGCATAAGATTAAAGAGACACAAGAATGTCAACTCACCACTCTTCCACATGGACGGCCACCAGTGCTAGTCTCCATCTCTGTAAAGAGAAACATGAGGGTAATCCCAGAGACTCCAAAACTCAGGAAAGCATGCCCACAACTAAATAGACTTTTACAAACAAGAACACTGATGGTTGCTGAATGCAAATGTGTCATCACCTTTGAAGCACGGGGACCTAGAGGAGGCTGGAGGCTAATGCAATTAGATTTGCATCTTCTCTTCCCTTCTTCCCCAACCCCCTGCCCTCCTGTTCTTTTCTCCTCTGGCTGGTCTTCAGAAAAATGTTGGCAGGTAGCTCCCAGCTGGGACAGTTGCCAGGTTTCTAGAAGGAGGAACTGTGCTGCAGCTGTGTTGGCAGGGAGAGGCCTGGAAGAGCCAGGGTAAATGAATTAAGTCCTGATTCTCCATGGTAAGCCACAGGACATTTCTAACACATGGGACAGCTGCTGGCTGCATTGCGTATCAGCTGGTTCTGGTGTAAACATTGTGCTGCAAATGGAAACACAGTAACAGTGACCAAAATGAAGAGAATCACCATTAATGCAGGGACAGGTAAATTTTGCTTTAAATAAAACACTAACACGCAAACACACACACACACACACAAAACCCTTTCCTTATTATTTACTGATGATGTTGTAATACACCTTCAATCAAACCAAATATTGCAGGCAACCATTACATAATCTTTCTCATCAAACCCAACGCTGGTAGTATTCTAGGGAGGGGCCAGCTTCCAAGGGCAATATGCCAGGTCTCTATAGAATAAGAGGAAGACCCCCAACGAGATGGATTGGACAAGTGGCAGCATCGATGGACTCAAGTGTGGCAACAGTAGTGAGGTTGGCCCAGGATCAGGCATTGTTTCATTCTGCTGTGCATAAGGTCACTATGAGTCGGTGCCGACTCGATGGCACCTAACAACAACAACAACTATAGAATAGAAGAAAATGGAGAATTGGTAAAGGAAACGTTTATATAAGTATCGGTCTCAAGGCATCAGAGCCAAAAAATCACTACTCTTTTTTCAAGTAATTGGATGTAAACTTCACTCAGATCACAAGTGATAAAGCAATAGAGTGCTGTAGGTATATAAGAATCCTCTACAGGGAGGATTGTTGACTCTGTAGGAAAAGCATTGGACTGCTAACCACAAGATTGGCAGTTCGAGCCCACCAGCTGCTCCATGGGAGAACGATAAGGCTTTCTGCTCCCGCCAAGATTTACAGACTCAGAAACCCTATACAGGGTCACTATGAGTTAGAACCACCCCCACAGCACTTAACAAGAAGCTGTAAAGGGCAAGAAACCAGATCCTCCACTCGAGCCTCCAGAAAGGAACACTCCCTTGCTGACACCTTGGCTGGAGCCTAGTTAGTCCCATTATTTTACTTTCTGACATCTAGAACAGTAAGATGACAAATATTTATTGTTTTTAAGCTACAAACTAGTGGTCATTTGTTACAGACGCAGTAGGAAATGAATACAACCATTCTCAAATAATATCAAGTAGTAGCAAACAAATCCTGCATTTCATTTAGTATTTAAAATGTTTATTCCATTTAAAACAGACCCTCTGGCAATATTCAGTTATTCAAGAAATATCTATGGAATACCTCAACATTCACAGGACTGGTTCTTAACTTCCTTTCCCAACAGAGAGGTGCATATCAAACACTAATTATGATCTATAGTTGGATAAGTACAGAATAAGGGATTTTCATAAAATCTAAGACACTCGAGAAGTAGAAATGGATTTTAAAATCTCATACAGGTCTTTCTGATGAGAACTTAACTCCTGCACATCACAGTTTTTGGAAATGAGCAATATCTAAATGAAATTCTATTTTTCTCATCTCTAGATTCTGAAATATATTAAAGATTCAGCCTTGAGAACTGGCTAATATATCAGTTAAATTAATCTCTCCCAAGAACTTAAGATCCAGAATTTCACTGGCAGAAAATGAAGACATTAAACTTCTCCATTCTAACGGTTTTCACAAAAGGAAAGATGACTTCTACTTAAATTGTTTAGGTTAAGCTACTTTTTCTCAGGATGAATTTCAATCATTCTTTTTGAGTTAGGTGTGTATTTCATATGAAATGATATTTACTTGCAAAAAGTTTGCTAGTGGGAAAAATACAGCTAAGAATTATTGACCTCGTGTTAATAATACAGCAATCTAAACTGGTAACTATTACATACAAACCTAGATGAGAGTTCATGGAAGCAAGTCTTCCAAGTCCTGTCCCTACTGGTCCTGCTGTGGCACTGTAGAATAAACACAATGGACTGCTTACTAACTGCATGGCTGGTGGTTCAAACCCACCAACCAAAGCTCCCCAAAAACCCTAGACAGGATCATTATGAGTTGGAACCAATTTGACAGTACTTAACAAGAGCATTTTTTATTGGAATTTCTTTACAAGTCAACTGTAATTGTAAACCATCAATGGTAGACTGCTGGAAGAATGAAAATAATCTGGAATTAGGAGGGACAAGGACCAGAGCGACCATCCAATTATAGCATTGACCTCCTAAGAAGAAGGCCAGCAAACTCCTCAATGGGTAATGCACCGGGAACATGGAAAGATTATCAGAGTTAGTATATCGCTGTATACATAGCTAGTAATACATCCCTGAATAGTAGCAGCACCTTCAACAAAAGGAAAGGCATCCATGTGGATCGAAACTGAACTTGTTCAATCTGGAGTGAAAGAAAAGGTTGGGCTCTGAAGGCAGTATGCAGTGGTTCAGGGAGTAAAGATTAAGCAGACTTAAATGGTATGAATAAGAAAGATGAAGTTCATGGGGCTTGAAGTGAAGAGAAGTTCATGATGCAAAACAAAACCTTCTGCTCTATGGGTTACACACAAAGAGTAATTCAAGGAAATGACAGCTCCTTGAGTAGTGACCATCAAGCTTAAGACACTTGAATTCTACATCTCATGCTTGCTGGGTGTACCCACTGCCACTGTTGTCAAGCCAATTCTGAGTGAGCATGTGGGACAGAATAGAAGTGCTCATAGGGTTTCCACGGCTGTAAGCTTAACAGACCATCACTAGTCTGTCAGTTTATAGTACTGTGATGACTTGCATATTACTGTGACGATGAAAGCTATGCCACCCATGGTAGAAAGTATTTCAAATGCTTCAGGGTCACCTGTGGTGGACAGGGTTCAGCAGCAGTTCTAGACCAAGACAGGTTGGGAAGATGGACCTGGAAGTCTACATCTAAAAAAATAGGTAATTAAAAACCTTATGAATAACAGTGGAACATTGTCTGATGTAATACTGGAAGATAAGCTCCTCTGGTTGGAAGGTACTTAAAATATGATTGGTGAAGAGGTGCCTCCTCAAAGGGGAGTTGACCTTAATGTCTTGGATCTAATAAAGGTTTCAAGACCTTCATTTGCTGATATGTATGGCATGACACAAAATGAGAAGAAACAACTGCAAACATCTATTAATAATCAGAATGTGGAATGTACAAAGTATAAATATATGAAAATTGGAAGTTGTCAAAAATAAAATGGAATGCATAAATATTGATACAGAGCTCTGGTAGCGTAGTGGTTACGAATTGGGCTGTGAACCACAAGGTCAGCAGTTTGAAACTACCAGCTGCTCCGCGGGAGAAAGAGGAGGCTTTTTGCTCCTGTAAAGATTTACAGCCTCGGAAACCCTGTTCAGGGTCGCTATGGGTCAGAACTAACTCGATGGCACTTAACAACAACAACAACAGGCATTAAT
>NW_006408585.1:12423687-12438303 GCF_000296735.1 Chrysochloris asiatica
GGAACCACTGGTAGTTTCCAACTGCCGACCTTGAGGTTAGTAGCCCTATTCATAACCACTACGCTACCAGAGCTCCTTATAGGAGAGAATAAAAGTACTCCACGGGGTTTCCGAGGTCTTAAATCTTTACAGGAGCAGACTGCCTTATCTTTCTCCCACAGAGTGGCTGCTGAATTTGAACCATTGATGTTTTAATTGTTGTTGTTTTGTGCCCTGGAGTTGGTTCCGACTCATAGTGACCCTGTACAAGGTGTCCAAGATTGTAAATCTTTATGGGAGCATAAAGCCTTATCTTTTTCCTGTGGAACAGCTGGTAGTTTTAAACTACTGGCCCTGAGGTTAGTAGCCCAATTCATAACCACTACACTACCAGAGCTCCTTAATTAGTTACCCAATATTTAATCCACCAGGGCTCCTTATACTGGTTGTGGGACTCCTGACAAATTTCACAGTTTAATTCTGATCAGTTCAGAGACTGACTGGTTGAGAATTGTTAATCCTTGCAGCAGCGTAAAGGTGCGGGCAGGAGCATCATTTTGAATACTATTTATTTCATCCAAGTGAATCATTATGTTTTTCAGTAATAAGCTGCAAGAATTTGAATTCCATATCCTTCCCCTAATCTTAAAGCTGTGAGATCTTGTCACATGAACATTTCCCTTTGCAATTTAATTAAGTGAGCTTGAAATAAAAAAAAAAAAATGGAAAAGTTAAAACACGCCACTGCAACATAGAGTTCCGCCCTGCATTTGCTAAATAAGCACAAAAGGGAAGTCAGAGAGATAAAAAGCAATGAACTGGAGGCGCATAGTAGCAAGGACTTGTGGGAAACAAAGAGAATTCTTTGAATTAGATCAGGTCACATGAGTCAGAGCACAGGGGTAAGAAAGAGTCCACAGAGATGATGAACCCTTGCTGTTCAGGACCCTCAGAAGGCAACTAAAGAAAGCCAGGCACCTCGAAGAAGGCAAGGGGAGACACAAATATAAGACCGTTAAATACCTTTGCACTTTTGAGATGAGCATGCTGGGAGTGAAGTAATCAACTTCTGGAGTTACCAGGGTGGAGAGAAGAGGTTTTGGTTCACCTGAGAGGATTTTAAGACTCCAGACCTGATACATTCCTAAACACAAGGGTGGCTAATTGTATACTTTAATTTATGGAGGTGGGATGCACTAGAACAGATGTCTTTGCCAGGATTTCTTTGTGTGGGCTCACAGGAGGATGGTATAAAACCATGTGAATAGAGCTTGGACTTCATACCTGAGTCAGTCAGCTGGCAGTTTTCTATTATGCTATAAATTCTCGTTTCTGTTTCCTCCCACCTACCCTTAATACAACTCCATGGTACTTAACAACAACAACAACACCCTTAATACAGGCCTGTGCAGGTCAGTCAGGATACAGGTGGAGGTAGGTGCAGAGGAGTCCTGGTGAGGCACTGTAGGATAAGCACCGAACCACAAGAGCAATTTGAACCATAAGGTCATTGGTTCAAACTCACCAGCCACTCCTCAGAAGCCCTATACAGGGTTGCTATGAGTTGGAACCGGCTAGTCGGTATTTAACAACAATAAGGCGCAGAGAAGATTGGATATCTTTGTCAAACTGTAAGAAGCCTTCTGCAGGGGGGAAGGGAGGACATTTGGGCAAAAACTTTGACTTTGAGCACACCCAAAATAATAGCTCTGTCCTGCATGTACCTCAGGCTTCCTAACTGCCTTAGATCAAACTAGCACAGACTAAGAACGTTAAGAAGTTTTGTATAGTAAAAATGCCAGTTATGAACACATGCATGACAAGTGCTTAAGGTTGCATCTTCAGGAAACAAAATCTGAGATGGAGATTTGAATGCATGTGGTTCATCAGGAAATGTTCTCAACACCTGTAAGGGAGTGAAGGGAAACAGGACTGGATGGTGAGAGAAACTGACCTGCGGTTTTCCAAAGACCTCAACTAATTCCACAGGGAGCTCTGCGGAAGGCCAGCTCTACAGAGTTGTCTTCAACTAGTGAACAGGTGGAGCCTGTCTATTTCTGCATTATCATTTACTGGTAGTTGCTTTAAGGTATATGCTGCATCCTGGACTTGGGACATGTTTTCAGGAGGGATCCGTTCCTGAAAAGCATTATCATGCTGGTAAAGTCAGCAAAAAAGAGGAAGACTCTCTACAAAATGAACTGACACAATGGCTGCCACAACGGGTGCAAACACAGTAACAACTGTGAGGATGGCATAAGACTGAGCAGTGTTTCCTTCTGCTCTATATGCTGTTGCTATGAGTTAGAATCAACTCAATGGCATCTATTAACAACTGGATCCTGAAGGGTGGTCCCTATCCTTACTGGATACCTTTTCCCCGAGCTGTCCCTTCTTCATGAGGCCTTGTCTCCAGTCTTCTGATCATTCTCTTTCTAGGGTCCTGAACAATATATGAAGCCATTCAACACCGAGTCTCTATATAGTCTAACTTCAGGCCACTTATTTTTTTTTTAATCAAAAGTGGACAAACAGGTGTTTCACCTATTGGGAGCATTTTCCTGTCTTTTAGGGTCAGCTTGTGCCTACATAAGCTGACCTATCCATGAATTAAACTTCAACATCCATCCATCAAGCTTGATCTTCACTCTCCTTTGTGAGCTGGTCCTAAGGGACTCCTTTTCCTGGCCCCTCCCCAATACTCCCTAAGTGTGGCTGAGGTAGGCGTGTGAATCTACCAGGAATGTATGACATGAGGATCAAGCCACCCGCTCATACAGCTTATTTGGACCACTGGTTCCGTTTGCTCATTCCCAGCTGTTCTGTCTCCACCTGTGTTACATTGCTCCAGGATCTGCTTAACCTTATGACTTGGTGGGTTTACAGACCCACCCTAAGCTCATAATGGGTATTTTTGGCTACATGGTTACTTGATGCCACGTGGTCAGGGCCACCAATCTCTCCAGTGACTCCCCAGGAACCATTTTTCAAAAAGTCAGTATTTACCTGATATAGATGGCATGAACTTTCTTCAGAATCCTAGGGGTCTATATTGTGATTTTCCCATAGAGGCTTTTCACAAACGTACATAGCATTGTTTCCTCATCAGATACCTTTAATACCACTATATCCACCATGTCATATGGTCCAAGCAGCAGGATGCCTTGCACCTCTTTCTGGCAGACTTTGTGTCACCCAGTATATAGGACAGAGTAGTATTCCCAAGTGTGGAATACGCTGTCTCTAGTACCCAAAGATCTCTAGAACCATCCAGGAGATGTGTTTCCTATTTTATGGTACAATCAGGGTACAGTATTTGTTTTGGAAAGAATGTTTCAGCACTGGGTCTTTAAAGACTTCAATTATGTTATTGGGTTCCTTAACCTTGTAGGGTTTATCTCTCATCCTATATAGCACATCTTTTACTAAAGCCTCCAGTTGACTTTCTACTTCCTATTCATCCACTCTGAACAAGATGTTATCATCAATGTCATAGTTGACTGTGATGTTTTGAAGGACATCCAAGGTAGGTCAGGCTTTCATGAATTATTGTATGACAGAGAATGGGAGAATTAATATCATCCCTGGGAAAGACCATAAATATATGCTCTTGCCTATTCCAAATGAATGTGCACTGTTTCTGATGTTTCTTTCTGATATGGATAAAAACCAAATGAAAACAAATAAACTTCACTATCCAGATCAATAGCCAAATGCCAAGTGGTGTGGCACTGTAGGATAAGTACTGGATGGCAAACTGGACGGTTGACAGCTCAAATCTACCTTGGGTACTCTACATAGGGCCACTAGGAGTTGGCACTGACTTGACAACACTTAACAACAACAACAAGGCTGTATTAATCTATTGGTACACCATCTGCAATTGGAGCTATTTGTTGAGTTCTCAGTAATCAGTTTTCTCATTCTTCAGGATTGATCTGGTGTTTGAAGGGGACAAAATGGTTAATCCATAGGGATATAAAGAGAACCACCATCCCAACATCCTTTAGGCCTTTAAAGATGGCATTGATCCTTGCCAGTCCCCTTTGGTTGTGAAGGTGTGTGGTGCTACAGGATATGCACTGGACAGCAATGTCAGCATGCACCCCAAAGTCGGTGGTTCAAATCCACCAGCTGCTTCTTGGAAATCCTATACACGGTTGCTATGAGTTTGAAGCAACTTAACAGTACTTAACAACAACATCTTGACCACTGAGGAAAGGGTTGGGGAATGAGGGTTGCATTGGGTCTTCCTCACAATCATGAAGCTAATATGGGGGCTTTAACAATTTAAACTATATCCACTCAACAAAACACTCAAAGTCAGAGGTAGTGAACATCTGGCGAGTCTGTGTGCCCAGTGGACCCATGGAGAGTTAGAGTTGGTCAGAGCCTCTTTTATGACCTGTCCGCCATAAACTCAACAATGAGCATTGATGGAACTTGGACTCCCCAGATATCAATGTCAACTCAGACCCTATGATCAACAGTACCTGAAATGTTTGGGTCTTCCTTTTTGCCCAGCGCATGAGTACACATGTCAATAGCTGTAGGTACCTTTGCGTAATTTCATAGAGTAAGCATTTCCCTAAAAAATTACCATTGTGCTGCAGGATACTTCTTCCTCTAGACCCAGCTTTTCTGTTAGTCATTGGATACCAGGTATGAAAAATGGTTGAAGTCTAGAACCTGGGCAAGGAATCATGCATTGGACAAGAGTGTTTACTCTGAGCCTCTATATCTTCCATCCCTTACTCATGGTTGAGCATCACCTTTTTTAGCTGCAGATTTATCTGGTCCCTAGAAATGTAATGTTCTACTATACATTTCTATAACTGTAAGTCCCAGTCTCCTTGTCTGACATTCCAAGCTAGCAGTCTATAATGATCATTGTGCCCACCATGGGATTTCACATAGTCTTCACTAATACGGTATTAATTTCCCAACTGTGTTCTGGAAGCACCGTTTTGTGAGGGCATCTCCTACCACAACCTTCAGAAAGCAGGTATACTGGGCTTTCTAGTGATGCTGCCCCATGAACAATATCCTTATTGCTTTGGTGAATGGAGAGTCTTTGAGGTACTCCCACCAAGCATAGTCACCTAGTAAACTTTCTGGCTGTTGTGGACAGAATTGTGACTCTCCCTACCCTCAGAAAATACATGTTGTAAATCCTAAACCCTATGAATTTCACTATAGTCCTATTTGGAAGTGGGCTTTCTTTTTTATGTTAATGAATCAGATTTAGTGTAGGGCATATCACAAATAAATCTCTTCTGAGTTATAAAAAGAGCAGACAGATTAAGCAAGCAAGCATAAACAGAGGGGAAATATATACCACAGGATCACATGATCATCAAGGAATCTAGCAATGGAAGCTGAAAATAGACCTGAGACTTCCCCTAGAGCAGACATAGAGAGAGCCTTCCCCTAGAATCAATGCTCTGAATCTGGACTTCTAAACTGAAAGAAAGGAACTCTGGTAGCATAGTGGTTACGAATCGGGCTGCGAACCGCAAGGTCAGCAGTTCAAAACTACCAGCTGCTCCACAGGAGAAAGATGACGCGTTCTGCTCCTGTAAAGGTTAACAGCCTTGGAAACCCTGTGCAGGAGCACTATGAGTCGGAACCGACTCCATGGCACATAACAACAACAACAACAAACTGAAAGAAGAAATTTCAATTTTTTTAATGCCATACACTCGTGGTATTTCTGTTTTGTTGTTAAGTGCCAATGAGCAGGAACCAACTCTTAGTAACCCTGAATAGTGCTTCCAAGGAGCAGCTGGTGGGTTTGAACCTGAGCAGGCCAGTGCTGCTCCTACAGTACCATACCAGGACCTTTCACAGCAGCACTGGATTATTAAGACACTGACTTTACAAAGTATCGTTAATGCAGTTTGCCAACTGCTCTAAGTCTTGTGTTCCTTCCTTTTGCCATCTTCCAAGGTGATGGTGGTGGTAGTTGAGATATGCCATCGAGTCAGCTTTGACTCATAGCAAACCTGTACAGGGTTTCTAAGACTGTAAATCTTTCTGGGAGCAGAAAGTCTCATCTTTCTCATATGGTGTGGCTAGTAGATTAAAACTGCGGGACCTCGTAATCCTCTAAATTACCAGGGCTCCCATCTTCTGAGGTAGTTCTATAACTTCTGTTTCATAGAGTTAACCATTCACAACTCATTTGTCAGTGGTCGTACTGTGGTAGCTTGCATGTTTCTGTGATGCTGGACGCTATGCCACTAGTATTTTAAATACCAGCAAGGTCTACCACGGTAGACAGGTTTCAGTTGAGCGTCCAGACAAAAACAGACTAACAAAAACAGAAGGCGAGGTGGACACTTATGAATGTTCAACCACTGAAAACCTTACAAATAGCAGAGGAACACTATCAGCACCAAAAAAAAAAAAAAGAGCTGTCCCTGAAAAGGAAGTGCAACCTTGGACAAGGTGGCTGCCTCTCTTCAGCTGAAAGCAGGTGCCAGAGAAGGACTTAGCTGTCAGCTGTCAGGTCCAGTTGGAGGTAAGGGGTGGGACGGGGGAACGAATGCTGCAGTCTTTCACTGCACCCATCATACCAACCTACTTGTGAAATACGTGGAGTTTTAGAAACCTTAACTGCACAACAAGAAACTGCATTCAGCTCCTCAGGTGGAATTTAATAGTTAGATATTACACTAGTTTTCTAGGGGTCCTGAGTTTCAAAATCACAATCCTTTGTAAAAAACATAGACAATGAAAGTAGGCCATTTGCTTTTAGAGTAAACAACGCCAGTGATGGTTCCGTAAATGTTCCCGGAATTTCAACCCAGCTGTTAATCCTCCCTTCTTAGCATCTCAGACCTAAAAGCCACAGGCAACTCAAAACGTTAGCAGCTCCATGGTATAGATGCACATGTGTTCCCTGGGTCATGTCAGGCTGAGGTAGTCCTGAGCTGCCTTGAGCCAGTCATCATTTTCTTTTAAAACATTTTATTGTGGACTGAATGAAGGTTTCAGAGCAGATCATTAGTTTTACAGTCAACAAATCCTACACTTTGCTTCATCTCAATGATTGCAATCCCCTCCATGCAACGTCACTTATCCCACTTCCTCCCATGATTCTTGTTTCCATTTCACCTTCTTTCCCAACCCTTCTGAATTCTGTCCTTAGATAATGCTGCCCTTTGGATCTTGAATCTCTAACCATTCTATGGTGTGCATACCTCGCTATTGTTGTCCCCCCTATCTACCAATCTTATTGCTTGGTCTCTGTCCAGGAAGTCTGGTCTTTTCTATGATTTTGAGTTTTGTTTCACATTTTCTTCCACTTTATCCATGACCTTCTAATGTGATCCCTTTCAGGGCAGCTCTGGGCTGTAAAATGGTTTATTCCAATTTAACCCTTCTGCTGAGAATTTGCATTTCCACCCCGATATACTGTATCCGGCTTTACATTTTAACAAGATCCCCAGGTAAACCATAGGGAATCTGTAGGGATCATGTTCAAGTGTAGATTCGGATTCAGTACATGTGAAAATGCAAATGCTCTACAGGGGCTGGAACCAAAACAAACTCATTTGCAGCTCTGATTTGAATAGCGCACTAACTGCTCACAGTGCAGAGAAGCAGTGCAGTAGCGTGGTCCATTCCTTAGCAGGTAAAATCAGTTGAAATCTGAGTGCTGAAGACAAATTGGCAATAAACTCTGCAAGCCACAGAGGTTACTTCAGTTACTAAATGATTAAAGTCTCTAATCTCAGGAACGGTGATAAGGAACACTGGAGAAGGGGACTGAGCTTTAGATGCTGGAGGAAGGTGCAGAATGTCTCCCAGGAGACCAAGCCAGAGGAAGCCCACCCCATAAAAAAAAAACAAACAAAAAACAAACCACAGATAAGTAAGACATCATTAATAAATCAATGACAGGAAAATGAAAATGGAAGCAGATGAATCAGCCAGTAGATCAGGCCATAGATGAAATACAGCACATCTGTTGCTACCGATGGTGCATTAACGAATAAGTCTGCTGGATCAGATGGCGTTCATACTAATACTTGGAGTAATGAAGCTTCAAGAGCGATTAAAGCATAAATCAATGTTTAAATGTATCCCGTACCTCCCCCAAGCAACAAGAGGCATATATTTCCTGGCTTGGAAACCTTTTTGGCAGACATTAGGAGGCACAGGCATAAACTCCGCTGCCATATTTTGACTCTGCTGTGAGGTGAACGCACATAGCTAATTTAGTGTTTACCCTGATGCTTTGAAGCTGAAGGCACTGAGCAGCGCTTGATCAACATGTTAGATAAAAGCCAAGGCATTTTAGCCAGAACAATACCCACCAGTCCTCTGGTCAAAGACAGTTTGGTTCAAGCTCTTTTTCTTCTTCATACACAAATTGACTTAGTTTTGATTTTTTGTTTTTAGTGAAGTTGCTGTTCTTAAGTGCTGTCAAGTCAGTTCTGACCCATAACGACCCTGTATAGGATTTCCAAGGAGTGGCTGGTGAGCTTGAACTCCCGATGTTGCTGTTCAAACCAACTTTGCAGTCTAGCACATTAACCCACTGTGCCACACCACGAGTCCTTTCTAGTGACGACTTCAGAAAAATGTACAGCTGACGTGGTGAAGCATCTTTTGTTTTTTCTTCCTTGAAGCATACTTTGTCTTTTATATGCACTAAAAAAAGTTGCTTCTCTCTACTGGCAAAGTGGCCAAGTTTCAGGACATTAATGAGGGGCATGAACACTTTAGCTGGGCAAATTGTACATCCACGTCCATAGAGGGAGGGATGCAGCCTCAACATGGCTTTTTAAAATTTAGTTTTATTGGGACAAAGAGGAAAGAAAGAGGGGAAGGTCCCCATTGGAACAGACCAGCCAGAAAGAACATACGGCTGCACACTCAGGAAAGGTAATTAAATTCAGGACCAAAATTTTTCTGAAAAACAGAAAATCCTGCTTTTGATTGGACTAATAAATGAAGTCTTATAGAACAAGAACAAGGGTAGAGGATAGGAAGAGAGACACAGGACAAAGGAAGGAAGAGTAAGATAGTGTCAGGTTACTCAATAAGCAAGGTAAGCACAGGCTTACTTATCTGTAGCAAACAGTAAGTAAGTACATGCAAGCCCGTGCTTAGCTTGCTTGTTGGGTAATTCACCCCTGGTAAGAAATACAATAAACAGCTAGGAGTAATGGGAATAAAAAGAAGCTGGAAGAAGAAAACGAGGCTGCATGTCCACTCAGCACAAGGCCCGGTCAGTCATATTACACCCCAAGTCAGTCAGAGAAGCAGCAGACCCCAAGAAAATAAATTCTACCTCTTGAAACACAGCAGCTCTTCCAGGGAAGAAAGGAAAGCCAGGAAGATATTGTTGCGTTCCTTTTGTCACAGAAAACAACCTGCCCTCAGATCAGCATATATGGTATTTTGAATTCCTTTAGAACAGCCAGCAAACATCATTGTGTGTGTTTTTTGTTTTTTTTTTGTGAGAAGACTCCAAAAAATTATAGCAAGTGTAAAGTTTTCTACAAATGGTTAAGGAACAAGCAAACACAAACATCCAAGCTCAAACAAAATTTCCAGATAAAAGCACTATAATAGAGAGAGATGGTCTGGATTTTTGATTATTGTAGAGTCTGACAACACAAACATCTCACATTAAGTATTATCTACATGACTGGAAGATTTATTTTAAAAAACTTGGAAAATTCCATGATCCTCCTAATAACATCAAAGAAAGGTGTCTGGAAAATGTAGGGACAAATGACATTCTGTACACTATGGTTGTTGTTAAGTGCTATGCAGTTGGTTCTGACTCATAGCGACCCTGTATAGGGTTTCCAAGGAGTGGCTGGTGAGCTTGAACCGCCAACCTCGTTGTTCAAACTGACCTTGAAGCCCAGTGCTTTACCCCACAGTGCCACACCAGGACTCCTCACCTTTTATTGTCTCTGTGCATACACTAGGATCTTGTGAGAAAGCAGAATCTAGGTTAACACCTCCAGGTGGCAGAACAAGAAGCTCCAAAGAGCTCCTCCTTCAGAAAAGCAATGAGAACACTGGAAACATGGGCAAAATCAACTTTTGCAAAAACTGAACATGAATCAGAGACTTGCTTATGGTAAGTACGGCAAGCTGTGTGGTATTTAAACCAGGACTTCAAACTGTGTGTTCCAGTTTGACGCCCTGCTGAGCCTTTTCATTCCACCCCACCTAGGCTGAGTCAGCATCTTCCTTTTTAATAAGATCCCCAGGTGATTCCTCATGTTGGAGCCTGTACATGTTTAGAGCAGGTCAGAAACCCTCCAGAACTCCTTTCCTAGGCTGTGGTATACGGGACTAGGCTGTTCTGCTAGCAGGCCCTTCTCCCATTTAATGATGACTCAGCCACCATTAGGTTTACCCACCTTTCTGTACTATTGTTTTGACTCCAAATGGAAAGAATATGATGTAACAGAATGTAGCATCTTCTTTCTATATCAAACATCCTGCTCTAAATAAGGACTGTACTGCCTTTTGGGGGTTACTATTTCTGTGATAGAAAAATGTATTCCCTTCACCCAGATGCCCTATGGGTAAAAACTCCCTGGTGTCAAACACTCCTCACCCCAGACCTTCAATGACCTTCTACCTTAGGGTAAATTTGTTCGTATTCTTTGCGTCTCCAGAGACTGGGGAGGCCCCCAACTTACTGAATGTGTGAGGGTCTTTCACCACATATCCTCACAAAGGTCTTTCTTTAGTGGGTCCCACTGGATCCTTGAAACGCTTGTAAAACTAAGATGAATCGGTGTCAAAAATGTTTATTGATCTATTATTGATTCATCCTCACCAAAGAATTGATGAAGAAAATTTCAGCTCCCAAAGAAATGGAATTTATGAGGTATCATTGAGGTGCTAAATAAAAAAGATATTATTTTTGAAATGTTTGAGCATTTAGGTAAGCGTTGTTGTTGTTATTAAGTGCCGTCGAGTCGGTTCAGACCCATAGCGACCCTGTACAGGGTTTCCGAGGGTGTAAATCTTTACGGGAGTAGAAAGCCTCATCTTTCTCCCGCGGAATGGCTGGTAGTTTTGAACCGCTAGCCTTAAGGTTCGCAGCCCGATTCGTAACCACTACGCTACCAGAGCTCCTAGGTAAGCATTAATACACAGGAAAAGTAGCTTCTGCATCTGGATACCCCCACATGGCCAGGTTTGACAGAAAAGCGTTCCCTCCTTAGGCAAGTTTCTTCACAATCTGGGTCAAGCTCCTGACATGAACAAAGACCAGGAGAACTAAGGGAAGGATCCATTCATAAGTTTGCAGACATTCTTTTGTGTACTGACTTTCTCTTCTTTAGTAAAGTTGAAATTAGCTTTGCTTGCTTTTTCCAAACTATTAGCCTATGTGGTCAGTAATTGGTACACATCTGTTCATGTTAAAACTCATGATTGCAAGAAGTGGCTGATTTCAAACTAAAGTAAGTGTGATATATGAAGGTCTTTAATCATTTTTAACCAGGGCCACATTAGACTTTGCTGGAATATGGAAATACGAGAACAAGTCTATAAACTTACACTGTGCTATAAAGTTCATTGGCAGAACATATGCTAACAGATCATACCTAGGTTACCTTTTCTTATCTCTTTCTTGGGGTCTTTTCTTGGCCATGACCACTGTTAGAATTAGAAGGTGTTAGCACACTACAATAGCATTTATGGAGCCTCAGGGTTTACATATTTGTTCACATTTACTCTTTTATTTGAGTCTAACACTCAGGTTTCTTCTCTGGGCTGGTTTCATAGGAGTACAACCTGCATCATTGAACAAGGCCCACACTTAGGAGGCATTTGTCAGTGGTTTAATGATTTGCTGCCGTTGTCTTGATATTCTTAGTAATTTCTGAACATGGAGCCCTGCATTTTTATTTTGCAATGAACCTGCTGTGGGCCTAGTCAAATATGTTGGTGGTCCTGAACACAAAATTTGGGCTTTTAAACCTCATTATTGACCTTTAGAAACTTATCGCCTTGCACAAGTTACTTAACCTCTTTGAATTTCATTCTCCTCTTTTTTAACTGTAGAAAGAACATCTGTCTCAAGAATTGTAAGCATTGAATGAGATAGAAAATGTGCCAGTCCATGAGACCTGGTCCTAGTAAATATTGTTGTTGTTAAGTGCCATTGAGTCGGTTCTGACCCATAGCGACTCGGTATAGGGTTTCCGAAGAGTAGCTGGTGAACTCGAACCATCGACCTTGCAGTCTGGCGTGTTAACCCACAGCGCTACACTAGGACTACAGTAAATAGCCCTCATTAGTTGCTTCCTCTGTGTCAGACACCATGCCAAGCTCTCTACACTGATTAGCTCGTTTAGTCTTCACAGTTATAGTTGATAAACATCCAGTCCACCCTGGATCATACTTAGAAGATTTTCTTTTTAATAGTCACTGTCTGCTTTCAATTGGTCCAACACCCATTCGGACTGCTCAGAGCCTATGTTGTATATACAGTAGTTATCATTATATGGCTTCCTATGCACTGCATGGTTGTTGTTGTTGTTAAGTGCCGTGGAGTCGGTTCTGATTCATAGCCACCCTGCACAGGGTTTCCAAGGCTGTAAATCTTTATGGGAGCAGAAAGCCTCATCTTTCTCCCATGGAACACTTGGTAGTTTCAAACTGCTGACCTTGAGGTTAGCAGTGCGATTCGTAACAACTACACTACCTTTACCAGAGCTCAGGTAGTGTTTTACAAATGAGGGATCTGAGATATTAAATCAGCTGCCCAAGTTCACACAACTTCTAAATAGACACTTCCTAATTATGAGTGTTGAAGAGCAAAGATGTCAGCTTGAGGACTAAGGTGCGCCTGACCCAAGGCATGGAATTTTCAGTAACCTCATAAGCATGCGAAAGCTGAACAATGAATAAGGAAGACCATAGAAGAATTGATGACTTTGAGTTATGGTGTTGGAGTAGAATATTGAAAGTGCCATGGGCTGCCAAAAGAACTAATAGATCTGTTTTGGAAGAAGTACAGCCAGAGTGCTCCTTAGAGGCCAGGATGGCCAAACTTCATCTCTCATACTTTGGACATATTGTCAGGAGGGACCAGTCTCTGGAGAAGGATATCATGTTTAGTAAGGTGGAGGGTCAGAGAAAAAGAGGAAGACCCCCAACGAGATGGATTGGCCAGATGGCAGCATCGATGGACTCAAGTGTGGCAACAGTAGTGAGGTTGGCTCAGGATCGGACATTGTTTCATTCTGCTGTGCATAAGGTCGCTATGAGTCGGTGCCAACTCGATGGCACCTAACAACAATAACAACAATTATGAATGTCATAACCTCTAATAAAAGGTGGTTGTTGTTAAGTGCTATGGAGTTGGTTCCAACTCATAGAGACCCTATATAGTGTTTCTGAGGAGCATCTGGTGGGTTTGAACTGCTAACCCTGTGGCTCACAGTCCAGTGCTGATCCTACAGTGTCACACCAAAGACTTTAATATAATACGGCTGTTGTTGTTGTTGCCTGGTGTTGAGTTGTTCTCTGACTCATGGTGACCCTGTGTGTTACAGAGTAGAACTGCTCCAAGAATTTTCTTGACTATAATCTTTGTAGACGCAGTTCATCAGGCCATTCCCCATACAGCCACTGTGTGACTGTGAATCACCAACCTTTAGGCTAGCAGTTGATAACAAACTGTTTGCAACACACTTAGTTTGTAGAGAGTTGTTCAATTTGTGTTTGATGGTTTCTTATGATTAACTTGAGCTTGTGTATTCTGGACAAAAATACTACAGAAATGATACTGTGCTCTTTTCAACACATTATAGCAGGTATATGATTTAAATGTCTTATTATGGTGGTGTTAACCTTGCTTACTTGGGTAAGGAGATCATACCAGATCTGTGAAGTGACAATTTTTCCCTATGTCATTAAGAAACACTTGGACCTATATTCATGTATCATGTTTCTTCTCAAAGTGTCTTCCATCAGTGGACCTTTGCCTGTAACAGTTAACATTGTGAAGTTTGCCTAATGGCGGTTGGTATTTCCTTCATTCCTTCTGGAAGAGTTCCTTATTTGTACCCATTCCAAAGAGAGGTGACCTAACAGAATGCAGAAATCATAGAATAATATCACTGATATCACCTACAAGTAACATTTTACTGAAGATCATTTTTAAATGGTTGTAGCAGTACATCAACAGGGAGCCACCAGAAATTCAAGTCGGTTTTAGAAAAGGAAATGGAATGAGGAACATTATTGCTAATGTCAGGTAGATCTTGGCTGAAAGGAGAGAAGATCAGAAAGATGTTTACTTGTGCTTTATTGACTATGCAAAGACATTCGATTGCATGGATCACAACAAACTATGGATAACACTACAAAGAGTGAGAAATCCAGAGCATTTCATTGTATTCATGAGCAACCTGTACACACACTAAGAGATAGTCATTAGATAGAACAGAGATACTGACAGGTTTCAAATCAGAAAAGGTGTGTGCTAGACTTGCATCTTTTCACCATATTTATTCAGTCCACATGCTGAGCAAGTAATCTGAGAAGCTGGATAATATGAAAAAGAATGTGGCATCAGGATTGGAGGAAGACTCATTCACCACCTGTAATATACAGATGACACAACCTTGCTTGCTGGAA
>NW_006408585.1:12438998-12441196 GCF_000296735.1 Chrysochloris asiatica
GGCACTTAAAAAGAACAACAGAGTGAAAGAAACTTAGGTAGCACCTGTTCAGTGAGCAGCGCGTCAGAGAAAGATGAAGAATTTTAAAGAGCTGACATAGGAAACTCAGAGCAAGGAAAATGACAAAAGAGTAAAAATAAAGCAGCAAGGCCTGCGAGGGAAGTTTCCATTGCTGTCGAGCTGATTCACATTCATGGCATCCCATGCACATCACAGTAGAACTGTACTCTGTAGGATTTCATGACTGCGTTTTTGACTATAGATCACTAAGGCTTTATCCCGATGTGCCTCTGGGTATAATAGAGCCTCTCATGCTTTAGTGAGCAGCAGCCAAGTTAACTACACCACTGAGGGATTTCCAACTGCGACAAAAGTGGACCTCAGCCAGAAGGATACAATGGCAAGAGAGGAGATGGTTCAAGTGTGCAGAATGAAGACTTGGATCTAGAGACTTACATATAGTGAGCCATACTTTAGCAAACTTGATAGATAGAATCGGGGTAGCACACTATTTGAAGAACTCCCATCTTTCTTCTTGTTGCCATGACTTCCCCTCTCCTCTGCTTCCTTAAACCAACTGCATTCATTTGGATCAGGGGCACCATTTATTGGTCCCAGAAAACAGATAAAAATGGGGAAAAGCAAGGAAGTTGACTCTTTCCTTTTGAATTTCTCAATAGATGCTCTAACTTATAGCTTTGAGAGAAGATGCATTTTCATTATGTAAGCACAAACAAACAGACTTTTAAGACTATGGTACTCACCGGACTGGTCTTCTTTAAGCACTGTGCATCAACAATACTGATGCAGTGGGAAGACAAGAGGAATTTGATGGCTTTTTGGCTCCTGCACACACACAGGAGAACATTTGGTTTGCCTTGGGAGTATCAAGGGAGCAGCAGAGAAGGGTCAGTGGCTATGAAGGGGATTTCAGTTCACTTGATGCCTACACAGAGTATGTGGGTGTGATCACCTGTTGTCACAGAGGAAATGAAGGATTTATAGCTGTGCTGTAAGCTGGTGTTCATAGACCAGGTAATTTCAGCTACAGCTCAATGAATTCCGGGCCATAATGAAGGGCATTCACTTCCCAGTGGACCCTAGGAACCCAGGCTTTCCCCAGCTTAGAAAATTCATGGAGACAGGAAGTCAGGAGACTTCAATATAGTGAGTCATACTTTAGCAAACTTGATCATTTGTATTTTACGAAGCATACCTGTTCCAGAATTATGGAGCCAAAGTAAAGTTTAAATATCCAACTTACTGGTGTGGCACAGTATGATAAGCACTGGACAAGGTTGGCAGTTCAAACTCACCAGTCACTCCTTGGAAACCCTGTACAGGATCATTATGAGTCAGAACTGAATCAAAGGCACATAACAAACAACAACAGATTGATTATATACCTGAAGTTTAGACTTCTTAAAGCATAAAGGCAGTAGAAAGTCTGAAGGCAGAGCTATTTCTTTCTTTCTTTTGAAAACAGTATTCTGCAATAACCTAGAAAGGCAAAGGCTGTCCACATAGCATTTATCCCCTCCCCCATGCCCTGCAGGCAATCCTAAGCAATCTTACTTAGAGTAATTTGTTCCAATTGTGTTGGGTCATTAGATAAGAACATTTTCCTGAGCCTCTGTAGAAATTAGAAGTCCACTTCATGTGAGGTCAATTCTCAAATGAAACAAACATGAGGGCAATGTAACCTTCCTGACTTTAGAGCAGATGGCTGTTTTCTGGAAGGAAATGGTGCATAAAACATGCACACAATGAAAAAAAAAGTGTGAGAGAAATTCTTCACGGAAATCCTGACTATAAAGTCACCACAAAGGGCCTAATTTGCAGTTTGTGCAATGCTTAAAAATATTAGAAAAAGGATCAACATTGGACTGCGAGCCACAAGGTCGGAAGTTCAAATCCATCAGGTGCTTCTCAGAAACCCTATACAGGGTCTCTGTGAGCTGGAACCAACTTGACAATACTAAACAACCTGCCTGGACTTGGAGGAGGGAAGGTCATAAGTATGCATATTTCTCTATGTGTTAGTTGTCAACCCCAGCTCACACACCCAGAGGTAGAGAAGACAAATCCATTTTTTCTATAAATGAAGTTAATATTTATAATGAACTTTCTTTCGACTAGGTTTGTTACGTGCTATCGAGTCAGTTCCAACTCATAGCGGCCATGAATAGTTTCTGAGG
>NW_006408585.1:12472044-12475664 GCF_000296735.1 Chrysochloris asiatica
GGGCCTCGAACCTCTGACTAGTCTTACATGGTCTGCAACAGGTAAATTTGAATAATAGTGGTATTAATTGGGTTTCCCTGTAGGCGCATGGATATTATCCTATCTCAGACAGCGTTGTATATCATGATATTGTACCACCATTCCTCTTCAATTTGTCATTCCCAGCATAGTAAACCATGTGGTTGTCAGATTCAAAATGGCCAGTACTAGTTCATTTCAGCTCACTAATGCCTAAGATATCGAGGTTTATGCATTCCATTTCATTATTGATAATTTTTAATTTTCCTAGATTCATACTTCATACATTCCATGTGTCGATTATTAATGGATGCTTACAGTTGTTTCTCTTCATTTTGAGTTGTGCCCCATCAGCAAATGAAGGTCCTGTGGGCTATACTCCCACGGGATTTACTCCATTCACATTATCACGGTCAACTCTACTTTTAGGAGGCAGCTCTTCCCCAGCAGCATTTTGAGTGCCTTTCAACCTGAGGGGCTCATTTTCTGGTACTATATCTGACAGTACAGAGCTCTGGTAGTGTAGTGGTTACAAATCAGGCTGCGAGCCACAAGGTCAGCAGTTAAAAACTACCAGCTGTTCCATGGGAGCAAGATGAGGCTTTCTGTTCCCATAAAGATTTACAGCCTCGGAAACCCTGTATAGGGTCGCTATGAGTCAGAACCGACTCCAAGGCACATATCCACAACCATATCTGACAGTGTTTCTCTGCTATTCATAAGGTTTTCAGTGACTAAATATTCAGAAGTAGTTCGTCACTCCTTCTTCTAGTCTGTCTTTGTCTGGAAGCTCATCTGAAACCAGTCTTCATGGGTGACCCTGCTGATACTTAAAACACTGGTGGCATAGCTTCCAGAATCACAGCAACTCACAAGCCACCAAAGTTCAACAAACTGACATACAAGTGGTGGGAAGAAGTTGGTAGAATTCTTCAATTTCATCATCGCTGGTTTTAGCGGTTGGTATGTAAATTTGAAAAGAGCTCTGGTAGCGTAGTGGTTATGAATCGGGCTGCAAACCTCAAGGTCACAGTTCGAAATTACCAGCTGCTCTGCGGGAGAAAGATGAGGCTTTCTGCTCCCGTAAAGATGCACAGCCTCAGAAACCCTGTACAGGGTCACTACGAGTCAGACCGACTCCACAGCACATAAGCACCAACCACCATGTAAATTTGAATAATAGTAGTGTTAACTGGTCTTCCTTGTAAGTGCATGCAAATTATCCTATTATAGATGGCATTGTACTTCAAGGTAAATCTTGATATGTTCCTTTTGTTGCTGAATGTGACACCATTCTTTTTCAATCTATGATTCTCAATGTAGTAAACCATGTGATTGTCAGACTCAAATTGGCCAATACCAGTTCATTTCAGCTCATTAATGCCTAGGATCTTTATGTGTTCCATTTCATTTTGACTACTTTCAATTTTCCTAGATTCATACTTTGTACGTTCCATGTTCTAATTATTAATCAATGTTTGCAGCTGTTTCTTCTCATTTTGAGTTGTGCCCCATCAGCAAATGAAGGTCTGTAAAGCTTTACTCCATTCATGGTGTTATGATCAACTCCAGTTTAAGGAGGCAGTTCTTCCCCAGCCCTGTTTTGAGTCCTTATAATCTTCTGGCACTACATCTGACAATCTTTTGCTATCCATAAGGTTTTCAGTGGCTAAACATTCACAAATAGTCTGACTCTCCTTCTTCCTAGTCTGTCTTATCTTGAAGTTTTGTTGAAACCTTTCTACAATAGGTGATCCTGCTTGTCCTTTAAATACTGGTGGCATAGTTCCAGCATCACAGAAACACTGAAGCCACCACAGTAAGACACACTAAAAGATGAGTGGTGAAAACTATGGGATGTTGTTGTTGGTAAGTGCCATTGAGTCAGTTCTGATTCATAATGATCCTGTGTAGGGTTTTGGACGAGCAGTGGATGGGTTTGAATATTGATCTTGTGGTTAGCAGTTCAGTGCTTATCCTTCAGTGCCTCACCAGGAATTCTAAGTAATAGGATAGTGGTTTTTAAGTTTTGAGCATAAAATGGAGGTGCTTGTCAAAAGTGCATATTCTTGCAGAGATTCTCATTTAGAGGGTCTCTAGTTGCTGCTGTTATTAGGTGTCATTGAGTCAGTACTGACTTACAGCGACCCTATGCACAATAGAATGAATCACTGCCCAATCCTGGGCCAACCCCACAATTGTTGCCACGCTTGAGCCCATTGATGCTGCCACTTTGCCAATCCATCTCGCTGGGGGTCTTTGTCGTTTTCTCTGACTCTCCACCTTACCAAACATGATATCCTTCTCCAGTGACTGGTCCTTCCTGACAATATATCTGAAACATCCTGGGCTCCAAAGAGCACTTATCAGGAATCTGGTGCTGATGCTGAGGCTACACTGGCTCTGGAGGCTGGGTGGAGTTCCTATGATTAAAGGTTTTAGATGGGTGAAGGCAATGTTCCAATCTCAGGTCTTATAAGCCAATGATATTGTTGCTCTTGATTGGCTGTTGAATCAATTACAACTCATAGCAACCCTGTTTCCAAGGAGTGACTGGCAGGTTTGAACAGCCAACTTTGCTGTTGCTATAGCACCACACCTATAACTCTCATCGTTTGGTGCTGGACTGTGAACTGGACTGTAAACCACAACGCTGGCTATTCAAAAACACCAGTTGCTCTTTGGAAACATTATACAGGGTTGCTATGAGTCGGAATTGACTTGACGGCACTTAATAACAAAACATTGTGGTTCTGCTGTACCATACAACTGAGAACTGGACAGGGCTTGAAGACTGTTTACATTAAGCAATAAATCAGTTGTGTAGCTAAATGGACAGCAACAATGGTATTGAAATGTAATGTAAAAATAGGCCTATATCGAAAGAACTTGGTCCCTGGGTAGTACAAGTGGTCTGTGATTGGCTGCTAACCCCAAAATTGGTAGTTTGAACCTATCCAGCAACCCTGCAGAAGAAAGTCATAGTGAAATGCTTCCATAAAAATGACAGCCAAGAAAACATTTTGGAGCATAGTTCTCCTCTGTAACATATGGGGTCACCGTGAGACAAAATCAACTAGATAGCAATGAGTGGAAGGCCCTTGTGTGATGCAAGCCATTTGTACTTTCATATGAACTGAAAGGTTGGTGGTTCCAACCTACCCAGTGGTGCTATGGAAGAAAAACCAGCAGTCTGCTTCCATAAAAGAAAACTCTAAGGAGCAGTTCTACACAGGAAGTTGCCATGAGTCAGATTTGACTTGATGGCAACAGGTCTGGTTTCAGGGTATCTCTACAATGGCACTATTTAGTCCAAATGGAGAAATCACCCTTTTCTGACAATCATCAGCAAACTCAGTTGAATTTGAACCCTCTACTAGAGTTATTCTTGCCTCCTACTATGTTCTTCCTACCTGAGACAAATTCATTATCTACCTCCTTTAAGCTAGAGGCTTTTAGAACTCAGAGTTGAGTGGAAGGTTTTTTTAGGTGAGCAGAGCAAATACCATTTTGGAAACCTGTTTATTTTATAATTTTTCAAGTAAACAATAGGCATCCAGAAAACATAAATGATCTCTCTCTCTCTCTCTCTCTCTCTCTCT
>NW_006408585.1:12475764-12479300 GCF_000296735.1 Chrysochloris asiatica
ATATATATACTATATTCTCTTCTTCTAGCAGAGTTCACATTAAAGTTACAGCTTTATTATTTTATTTTTTAAATGACCAAGTAGTGGGTATAAGTAACAGGAAACCACCCACGAATGCATACCTAGGTCACAGAGGACACATACATATCACACCACAAACTCTCACACTGCCTTATATTTCTATTAAAATGTACCATTTTCTCATACATGTTCTCTAACTCTCCCACCTTTGGTATGGAGTTCATTACTTTGACTTGACCTGGATCTTATCACTGATGATCACATTAAGTACTCTGGGATGCCACTAATGAAGGAACCACATTCTTCGGATGGTCTTTGTGGGCTTAATTAAACATGGTTCAGGCTGAAGATCTTGGGATATACAAATTGACTAAACAAACATTAATTTGTCTACTAAAGTGCCTCCAAATTATAAATGAGGAAAATCAAGTTGTCTTGGGATCTGAGTTATTTGGCTTTAAACTTTGCTAACAGTACCATTAACTATTGATTTGTTCATTTAGGATGGTTTAGAACAAGACTTTGATGGAAGCTACTAGAGCCTCGACCAGAAAGTCAATAAGTCTTTTATAAAACAACCTAACCCATGTATTATACATACGCTCTTTGGCAAGACATCATCTGAAGCATTTCTCAGTCAGGCTTAAGCTCACATAATATTGAAAACCTCCCATTAAACTCTGGCCATTTAAATTTTGAATTATCTGACCATTACCTTAATACTGATGGCTCACTACTCAGTGACTCTCAAATGTGCTAATAAATAGAGAAAGTGAATCATTTTAAATGTGTTCCCTTTTCTGGAACATGAATCAGAGACTGGTGCATACATGCTTGTGTTCAAGGTTAATTTCAGAACCAGAGTAATTGAAAAGCACTTTTCTATCTGGCAAATCTAATAAAAATATTCTTAGGTTAGAACAGACACATGGGCAAGCTTAATGGGGTTGGGATGGGTGTGGGGATCATAGTAGTTGGAAACTGGGAAAGTCAGTTGTAAAACTGTGTTGTTGTTGTTGCTAAGTACAACAGAGTCGGTTTCAACTCATAGTAACCCTGCACAGGGTCTCCAAGGCTGTAAATCTTTACCGGAGCAGAAAGCCTCATCTTTCTCCTGTGGAACAGATAGTAGTTTCAAACTGCTGACCTTGAGGTTAGCAGCCCGATTTGTAACCACTACACTGCCAGAACTCCTTGTGAAACTTTAGACAAAAATGCTAAATGTGCTCCTGTACCTACATGCACACATATGGTCTTTAGAGGGCCAGTACTTATTCTTGCTCCACTTTTTCTTAATTTTCACAAGTCCAAACCCACCAGCAGCTCCTTGGAAACCACATACAGGATCGCTGTGAGTCAGAACTGACTTGACGACCCTTAACAACAACAACAACTTTTCTCAAACCCACCAGGGGTCCTGTCTCTCTACAGAAAGACAACTCTTTCCAAGTTCTAGCTGTAAGGCAACAGTCCTGAAAGATTGACTTCCATCATGACTATATTTTGGATAGAATCCCAAATCATTGCCTTTCAGACATTTCATAAATGGAAGGAGTATTTATATGAAAATGAGTCACAGTTGTCCTTGGATGTCTTCTAGGTTCAATACCGACCTAATCTTAGCTGTACCCTCTTTGATCCACCCACCCTTCATTCCGTACTCATCTACTTAGACCAGTCATTTCAGAAAAGACAATAACTCACAGCTGTCGAGGCAATTCCAACTCATGGTGATCCTACAGGACAGGGTAGCACTTCTCCTTAGGGATTTCCAGATTTAAATCTTTACGGTAACAGACAGCCTCATCTTTCTCCTGTAGAGTGGTTGGTGGATTTGAACCACTGATCTTACGGTTAGCAGGGCAAGGCTTACACGCTGTGTCACCAGGGCTCTTTAAGAAAAGACAATGCAAATTGTTAATCATCATACTAGTAATGGACATGTATGGGATTTCATCTGTTCTTAAAGAACAGCAAATTAAAACAAAAGTAAGATGCCTTTGTATGTATGCATAAATTAACTTTTCAAAAAGTATTTTGAAATCATAATGCTGGCATTCCAGTTAGAATGCTTTAGGTTGTAATAACAGAATATCCAAATCAAATTCCTTGAACAACATAGCTGCTAATATTATCCTACAGAACAAGAAATTGCAGGGAAGAGCAGCTCTTGGGACAATTAATTCAGGAATTCAATAATATCGTCAAATTTTAGTCCTTCACCCAAGCTTGTTGGTCTTGTCCTCAGGATGGCATGCCTCAAAGGATTGCATGCAGATATGATAGCATCCAGTGAAAGAAGGGAGACTCTCTACTATGGATTGAATTGTGTCCTCTCAAAATATTTGTCAGTTTGGCTTGGTCATGATTCTCAGTGCTTTGGCAGTTATGAAATGACGTGATTTGGCACTTATGTAATGATCATGATATGATCTGATATGATCAATCAACCAAAAGGGGATTAGGCTGGGATGCAACACTGGTACTTAGGTCAGAGCCTGGAGCTCCAGTCAGGGGCATGTCCTATAAGAAACAAAAGGTGAGAGAAGTGGGCAGAGAAGGGAGCACCTACTGCCACCAAGACAGAAGAGCCAGAGGTGGAGCATGTCCTTTGGACCAGTGTCCCCATGCTGAGAACCTTGTAGACCCAAGGAAAGATTACTGTCAAGATGCATGGGAATCTCCAAGGAATGCTGGGCTCACAGATGTTTAAAGGAGACAAGGACCTTCCCCTAGAGCTGACACCCTGAATTCAGACTTTTGGCACCCTAAACTGCGAGAGAATAAATTTCTGTTATTAAAGTCATTCACTTGTGGCATTTCTGTAATAGATAACTAGATCACTAAGACATTCTCTTTCTCATCTCTAGTAAGAATAAAATGTTGTCCATACTAGACCTCACATTTCATCTCATTGGCCAGGACTGAGTCACATTTTACCACTAGTCACTGGAAAGGGAAATGAGATGACAAGACCGGCTTGGAATAATCAGGATTTATTTCCAGAGGAAGCATGAACATTATCTGAACAAGCTGAGGGTCTATCAACAGGGAACAAGGGGAAATAATGGTTGTTAGGCAGGCAACCCATGATGTCTACTCTGGTCGGCAAGGTAGTGAGATGAACCACATTAACGGCTGGAAGGCATTCTGGAATGCAATTTGGCAATATATATCAAGACAAGTTAAAGTGTCCGTACCCTTTGACATAGCAATTCCATCTCAAGGAACAAAGTCCCTAGAAAGTATCCCTAAATACAGATAAACCTTTATGCTCAAAGATGTTCATTGCGACAGTCTTTAAAATAGAGGGGAGAAAGAAAGGACCTACTAATTAATAAATGATAACTTAAGGGTCCAATAATTGGAAACAGTTATCATTGTTGTTTTTAAGTGCCATCAAGTTGGTTCTGACTCATAGCAATCCTGTATAGGGTTTCCCAGGAGCAACTGATGGATCTGAACTGCTGACATTGAGGTTCAAACTGACATTGCATCCAATAGCTTATCCTACA
>NW_006408585.1:12480968-12481740 GCF_000296735.1 Chrysochloris asiatica
GTGGTCACCAATCAGAGCATGTATTCCCATTGAGTCTTAGTCTTGGAAGGGGGTTTGCACTGAGGGGACCTGACCACTTGCCTTGATGTCTCCTGGGTGAGCAACTTGCTTGTTCTTGTAGTAATCAGTTGGTCTGCCTATACTGTTTTGTATTTTTCCTGTAGGTCTTTCTTTCAAGAAGTATCTTCTGTTCTTCGAGATGCTCCAGGTTGGTCTGAATAGCAACTATCTCTTGAGCATCTACTATGATCTAAATTCTCATGCACTATCTCCAATTCTTCCAACAATTGGGGAATGTGAATGTTTTTATAAAGGAGCTCTGGTGGTGGCATAGTGGGTTAAGTGTTGGGCTGTTAACCTAGAGGCAGATGGTTGGAACCAGCCAGCCACTCCACATGAGAAAGATGAGGCAGTCTGTTTCCAAAAAGATTTACAGTCTCAGAAACCTTAGAGAACAGTTCTACTCACTCTGGCAGAACTGCTATGAGTTGTAATCAATTCGGCAGCAGGGGATGGTGGTAGTTTGCAAAGAAGGCAATCAAAGCTCAGATATGTTCAACAGATTGTCCAGTTTCTTAACTAATAAATGGTAGGATTGAAATTTAGGTCAAAGTTGTTTTGATTCTTTGGACCCCATCTTCACAATTTTGAAACAATCTTCCTGCTTTCTCCTCTTTTCTCCCTTCTCCAGTATAAGATTTGCATGAGTTTAGATGCACCAGTGAGTCATGCTTCAGAGGTGTAGTTGTTGTTGTCAGGTGCCATCGAGTTG
>NW_006408585.1:12483995-12485419 GCF_000296735.1 Chrysochloris asiatica
ATCATACATGAAGAGAGCAAAAATCAGAGGTGTAGAGAAACACAGAAATATTTAGTGCAGTTGAATTGAATAAGAACAATGGAATATTAGGGAACAGAGAAGAAGGGGCAGGCAGGGAGGCAGGCAGACAGACAGAAAAGCAGAAGTAAGAAAGTAAAGACTGACGTGATTGTACTGAGCACCAAGATGAAGCTATTCACCAAACCAACTAGAATTCTTTCACGTTCCTGTTAGCTGAACTTGCTCTCCAAGTCACGTTCTGTACACATGCCTTTCTGTCATGGCGTACTGTATTGATTCCCCAAGAGCTCCTTTTAGGACCCTGGATCCTAGTCTAAGCCACATGCTAATGAAAAATCTTCAATGGCTGGGGAGATCGGGCAGGGATGATGGCACATGGATGAGCATATGGTAAAGGTGGTGTGGTTATTGTTGGATGTCATCAAGTTGATGACTCTGACTCATAGAGACCTTACATACAACATAAGAAAACATTGCCTGTTCCTGCAGCATCATATTTGAGTCCTTTCTTGCAGCTGTGGTGCCAATCAGTATCATCTAGAGTCTCCCTCTTTTCTCATTAGCCCTCTACTTCAGTAAATATGATGCACTCCTCTAACAACAAAGACCTCTACGACAAAGAATGCAGCCTTCAGTATGGATTGCATCTCAATGTAAAGAAAACAAAAATCCTCACCACTGGACCAATAAACAACATTCTTATCAACGGAGAAAATATTGAAGTTGTCAAGGACTTCACTCTTCTTGAATCAACCATTAGCACTCATGGAAGCAGCAGTCAAGAAATCAAATGACGTTTTGTATTAGGCAAATCTGCTGCACAAGACCTTTTTAAAGTGTTGAAGAGCAAAGATGTCAACTTGAGAACTAAGGTGCACCTGACCCAAGCCATGATATTTTCAATAACCTCATATACATGCGAAAACTGGGCAGAGAATAAGGAAGACCTTAGAAGAATTGATTCATTTGCGTTATGGTTTTGGAGGACAATATTGAAAGTGCCATGGGCTGCCAACAGAAAATACAGATCTGTGTTGGAAGAAGTGCAGCCAGAGTGCTCCTTGGAGGCCAGGATGGCCAGGCTTCATCTGTCTCTCATATTTTGGACATATTGTCAGGAGGGACCAGTCGCTGGAGAAGGATATCATGTTTGGTAAGGTGAGGGGATCAGAGAAAAAGAGGAAGACTCCCAGCGAGATGGATTGACAAAGTGGTAGCATCTGTGGGCTCTAGTGTGGCAACAACTGTGAGAGGTTAGCTCAGGACCGGATAGTGTTTCGTACTGTTGTGCATAGGGTCACTATGAGTCGGTACCGACTCAAAGGCACCTAACAACAACCTCTAACTGAACAGGAAAGGTAAAACATTAACTGCCTTCTCCTCCTGGGAGACAAGCTAGAATG
>NW_006408585.1:12487218-12488090 GCF_000296735.1 Chrysochloris asiatica
GCAGCCCAATTCGTAACCACTACGGTAACAGGGCTCCTGCAGGACACTTACTCAGGTCTATATAGCAAAAAAAAAAGCAGGCACATCAGGCCTGACAGATAAACCATAGAGCAATCTGTAAAACCCCAACATAAAAGGACACAACTATCTCAAGAATTACACTGTGCACATGCAGATACCTAACGGACCTTCAGAGACAAAACTAGTGGACAATCTTTGTCCCATTAACTTCTCAATATCTATTTGTGCACCTCCACGGTGGTGACTAGAGGAGAGGCCTGAGCAAGCAGACATCCCCACCCACTGTTGGAGGCTGCTATGGTACACACACACTGCTTATGTAGCAAGGCAACCGGACAGTCAGCCACAGTTTATTTTTGTTTCAAATTGGTAATTTTTGTCTCTGCTTTTATATTGCTTCTGCTTTTGGTCCTTTTGGTCACACAATTTTCCTGGAGGTGGGAGCTTTTTCTCCCTACGTTACCCAAGAAGAGATAGCAATCATGGCCATAAAGCCAAGTATCAATCATGCCCCATAATAATCCACCATTGAGACAAGAGCCAATAACAGCTGCTAAGCATTACATGTGAAAAGGGAAGTCTATCTCCTGATCATATCCATGAGGAGACACCCAGTAAGCTTAATAATACAACAACAAACATCTATTTAAGCATGAAAATAAACCACATAACTACTGAAAATGACAAACAAAAGATCTCAAACACAAAAAACAATCTCATAACATGTCTAAAAACAGAAAAGAGTAACTGAGACAAAGTCTCCCCAGAAGAGGAAGAGCAGATTTTGGATATGCCAGAGAAAGAATTCAGAAGAATGATATGGAAACAAATTCAAATGCTCCAAAAAGGAG
>NW_006408585.1:12496115-12500846 GCF_000296735.1 Chrysochloris asiatica
TGGCTTCGATGGCTGGATGATCAGAACTCGACTAGAAGAAGAAAGAAGAGGGGGAAAAAAAGGAGTAACCTGCTACAATTTGATGAACTTTACCTATACTTATGGAGGTAGTAGCACAAAAAAGGGAACAAATCTTTACAGTGAGAATCACTCCCACCCCCTTGGTACATGGGGTAGACACTGATGGGCAACATAGACATTGGCTACCCAAAATGGGGGAAGGCCTATAAAAGCAAGAAGTGACTGGCTTACAAGCTTTCAAGAGGGAGCCTAGTTCTAGATGGGGTGAGGTAAGGTAGAATCGCCACTGAATGATTTCCAATCTGTTGGGACCTTTTTGACAAAAAGAGGAGAGTGATTGATTTTGCAGCCCAGGAGCGGAGGTCCCTGGGACCATCAAGCGAGAAGAACAGAGAGCGGGACCCTACACAGAGAGACAGTAACGCCAGGGATGTAGGCAGAAAAGATGACTTGGACAGATGGAGCAGCAGGGGACAGTGGACTCAGGGAGGGAGAAGGGCTGGATGTTAGTGGCCGGAGAGAGGGGGGCGGGCCTGTGTGGTGTACCCTCTGGGGTTATATGATGATGCATGGAGGGTATTGTAATCATTGCAATGAAACAAAACGGAAGCATGGCAAACCAGTTTGAGGAGCTTGACAGGGAAGGAAAGGGGAGGCCAGATCAGTTTTTACGTCCAGGGGACACATTTAGGAACAGGAGATCAGGCAAACAGGCCAAGAATCACTGGGTCGCCACAGGGAATGGAGAAGGTGAGGTGTGGCCAAAGTGAGAATGAATCCAGAGGGCTCAGGACTGGACTCCCCAAAGTTCTCTCTTATCTAGCTACAAAGTTTGGGAGACAGCCAACTGATCTAAAAGCCCATTGTTCTGGAAGAAAACTTGCAAAGGTGACGCTTTCCAGAAGCTGTCTTTTTTGTCCTGACCCTCTCAGTCTCCCTGAGAGAGCTCTGAAGTAAGAGTCCATAGCTAAATGGGAAGCACTCTAGGGCCAAAGTTGAATAAACATCACACCAACTCTTGCCTATGTAAAGCAGTAACATTTCCACCTCAGAAAAGTGTGTTACTATAAATGACTACCATTTTTAATGTGTTGTTGAGTGTGAGGTGAATGGAATTACTAGGTGTGAAATCTGAGAGCCAGGTGCAAACTTCTCAAGGTGTTGGAGAGGGAGTCCCACCCCAGTATTTCTATCCCTGGGGGATCTGTTGGAACTGAGCAGCTAAGGCTGCCTTGGCAACACAAAAGGTCAAGAGGCACAAAAGGAGGAAGGAAGGAGGGTTGGGAGGCATGGAGTGAGGGAGAGGAAAAGGCAGCCTCAGCCTCTCAGTTTTAGTTTTTCACACCAAGAAGACATTTGGGATCATTTGGGGATAGCCATGTGTAAGAAATTTACATACAATTCATTTTGAAATTTTCTTTTCAGGGTTTGAGCTGGATAACAAAGAAAGGATAATAAACATCAGCCCACTTGGTGTCACTTAGAAACCTGATTGTTGCTGTTGTTAGTGCAGCTGAGCCGGTTCTGACTCCTGGTGACCCTGTAGAGGGTTTCCAGGAACAGTTGGTGGGTTTGAACTGCCAACCTTTGGTTAGCAGTCCAGAGCTGATCCTTTAGGAGTGGTGGTAGTGATGTGCCGTGGAGTCAGTTATGACAGTTCCGACTCACAGTGACCCTGCATAGGGTTTCTGAGGCTGTAAATCTTTACGGGAGCAGAAATCCTCATCTTTCTCATGCAGAGTAGCTGGTAGTTTCAAACAGATGACCTTGAGGTTAGCAGCCCAATTCCTAACCATTCCGCTACCAGAGCTCCTGACTTTTTAGTACACCAGGATTCCAGGAACCTGATGCAAGAGAGAATTTGCTTTCAGGAGTCAAGCTTTGGCTATCTCTCTTCATGAAGAAAGCCAGGTTCCCTATGACTGTATGCAAGTCACCCCCAGCTGGGACACTCGGTGAAGCCACATAAGGAGATGATGCCAGGAACAGACACATGGTGACCTCTTATTAGTTCGAGAAAAGTGCTTGCAAGCGCCAATCTGATGTAAGGGGGATTTTAAAAAAATAAATGTTTTGTTTTAGAGTAGTTTTAGATTTACAGAAATGTTGTGAAGATAAGCAGAGAGTTCCCATATAACCCACTCTCAGCTTCCCCTATTGTAATATCTTATATGAAGATGGTATGTTTATCACAACTAATGAATCACAGTTGACACACTATTATTAACAAAACTCTATACTTGTCCAGATTTCTTCAATTTTTACCTAATGTCCTTTATCTGTTCTAGGATCCCACATGCAACATGCAAAACCAAAAGACATATTTGGTGTTTATGAAAATACCTCCCAGTTGGGCGAGAGTGCTTGTCAAACAAACATAGAATGCATGTGTAATCTGTATAAAAATACGGCAGAGATCATGTTTTCAAAGAAGCCTGAAAGTGGGGGAATATGTATTAAATCACTTAAATGTTTGCCATTCTACAGTGCTTTCTGGAACAAGCATTTTAGTCACTCAAAAAAGTGAAGTTATGTCTAAGACAGATACTTTTAGGTGACAAGCTATATTCCTGAAATAAATCATTTGAAGCAATTAAAAATATTACTCTTACAAAACCTAGAACCCTAGACTATGCTCAGGTCTCAAGTGGAGCGTAAAACTTAGCCTCCTGTGCTGCTCGACCATTGTATTCTAAAAACCTTTGTGTTAATTTTCCATCCATCCTGCTGCCTCTGCTTGCCTGCCCAAGTGTTCCATACAGGATGTCTTGAATTTGTTTCAAGCAAATGGATTAACATTGTGCTTCCTGGTTTCCAAGTTTCAGGAGGTACAAAGGCTTGAAGTTAAATTCCACTCACTTGAAAGAAACATAACATTCCACAACAAGCACCTTTCCTAGCTACGGAACAAGTGGTCAGTCAAATAAGCAGATATTGACATTCTGAACAGGTGGCCACAAAGATCACGGATCCATTTGAAGTGTCTACAGAGCACCAAGCCTACAATGTATACTGGTGCACAAACTGTGTGGAACACTAGCGTTAATAGCAAAGTTTGAAAACAACAACCACAGGACAACAAATGCTGGTGAGGGTGTGGAGAGACTGGGACTGCCCTCCATTGCTGGTGGGACTGTAAAATGGTGTAACCACTATGGAAAATGAATGGTGCTTCCTCAGAAAGTTGGAAATACCTTATGATCCAGCAATCTCTCTACTTGGTATAGGTCCACAAGAAATAAGAGTCAAGACATGAGTAGATATATGCACACCTATGTTCACAGCACAAGTCCTGGTGTGGCGCTGTGGATTAATGTGCCAGACTGCAAAGTCATTTGAACTGCAAGGTCGATGCATCAAGCTCATCAGCTGCTCCTTGGAAAACCTATACAGGGTCTCTATGGGTCAGGTCTGACTTGACGACACATAACAACAACAAATGTTCATAGCAAAAAGATGACATAGGTCAGAGACAGCCTAAATTTCCATCAATGGAAGTGTGGATAAACAAAGAGTGGATATACATTCACACAATGTTGAAGAATATCTATGAATCTGCAAAACACCTTATAACATGGATGAACATGGAGGGCATTCTGCTGAGTGAAGTAAGTCCATCACAATAGGACAAATACAGCATAAGACCACTTTTGTAAAAACTCAAGAAAAAGGTTTTTATACTAAAAGAAACATTCTTTGATGGACAAAAGCCCTGATAGCTTAATGGGTTACAATTTGGTCTGCTAACTGCAAGGTCAGCAGTTCAAATCTACCAGGTGCTCCATGGGAGAAAGATGAGGCTTTCTGCTCTGGTAAATATTTACAGGTTTGGAAACCCTGCAAGGAATCACTATGAACTGGAACCAACTCAATGGCACACAAAAACAATGGATGGGAGGGATTATTGTTAAGTGGTTGTGTGCCAATCAGTTGGTTCCGACTCAATGACCTGTATAGGGTTTCTGAGGAGCAGCTAGAGGGTAGCGTAATTCACTGACTAGAGGATGTATTTGTGGTTGTTAAGTGCCATTGAATGGGTTCTGACTCATAGCTACCCAGCATAGGGTTTCTGAGGAGCAACTAGTGAGTTTGAACTGCTGATCTTCCAATTCAAACTGACATTGTGGTTCAGTGCTTATCCTACAGTGCCACACCAGGACTCTAGGCTACAAGTTAGACACATGTTAACTCAGGAGGGCAATGTACAAGAAGACGGAGGCTGTCAGAAGAATGATGCAGATAGGTGAAGACACAGGGAGGTATGCATGGGATAAAGGGGACAGACGTAAAGAGTGATAGATACACAACCTTGCAACAACAGTGCTCTATGTATAGATAACACGGACAGCGACACAGGCTGAATAAGAATGGGAGGAGAAGTGGGATATATATTTATTTATATATCCCACAAATATAGGTTTGAAAGAAGATATTTGTATATGGGTAAAAATATGGTCTTGGTGATAAAAATGATGCTGGATATCGCATGGTAGAATTCTGCAAAATCAATGATTTGTGCATTTCAAATATCTTCTTTAGACAGCATAAGAGATGGTTATACACATGAACCTCACCCAGTGGAATACCCAGAAATCAAACTGACTACATCTGTGGAAAGAGATAGTGAAACATCTCCATAACAAGGCATAACAAGCCAAAACAAGGCAAAGGACAGGTTGTGGAACAGACCATCAATTGCTCATATGCAAA
>NW_006408585.1:12502616-12510403 GCF_000296735.1 Chrysochloris asiatica
GGCCAAACTTCGTCTCTCATACTTGGGACATATTGTCAGAAGGGACCAGTCACTGGAGGATATCATGTTTGGTAAGGTGGAGGGTCAGAGAAATAAGAAGAAGACCCCCAGCAAAATGGGTTGGCAAAATGGCAGCATCAATGGGCTCAAGCATGACAACAATAGTGATGTTGGCCCAGGATCAGGCAGTGTTTCATTCTGATGTGCATAGGGTCGATATGAGTCAGTCCCAACTCGATGGCACCTAACAACAACAACAGGGAGGAAGCAGGACAACTGTTGTTGCATGGAGGGGATTGCAATCATTGAGATGAAACAAAGTGTCAAACTGATGTTGGATGTCAAACTGATGATCATGTTTGTAAACCTTCCTTCAATTCACAATAAAAAGGATTTACAAGAGAGAAACTATGCAATACCCAGTATAAGTGGGATGAATAGTGTCCATACCCCACACCCCCCAATTAATGTATACCAGAACCTCAGAATATGACTTATATGGAAATAGAGTCATTGTAGATATAATTAGTTAAGAACTTCAAGTCAGATTTCAGTGGAAAGTTCTTTACAAGAGAAACAGGAAAGCCAAATTGGATGCAGAAAAGCCCAGAGGGAAGATAGCCATGTGAAGATGGAAGGAAGCTGCCACAAGACATCAAAGGCAACAGTTTGAGTCCATCAGTCGCTCCTAGGGAGAAAGATGAGGCTTTCTGTTTCTGTAAAGATTTTTAGTTTTGGAAACCCCATGCAGGTTTGCTGTGAGTCAGAACTGAATCGGTGGCACCCAACCACCACCACCACCACAGAGAAACTAGAATGGAAAAACCAGAGAAATCTCTTCATTTCTTTTTACAGTGGACATTGCACCAAGGAACAAATGTGTGACGAGATCAGTTTATTACCAAGAAAACACACCTTGCCTTCCTGTCTTCCCCAGTCTGCCCCCAAAGAAACCTGCCATTGCTAATTCTGTTTCCCTCTCTCCAAGAACCTCAGCGAGATGGATTGGCAAAGTGGCAGCATCAGTGGGCTCAAGCATTGCAACCATTGTGAGGTGGGCCCAGGACCGGCAGTGTTTTGTTCTGCTGTGCATAGGGTCGCTATGAGTCAGTACCGACTCGATGGCACCTGATAACAGCAGCCCTCCTTGAGCAAAGTTTATCTTTACCAGACAAGTTCTTTAGGAATTTTTGATGTTTGACCAAAAGATAGATGTCAGGTCAGAAAAGAAGGAGAACTAGCATGGAGAGATCGAAGGAGGAGCATAAGTAAGGGCTTTTAGAAGAGGTGTACTAACTACACACCACAAGGAGCTGGACAAGTGGTAAAGAGGAGTGACAATGAGCGCTTCGTAGGATGGGGTATAGAAGGCGCTTTTGGTTTGGTTTTGGTAGTGAGGTCGTGGGTAACAGAAAAGTTCCTGAAAAACCAGTGTGTTTTACAATTGGGAAAGTGAGGTTTGGGTGGTCTCAAGTTGTTACTAAGATTCTTTTTGATTCCCTTTAAGAGATTCAAATAAACCACATCACTCATATTTGAGTTGTTGATGTTGTGAAGTGCCATTGAGTCGGTTCTGACCCATAGCGACCCTGTATAGGGTTTCCGAGGAGCAGCTGGTGAGCTTGAACCACCGATCTTGCAGTTCAAACAGCTTTGCAGTCTGGCGCATTAATCCACAGCGCCACACCAGGACTCCCATATTTGAGTCAGGCTTCTTTAAATGTAGAGGAGCTCCAATGGCACCGCAGCTAACCACTCTTCTGTTAACCCAAAGGGCAGCAGTTCAAACCCTGCAGCTGCTCTGCAGGAGAAACATAGGACAGTCTGCTCCCATAAAGAGTAGTTTGACTCTTTCCTATAGGGTCACCATAAGTCTATTTGGTCTTGTTGGTTTTTAAAGGTGCCTTGGCTCTGAGATTGGGCCACATAGGTAATAGCTTCAATGGGGTAAATCGATAATAAACCCTACTGCCGTTGATTCACGTCTGACTTATGGAGACTCTATGTAGAGTTTCTGAGGTGGTGGGTCAGTATAAGACTAGACAGCCTCTTCTTTCTCCCATGGAGCAGCTGGTGGGCTAGAACCACGACCTTGTGGTTCACAGTCCAGTGCTCATCCTACAAAGCCATCATGGCCCCAGCATTTATAAGATATCATTATGCTCCAACTATTGACAAGCAGATCTTAGCCATGCCTCTTTGAATCTTTGGGCCTCAGCTTTCTCATTTGAAACCTATGGATGATATCAGTAGCATTAACATTTGTAAATTATGCTCTAAATAATAAGATGTACCTGGAAAAACATGCTCGATTTAAACAAGTTCTGGGAACAATGGGTTAAATGATTTAGACTAGCTTATTGTCTACAGGACTCTGTAGAGCCTTTAAAATCCAGTGAACTTGGGGAATATCAAAGGGATATTCCGGCGATGCACAACTTTCCTGACTGTAAACCACATAGAATCCTCTTATTCTGTCTGAACGACTGCCTCTTGATTTATGGACAGGTTCCACATGCACATAAGTAAGCGTTCCAGAATTCCCATTCTTTGCAATGCTATCCATAATTTGTATGATCCACACAGTCAAATGAATGCCTTTGCATAGTCAATAAAACAGGTAGACATCTTTCTGGCATTCTCTGCTTTCAGCCATGATTCATCTAATATCAGCAACGATATCCCTCATTTCATGTCCTCTTCTAAATCTGGCTTGATTTTCTGGCAGCTCCCTGTCACTGTACTCCTCAATCACCTTTGAATGATCTTCAGCAAAATTGTATTTGTTTGTGCTATTAGTTAAATTGTTTGATAATTTCCACATTCTGTTGGGTTACCTTTTCTTTGGACAATATAAAGAAGAACTCAGCATCAGGACTGGAAGAAGACTAATTAACAACTTACAATATGCAGATGGCACAACCTTGCTTATTGAAATTGCAGAGGACTTAAAACATTTATTGATGAAGATCAAAGACTATGGTCTTCAATGCAGATTGCACTTCAACATAAAGAAAATTAAAATCTTCACAACATCATGATAAATGGAGAAAAGATATAGTTTGCCAAGGATTTCATTTTTACTTGTATACATATGAAGCAGCAGCCAGAAAATCAAGCAATGTATTGCATTGGGAAAATCAGTGGCCAAAGATCTCTTTAAAATGTCAAAAATCAAAGCTGTCACTTTGAAGCTTCAAGCCATGGTACTTTCAATAGACTTACATATTTGTGAAAGCTGGACAATGAATGAGGAAGACTGAAAAAGAATTGATACCTTTGAATTTTGGTGTTGGAGAAGAATATTGAATATATCATGGACTGTCAGAAGAAGGAACAAATCTGTTTTGGAAAAGTACAGCCAGAATGCTCCTTCAAAGCTAGGATGGTGAGATCTTGTTTTATGTCCTTTGGACATGTTGATGTTGTCAGGAGGGACAAGTTCCTGGAGAAGGCCAACCAAAATCGCTTGTCTTTCAAGTGGCCAGAACTCTCATGTGTATACAAGGGGGATTCAAAAAGTTCATGGAGAAATGGAAGAAAAATGGAATTTTCCACAATTTTTTGATGACCCCATATATGAATTTGCTTTTAAAATTCTAGTTGTACGCTCCAAGGACTTTAAATTCCTTTGACTATAAAGTAAGGAGGAGTGTATCCTATAGGCTTAGACATTCTGCTACCAAAATGTATGTGCACAGGAAAACACAGGATGAACAATGAGTGTTGTCATTTAAGATACTGCAAAATCAGAACAGAAAGTCAAAAGCTGGTAAAAAATGAAAATGAAATTCCCACACCTCTCTCTGGAGACAGGAATGGGTACTCTCTTCATGCTTGGACAATCCACCTCAAGCATTAGAGATCCAGGAACATCAGAATTTCTAGAGGCCTGTAAGACCAATTTACATAGGTCATCATTGTATGGTGACCTATGTAAATTGGTTGTAGTGACATTCATTTTCTAAAGGGATGCCACAGCTTCGTATCAGTAGATCTTCTAGACAACTGGAGTCATGCAGGAGAAGAAAACACAATCTCATACTGGAGGTTTACATGTACTACTTTGGGTTCTTCTTATTCAAATTTCTTTTCCTTTTCAGGGGCTGATTGGAGGGCCACCCTCTCCACAAGAAAAAATGAGCCAGATCACCAAAGGCTGTCTTGGAGTCTTTTTTACCTGCTGAAATACTTCTTATCACAAGTAATTTTCATTTTTTATTTTATTTTACAACATGTACTCTATGATTTCTCAGTTGTAAAATCTGGCCAGATAATCAGATACAATTACTCTCTTCATTTGCTCTATGGAAAGATTTTGTTTCCAGATGCTGGGGGCTTCACTGAGCCCAACAACACATCAGATACTGCATGCCTGTCTGGTACTGCCTTGCAATGAGTATGCCCTTAAAGGAGGACAGGAACTCCATAAAACCGTTACAACAGCAACTGGAGAAGTCCCAGTGCTAGAGATGCACCCAACCAGACTGTACTGTTATTTTTATCCTTCGAGCTAAGTGTATTGGTGGAATGCAGAATTGCTTTTGTGATTAAAAGCAGCCAAAAAACCTTGCAAGTGTTAATCTCTGAAAATCTGTTACAAATTGGAAGGCAAGGGCCTGCAACTACTATATATATATAAAATTTTTTTAAAGCTAAAAATAATTCTTGGTGTTCTTGGGTGTAAGTAATGCAGTAGGAAAAAAAGACATTTTAATTTAATCGGTTGGGTGGTTTGGTTTTCACTATCCAATTCCTAAATAGAATAATGGGTATGGCTCCCTGGAAGCCTGCTCTGGTAGAGGGAGAGTCCGTTGATGTGGGGATGACAGAGTCCGGAAATTCAATGTATTGTATTGGAACCTGAAGTACTTTTGTTAGAATGTGTAGGATTGGGATCGGAGGAGGATCAGATGTGGTAAAAGGTAATAACGGAGGATTCACTGACCAGATACCATCGTTTGAACTAGAGGTGATGTATTGGCCATATAAAGTCAGTCTTGGCCCCATTTGCTCTGGCAAGGTCCCTTTGGAAGTAAGGTCATTTTTGCATAGTCACAGAAGGGATTCGCGTTTCCAATTAGAGTCCATTTGAAGTGGCTGGCGTCTAACCAACTGAGCGATTGTCACCTCTAGACAAAGATGGGACACTACAATGCTTTAGTCATCCAAACCCAGGCCCTTCACAACATGTGCGTCTCAGGACACCTTCTCCATGTACCAGACTCACATGTATTCTTCCTTTCGTTTATTCTTCAAGACGTGTAGCCATACTTTGACACAATTTCCTTTTTGTTTGGGTCCAGCCTTTTGGCTCTCTCTTCTTCCTCTTTCCTTCAGTTTCATCCTGTATGGCTGGTCCATATTCCTGGATCTCTGTTCTATTCCCCCATGCAATTCCACTTCTGGGTTTGTATTGGGTCCTTGTATGGGAGCTCTGGTAGCGTAGTGGTTACGAATCGGGCTGTGAACCTTAAGGTCAGCGGTTCAAAACTACCAGCTGCTCCGCAGGAGAAAGATGAGGCTTTCTACTCCCGTAAAGATTTACACCCTCGGAAACCCCTGTACAGGGTCGCTATGGGTCAGAACCGACTCCACGGCACACAGCCACCATGGTAGAAATGATTTGCTCTAGATTACTAGGGAAGACTGAGTTTCGGTTTTGGAGGAAAATATTAAGATTACCATAGACCATCAAAAGAACAAACAAATCTATGCTGGAAGAAGTACAGCCAGAATGCTCCTTAGAAACCAGGATGGCCAGACTTCATCTCTCATGATTTGGACATGTTATTAGAAGGGACCAGGCCCTGGAGAGAAGGCCATCATGCTTGTTAAAGTAGAGGGTCATTAAAAAAGAGTAAGACCCCCAAAAAGATGGATTGGCACAGTAGCAGCGCAATGGGCTCAAGTATAGCAACGATTGTGAGGTTGGTTTAGGACAAGGCAGTGTTTCGTTCTGTTGTACATAAATGCATGAGTCAGTACCAACTCAACAGCACTTAACAATAACAACAACGTGATTATTAACTGAAAGGTTGGTGGGTTGAACTCACCCCATGGTGCCTTGGAAGAGAGACAAGTGATCTGCTTCCGTAAAGGTTACACCCAAGAAAAACTCCATGGAGTTCAGTTCTACTCTTTAATATATGGGTTTGCCACATGTCATTTGGAACATAATGGGTTTAGGTTGGTATTTGAAACCCTGCCTAAATTTTGCCAGCCTTCTTTCCCTATAGCTCAGTCCTGTCTTCTCAGTCTTCAACAGGAATTCTGCTTTAATCTAGATGAATTCTCCTGGGACCTAGGGATTAGGCCTTCCATAGCTTAGTGCCTTCTGAAGCCAGGCCCAATTTGCCAGATAATTCTTGTAGGTAATCAATGCCTTACCAAGATTGTTGTTGTTAAGCGCCTTGGAATCGATTCCAACTCATAGCAACCTTGTACAGTGTTTCTGAGGAGCTGCTGATAAGTCTGAACCACCAAGGAAGTGGTTCAAACTGACCTTGAGGTCTAGTGCTTAACCTAAAGCACCACACCAGGGCTCCAAGATAGCATTAGTGGTTAAAATCATGGGCCTCACACCTATCTTGCCTTTCTTGTATAACTGTATTTTAGGGCTTCCAACTCACCAATGGGCCAAGTGCTTCTTTATAGAATTCCACTTAATAAATGTATAAGGAGCAGTGGAATTAGAATAGTATCATCTTGGATCACCTAATGAAATAGTGGGTCTATTCTAAGAAATGATCAATGATTGCCCAAAGCCTTAAATGAAATCCTGATGGAGAATTTTATAATGGATGTACCAAGCTGACAACGCCTGCTTTGACTGATCAATCTTAAAGACATTAATGGAGAGATAGGCAGACATTAGGAGTCTTCTGATTTGAATCACTGGGAGATTGACAGCCCCACTTAAGATGTTTGTTGTTGTTGTTGTTGTTAAGCCCCGTCAAGTTGGCGCTGACTCATAGTGACTCTGTATAGGGTTTCCAAGTAGCTGCTGATGGGTTTGAACTACCGATGTTGTGGTTCATAGTTCAGTGCTTATGCTACAGTGTCACACCAGGAATCCTACCAAGTACCATGATCCTTATGATGTATGCTATTAAAAAAAAAAGAATCTTAATCTAATCCTCATATTCAATGTAAATACTAGTTTACACAATTATGGAGAACAGAGGAACATGCTAAATGACACTGCATGGACTCAACTACCCAAATACAGATTATAAGAAATGTTATCATAGGATGAAAGACCCAGTTTCTTCAACATATAAACAGTTTAAAACAACAAATGATTTTTTAAGAAGATGGTTAACTGTTATAAATTAAATAGGTCTAATAGCAGTGTAGGCTAAGCTCTGCACTGCTAACCACAGGTTGGTGGTTCAAACCTACCAGTTGTTCCTCAGAAACCCTCTGCAAGGTCTTTATGAGTTGAAGCTGACTCGATGGTACTTAGCAACAACAATGACCATATCCATCTAATGGAATGTGTGACTCTTACTTGGATGATTCATAACAAATCAACTGTAACGATACATTTTTAAGGAACACTTGACATGGACTGGGTATTATGTGATACTAAAGAATGATGTTTAACTTTGTAAATATTATAATGCTATTACTGTTATATTTTCAAGTTATCATACGTGGTTCTAATTCACCAACCGCTCCTCAGACATCATATATAGTGTCGCTATGAGTCAAACCGACTCAACAACACTTAACAACAAAATGCCATCTTTTAAAAAATATATACTGAAGTTTTATGGGTGAAA
>NW_006408585.1:12511018-12513900 GCF_000296735.1 Chrysochloris asiatica
AGCTGTTCCGCGGGAGAAAGATGAGGCTTTCTGCTCCCGTAAAGATTTACAGCCTCGGAAACCCTGTACAGGGTCACTATGAATCAAAACCAACTCCACAGCACATACCAACAACAGCAACATTGATGATCGTTTAGATCCTCAAAAGTAGAAATGACCTAAATGATCATCAATAGGTGAATGGATAAATTAAATTGTAGTCTAATCCATAAAATGGAATATTAGTCATAAAAAAGATTGAAGTACTTATAATCCTACAACATGGGTGGGCCCCAAATATCTTATGCAAAGCACAAGAAGTCATTTATCAAAGGTCACATATTGGATGTTCTCAGTGATATAAAATATCCAGAAGAGTTGAGTCCATAGATACAGGAAACAGGTTCACGGTTGTCAGAGGCTGGGGGAAAGGAGAAAGAAAATAACTGTTTAAAGGCTAACTGCCCGGGGTGATGATGAAAATTCTTTGGAACTAGATAGAGGGAGTGGTTGCACAACACAGCAGATGTACTGAGTGGATGACTTTCGCGTGACTACTTTTATGTTACATGAATTTCACATCATAAGAGAAAGAATGGGTTCAGAGTCAAATTGACCTGAGTTCTAGTCCTGGATCCATCATTTATTAGGAGTAGAATGGGGGCAAATCATTTAACCTTTCTGAGTTCTGGTTCTTTCTTTTTTAGAATGTGTCAGAGACCTGCTAGATACTCTATTTTCTCCTCTTCTTAATTACCAAATGCCAACTATTTCAAAACTCGAATATTTTTTTGCTAGGCACATTGGTGTTTTAAATAAAAATATTTCCCAGCAGTCTTTGCAACGAGGTATGGTCATGTGACTAAGTCTGGTATACAAAATGTGAGAGTGTCACATTTAAGGACACCCCTCTAAGTGAGTCCACTGAGCTGGGAAGTGTGCCCTCCTAATACTTTCTGCTTCCTCTTACTGTCCAGAGGACGGACTTGATATTTGGATCCCCAGTAGCCACATTAGACCAAGAAGCAGCTCACCATGAATATATCAGTAATCAGTGGGTTGGAATAAAAGACAAAAGGAACTATGGTTATTAATGATCAAGGAGCTAACATATCAGCCATGGGTAATCTGCCTCCAGAATTTAATGCATTTCTTTGTCATTTAAGTCATGGTTAGTTAACTTTTTTTTTTTTTTAATGTTTTATTGTGAATTATGTGATAGTTTACATGGGAGAACATTAGTTTTACATTCATCCTATCATATATTGTTTCATTGCTATGGTTACAATCCCCTCCATGCATCATTAACCAACAAAAGGTATACACTACAAGCCTGCCCCCCGGTTGTCAGCACACAGCCCCTCTCCCTCTCTGGGTCTAAAGTCCCCAAATGCTCCATCTCTGCACGTCATCGTCTCTGCCTCCATCTCAGGCATCCCTGGTTAGTTCACTTTTTAAATTTCATACAGCTGAGCTAAATCCTGACTGAAGCAGGAGTAAGCAGCACCTGCTTCATATGGTTGACGATTAAACAAGATAACACTCGTTGAGCTACTTGGCTTAGTGCCTAACACATACATAGTAAGAACCCATTCATTATTACCCATTCTTCTTCTTGTTTTTATTACAATTACCATCCCAGGTTAGAACTGAGTTCTCTCTACATTCTTGGACCATATGGTTTGAACTGCTGCCTATATTTGCTGGAGATCAGCTTTACATTCCAGATCATTTCTCAGATCTCCAACTCTGATTAACTCACTTCTGACAACTGGGTGTTGAGATTCTGTAAGTCTCAAGGCTAACTGCCATGCAAGATTGTCAAATCCACATGGTACACAGATGAAATACAGACAGACAGCATGGACCCTTCCTGGGGTGCTGCTTCCACCATTTCCCTGACTGCTCTCGCACTCTGAAATCAGGGTAAGAAATCTGTTCTATACATTTCTCATAGAACTGTTAAGAGTATAAAGTGATATCATGTAGTTGAAAGGGCTTCTTAAATGGCCAAGTTGTTAAACATTACCTATTATTACTATAAAGTATCTTGATAATGCAACTGGCTTATGTGCCTAGCTACTACCTGAAAAGTTGGTGATATGAGTCCACCCAAAGTGTGCCTTGGATGAAGAAAGGCCGGATGATCTACTTGCAAAAATCAGTCATTGAAAATTCTATGGCGCACAAAGGTTACCATGAGTCAGAATGAACTCCACAGCAACGGGTACATTAGTACTATGACTACTACTCTACATCTTCATTCTAGTTTCTTGAGTCTGGGGTATCCATTGTTAAAATAAACTCCAAAAACCATATACTTTATTTTATGAAGGTTGTGTCTTGGCTATTTGAAGAAACTTAGTTGAAACAATGACATAAAATATAAGAAAAACACAATATCTAGACTGAATCATCCAGGAAAACCAAAAGTCTAACCAGATTGTAAGATCTAGTTCTTAAATCTTCATATTGTCTTTTAAAAGCCTCTGGTTACAGATTTGTCATAGCCACATATATACACCCATATGTATTACTTTAAACAGTATGACAATGTTATGTGCACACACATATGTTGACACAATTTACTAACATATGTTCATATACACATGTACCTTGTAGCCATGAGTAGACAATAAACTTTGTCTTTTTCTCTCTCCCAAGCAAAATCTTTTTCTAAATAACTTTTTATTGTGAATTGAGTGCACTTTACAAAGCATATCACCTGTTTTACATTCAGTAAATCATACTTTGCTTCATCTCAATGATTGCAGTCCCCTCCATGTAACATCAGTTAACAGTATTTATCTCTAATGACTTTCACTCTTGCATTCTTCCTTCAGTCTCCTGATACCTTCATCTTTCCTCTTTCAACCTCCCTGTTGTTGTATGTCGCCTGCCCT
>NW_006408585.1:12515523-12521834 GCF_000296735.1 Chrysochloris asiatica
GTGTAATAAAAACTTAAGCTTTCCAGAGACTGGAAGCTCAAGCAGGACTTTATTCAGCACTAATTGGGGGTAGTTGCAATGCCATTTTATTGATCAGGTGCAGAGTCCTTCACTGTCTATATGGAAAAGTCCTGATTTTGCCATTGTATTTGAAGAACAGCTATGCTAAGCATATGATTCTTCGTTGGCAGTTTTTTTTCTTTCAGAGTTTTGTATATGCCTTCTTGCTGGCATGATTTCTGCTGAGAAATTAGAGCTCAGTGTTATCGGTTCTCCTTTGTAGATAATTTTTCATTTTTCCAGAGTGGTTCTCAGAATTCTTTCCTTGTCTTTGGTTTTGGAAAATTTGATTATGATATGTCTTGGTGATTTTCTTTGGGGATCCTATCAGGTTTGGGGTTTGTTCAGCTTGTTGTATGCTTATCTTCTCATCTTTCATGATGTTAGGGAAATTTTCTTCCAACAATTCTTCAACAATTTTCTCTGTGCTTTTTAGTATCTCTTCCTCTTTTGGAATTCCAATCATCTGTAACTTATTCCTCTTCATATCTCAAATAAGTCTTAGGCTTTCTTACAATTTGTTCATTCTTTTTTCTGACTGTTCTTCTAGCATACTAGTATTGAGAGATTTATCTTAAAGCTCATTAATTTGGGCTTTGGTTGATTCACATCTACTCCTTTGCCCTTTCAATGTTTTGTCCACTTCTGAAATCTTAGTATTAATCAGGATTTCTAATTGTAGGTTTTGCATTGTTTCAAAATTTGCATTTATTTTGTCTGTTCCTATAGTGTTTTCCTAAATTCTTCTAAAGTTTTTTCAGTGTTCTCTTTGTTTTCCTCAATCTTTCTGTCAATCCTTTGATGATACCTAAATACCATTCTTTAGGATTCTTCTTTAGTTAGTTTCATTACCTTTTCATTCTCAGAAATGTTTTCTGACTCTTCATCTTGCTCATTTGTTTGAGCCATTCTCTCTTGTATCTTCATGTAAGCTAAAATTGTCTATTGTCTCTGGGGCATTGTGGTGTTGTATTTTTATTTTTTTGATGATTATATGTTGATGTGTTATTAGGTTCTCACCAACTGTCTCCTGTGGGTGTGGTTAGAGAATAGAAGCATGTACACTTCTCTGTGTACTTCAGTGTAGGGTGAATATGGCTGATTAAGTGACACTTAATCAATGATACAAGTGATATTAGGAGCTAGTACTGACTTTTGCCAAGTGGGTGGAGCTGCAGAAGGTAGTAGGTACAGTTGTAGCTGGACTATATGGGCACGTCTCTTGTGTGGAAAATAGGAAACCCCCTCCCCCACACACACATAAGAAAACAAAACAGAATAAACAAACAAGTAACCAACAATGAAAAGAAAAAATGAGGAAGAGAAATAACAAGACAAACAGGCAGCAACCAGGAAAAAAACACACATAAATATATATATATATAATAAAAAGAGAAAAGAGGGACAAGAAAATGGAACTATAGAAGAGAAAAGTAATGGGAATAAATTAAAACACACACACACAGCAAAACCAGGGAGAGGGAAGAGGAAAAGAGAAGGAGACTAGAGAGTCATAAAGACCAAAAGGAAAAAACAAATGAGAAACAAGAGAAAAGAAGGAAAAACAAAAGCAGAGCTAGAAAGGTTAAAATTTAAGAGAATGGAAAGAGGAGACAGAATAAACAAACAAAAACAATGAAACAACGAAAGGCAGAAACCAAAACTAAACAAAATAGCGCAGTAGTTGGAACCAGAAAGGAGAAAACTCTGGGGGGGCTCCTGCCAGCCATGGAGCTCACAAGATTTGTGTGGAAGGGTTGTGATAAAGGAGTTCCTGGTCCTCAATGGAGTTCCTATAGGCCTAGGTGTCATCTATGTCCAGGGCACTCAATCTGGAAGTAATTTGTGGAGGTCCTTGATGGAACTGGTTTCAGTGTCTCTTAGGACTACAGGGCAGCTAGAGGGTAGGGTGGCTGATTATGAAGGTTTCTGCTAGTCTAATGCTGGTCTGGTGCTTCTGTGGGTTCTATAGGCCTGGAGCCAAGCCCATATGAATCCAGGCACCAGAGAAATGTAGCTGGCCCTGCTTCATATTGTCATCACTTACAACCACATGGTCCTAAGCTCCCAGAGAGTAGGGTCTACACTGGGGGTGGATGAGGGTGGGAGCTGGTCACACTTCTTATGACCAGGGGAGCATGGCAAAAAAAAGAAGGATTCTTACCTTTCCAGTTGCCTATGTGGCTCTGCTCTGCAAGGCCACCTTATATAACCAAGGTTCCTCAAACAAGTTCAAGACGGTCATGCTGTATCTGGTCAGCCATTCACCAGTCAGTCTCCCTCTGTTGCCATCCCTGCTTAGCTTCTCCTTCTCCTCCCAGCAAGCACTCAACCCACTTCTCTAAAGTTTTCTCTGAAGTTCAGGGTCTGTGTCTGTTTCATTAGTCCCACATATCTTTGTTATAGAGGATCCATGTAGTGCATCTACCTAGTCTACCATCTTGCTGGAAGTTCCAAGCAAAATCTTATATAGTAAAATAGTGGCCATTGGAAATGCAAGTGAAATAAATTCATTTGGATACACACTGTTGTTTTTGCTAAGTGCTGTCGAGTTAGATCTGACTCACAGCAACCCAGTATGGGGTTTCCAAGGAAGAGCTGTTGAGTTTGAACTGCTGACCTTGTAGCTCACAGTCCAATGCTGATCCTACAGTGCCACGCCAGCAGTTCTTGGATACACAATAAGTCCCAAATAAAGCAAGATTTTGTTTCTTTAATCACCAATGTTAGTTTTTGTCTTTCTGAATAGTGGTGATAACCTTTTAAATATGTGCTTTATTCTTTTCTACCTCATACAAAGAGAACACCAAACATTTCCTTGGGATCTTAGGGTTATCATGTTAAACATGGTTACACTTATCATTACTTGCCCTAGACTTGACCCCATGTATGCTGAGTAGAATTGCTCCAGAGTGTTTTCAAGGCTCTGACCTTTCAGAAACAGGTCACCCGGCTTGTCTTCAAAGGTGCCTCTGGGTAGGTTCAAACAATCAACCTTTCTGCTAGTAGTTGACGGCTTAACCATTTGTATTGCCAAGGGATTGTACAAACAAAATCGATATTTATATGAGGTATTTGAAGAGTTAACTCTTTTCTAACATATGAAATTACTTCAGCCCATTGTGCTCTGTGAATTCTTACTTTTACATTTTATAGTTTTCCTTCCTATTCCTATCTTTCAACTTATATCTGTAACACCTATCTGGCCATCACTTCTGATTTCCACATCCAATTCATTTTACAACAAATTAATCAAACCCATGTATATGTGACAAAATATGGGTAAAGACACTTTGCTGAGGACCTAAGAGATTCTTCAATAGGTAAAGTCCATGAGTTCAGTCTCTGGATTTTTTGTACATTACTTTTCTGCTAAGAGGACGTTTTATGCTGTGTTTCAGGTTCTCATTTTATTTCACATCTATAAAAGAGAGTATCAAAACAAGCAAATAAACAAACAAAAAAATACTGTTCAGAAACACTAGATAAACGTGTACCCATGAAGTATCCTTGAGTTGGAAGCTTTCACTAACTCCTTTTAGGTAAAATCTGATATATTCCAACAGAAAAGTGAATAGATAAGCTTTTCTTCAATTCACAATGAACCTCTATACCACTATTGGATGACAAATTACCTTTTTAAAAAGTAATAACAACAGATTTTATATCTGCCCAGATTCTACTGGAGTAAGTTCACTCTACATACAAACCCTCGACAAATTGAAGACTGCATTTTGGTTCCTTTACATACAAATGTCTGGCAGTAATAGGAGCATTTAATGCTTGTCAATGATTTTCTGATTAAAGGGAATGTTCTTGGTCCAGTAAGAATAATGTTTACATATAGTTAAGCAATGTGAGTTTGGTATTTTTCAGGTACTTGGTTGAAGTGTATTACTCTAACCCTCTCACTCTGAATGTTTCTCCATCCCTCACCTGATGAATGAGCATAGACACCTGATATGATATCACAAAATCTCCCCATCTACAATCCCTTTTGATTAGATATTGGAGTGCCCTGGTCATCTGGTATGGCACTGTAGCATAAGCACTGGACCACAAGGTTGGTTTGGACCACAAAGTCAGAAGCTCAAATCCACCAGCCACTCCTTGGAAACCCTATATCAGGTCACTATGAGTCAGCATTGACTCCAGGGCACTAACAATAACAGTGACACTTAGTGCTCTTCCCATTTACAATGGGCTTTCCTGCTCTTTGCAATCTGAAGTGCAACATTCATGATTTTAGTGTGTGCACAGAGTGATGGATGCATGGCTTAAGAGCACCAGTTAGATCCCTGGGCTTTTCTGAGCCCAAAAGCTCAAATGCACACAGAATCATGAGTGCATTACTTCAGGAACAAAGCACCCCCACCTAAAATGAAATGTCCATTAGCACATCCTCAAAGCACTTTCTCCTCTCTACAAGACTGGCAAAGTCACAGAAGGCAGCAGAGATGATTTTACGAGACTAAAATCCCGCATAATAATGGTGCATAACCTCACTGTGATTATTATTGTATTCAAACAAATATATAATAGGATTATTCACAAGTTCTTTCTATTAAAACAACAAATGTCTGTATAGCAACAAAATGCTCCTTATCTGGGAAAATAGAAATGTTCACCATGTAACTTCTGCAGCGTGGGCCTATCTCTGGGATGTTCTGCCATTACTCTCATTTTAATCAAGTATCAATGGGTGTCATATATAAAAACAGTAAGAGCCAAAGTTTATTTTTAAGATTAGGAGACTAATTTCCAGTCTCTCACTGACCTATTCGACATAGATCATAAAAGTTAATGGGATTTACTTTTGAGCTACACAGAAAACTCAGAGGTGATAGGGTGGTTTAAACGGTTTGGTGTTACCTCATTAGAGTACTTGAGTCAGTGAGATCAAGTGTTGACCTGAGTGAACCACATAGCCCCTAATCCTAGTTTGCTCATCCTGAAAGTATTTGTCCTATTGCTTGTGGACTAGTTTTATAACTACTCTTGAATATTAAGGGCTGAACAGTCTATATTAGTTTGAGCTAGTCATAAGAAACAAAGAAGCACAGTGGGTAAGCACATAGCCCTTTGAATCTGATAAAACTAGGTTCAAACCAGTTCAATCACCTAATAATTGGTTGATGTTTGGCCTGGTGCTATTACCCCTTTGGGTCTCATTTGCTTTATCGATAAAATGGATATGATAATAGTACCTATGAGTTTGGTGCAGATAAAAGCATTCTAAGTATTTTAGTCAATGAAATCATATTTACAAAATAGTACAAAAGACTTGAATATGGGAAGTTAGGAGAGCCACCGGTGGACCATAGAGTTCAAGGGCATGCCGCCATTACTGAGTTCCAGAGGCCAAGAAATGGCTGTTTCTATCTTATAGCTTTCACCTGCAAAGCTGGTAACCAGACACTGAAATGTGGAATCTGCCACAGCAAGCATTCATACCCATTGGACTACATTTACTAGCATTAAAATAGCAAGCACTTCTACCTTCCCAATCTTAGACCATTGTATCTCATACAGGGAACATTCTTGTATTCATAAGCATAGCTTTAAGGAAGTTGATAAAAGAGTTTTCAGATTTTCAATACCAGCAATATAGGAACACAAATAGAAAGGGGCTAGGAATGGCATCAAGTTGTTGTAAAGATTATATTATATGAAATGAGTAAAGTACTTAGTATAGTACCTGAAACATAGGACGTACTCAATATTATATAGTTGTCTATATTTATATGGTTGTTTATATTACTGAATTGAGGCATTCCTGTATAAACTGACTTCTATCTTGTGCTTAAATGCCACTGAGCCATTTCCAACTCATAGCAACCCTATGTAGGGTTTCTGAAGAGCGACTGGTGAGTTTGAACTGCTGACCTTGTGGTTTATCACACAGCTCCACAGCAGGACTTCTATCTAGTTGACTATAATATACAGCAATCCTGTATATGGTATCTGAAGCCATTCATCTCTTTGGGAGCAGAAAGCCTCATCTTTCTTCCACAGGATATGAATCATCAACCTTGTGGTTAGCTGTCCAGTACTTATCTTACAGTCCCACACCAGGACTCCATTCCCTAGGTTGCTGTTGTTGTATTCTAAGTCCTTTGCACTTTCTGCAAGCAAGGTTATACCATCTGCATATCACAGGTTATTAATGAATCTTCCTCCAATCTGATGCCACATTTTTCTTCATATAATCCAGTTTCTTGGATTATTTGCCCAGCATACAGACTGAATAA
>NW_006408585.1:12522489-12532753 GCF_000296735.1 Chrysochloris asiatica
ACTCTGTATATTCCTTCCATCTTCTTTTGATGCTGTCTGCATCACTGAATATTTTGCCAATGTTGTTGCTGTTGTTAAGTGCTATAGAGTCGGCTCCAAATCACAGCAACCCTGTATAGGGTTTCTGAGGAGCAGCTGGTGAATTTGAATCACCAACCTTGTGGTTCAATCTGGCCTTATGGTCCAGGGCATTTTTCTACAACATAATGCCAGGACTCTAAGAGCCTCATGTTTCTCCCATGGAGGGGCTGGTGGATTCACACTGCTGACCTGGCATTTAGCAGGCTGACACATAACCCACTATGTTCCCAGGGCTACCATAGAATCCTGCAATGTTGTAAGGCAAAGCTTGAATTCTTTCTTCAATTCTTCAGCTTGAGAAATGTTCAGCATGTGCTTCCCTTTTGGTTTTCTAACTCCAGGTATTTACACATTTCATTATACTTGATTTTGTCTTTTCGAGCTGACCTTTGAAATCTCCTGTTTCGCTCTTTACCTCTGCATTTTCCTCATTTGTCTTAGCATCTCTATGCTGGAGAGCAGGTTTCCTACGGAGGTTGAATCTGAGCTCTTTATGGGAGCAGAACACCAGGACTTTCCTTTTGTGGAACTGCTAAGCTTTTGGTTACCTCAATGGTTAGCCATTAAGCCATGAGAGCACATTTCTCTTTATCAAATAAACTTCAAACAAGGATTAGACTGAAGGTACTTGAGAGAAATCGCTTCATGTCCCAGTCTGATTATAAATGATTTCCTATCATAGGATTCATGTACTTCAAGTCCTCTACAGACTTGTAAATTTCCTACTAAGTGGCCACTTGATTAATCCTCACTATGTCATCTCTTACAACTTTAAGAAGAATGAAGTCCCAGAGATGTGGACTGAGTATCCAAAATGCCTCAGCAGATTTCCAAGCAAATTAACAAGAGTAAAACAAATTCAGTGATGTTGGTTTCAAGGCTCCTATTTTCTTTACAAGTATTACCACTCAACATATAATCCAGAAGGTGAAACGATTATGAATACCATAAGAATACTGTGAGATAGAGTGATGGAAGATGAAAACATGATGAACAGCAACAGAATATTGTTAGATATATAGTGTGCCAGAAGATGGGCCCCTCAGGTTGGAAGGCACTCAGATTACAACTGAGGAAGAGCTACTTCCTGAAAGAAGAGTTGACCATGATGAGGCAAATTGAGTAAAGCTTTCAGGACCTACATTTAATGATAAGAGTGCAACTCAAAATGAGGAGAAACAGCTGTAACATTAATTAATAATTAGAATATGGAATGTATAAAGTATGAATATAGGAATATTGGGAGTTGTCAAAAATGAAATGGAATGCATAAAGATTGATAACCTAGGCATTAGGGAGCTGAAATATACTGGTATTGGCCATTTAGAATCTAACAATCATATAGTTTACTATGCCAGGATTGACAAATTGAAGAGGAAAGGCATCACATTTATACTGAAAAAGAACAATTCAAGACAAATCTTGAAGTACAGTTCTGTCTGTGACAGGATAATACTCATATGCTTACAAAGAAGACCTGGTATGGCACTAAAGGATAAGCATTGGGACTACAAGGTCAGTTTGAATTGCAAGGTTGGGGGATCAAACCCACCAGCCACTCCTAGGAAAACCTATACAAAAATCACTATGAGTCCAATTCTATGGCACTTAACAAAAATACCAGGAAGACCAGTTAATACCATGATTATTCAAATTTATGCACCAACCACTAAAACTATTGATGATTAAATGGAAAACTTCCATCAAGTTCTTCAGTCTAAAATTGATTTCACATGAAAACAAGATGTACAGACAATTACTGATGATTGAAATGCAGAGGTTGGAAACAAAGAGGAAGGGTCAGCAGTTGGAAAAATGGCCTTCATGATAGAAATGATGTTGGAGATCCATGATAGAATTTTGCATGACCAATGACTTGTTCATTACAAATACCTTTTCCAAGCACATAAAGGATAGCTGTATACATGGACCTCACCAGATGGAATACACAAAAATCAAATTGACTACATCTCTGGGAAGAGACAGTAGAAAAGCTCAATATCATCATCTAAAACAAGGCCAGGGGCCAGCTGTGGAACAAACCATTAATTGCTTATATGCAAGTTCAGGCTGAAGTTGAAGAAAATTAAAATAAGTCCACGAGAGCCACAATATGATCTTGAACATATTCCAACTGAATTTAGAGGCCATCTCAAGAACAGATTTGATGCATTAGACACTAATGACCAAAGACTAGAAAGAGAATTATGGGATGACATCAGAACATGAAAGCAAAAAGTCATTTAAAAAGATAAGAAAGAAAAGACCAAAATGGATGTCAGATGAGACTGAAACTTGTTCTCCAGTTTCAAGTGGAAGAAATGAGGAGGTAAAACATCTGAATAGAAAATTTCAAAGAACAACTTGAGAAGGCAAAGCCAAGTATTTTAAAGAATTGCGCAAAGACCTAGAGTTAGAAAACCAAAAGGGAAGTACACACTCAGCATTTCCAAGGTGAAATAACTGGAAAAAAAATTCAAGCCTTGAGTTGTAATGTTGAAGAATTCTATGGGCAAAAGGGTTTGAACCACAAAGTTGGGGGAGTTCAAGCTCACCAGTCACTCCTTGGAAACCCTATATAAGGTTGCTATGGGTCAGAACTGACTTGATGGCACTTAACAACAACAGCAATGTGAAAAATATTGAATGATGCAGAAATCATTAAAAGAAGATGAATATACAGAGTTACTGTAACCAAAAGAAATGGTCAATGTTCTACAATTTCAAGAGGTAGTATATAATCAAGAGCCAATGGTAGTGAAGGAAGAAGTCCAAGGTGCACTGAAGGCATTGGCAATGAAAAAGATCCCAGGAATTGATGGAATACAAATTGAAACCTTTCAACAAACTGATAACAGCACTGCAGGCCCTCTCTCATCTCTGCCAAGAAATTTGGCCAACTGATTGGAAAAGATCTATATTTGTGCCCATTTCAAAGAGAAGTGACCAAACAGAATTCAGAAATCAGCAAACAATATCACTAATATAATTTTATGAAGATATTTAAAAATGATTCCAAAAGTACATTGACAGGGAATTGCCAGAGGTTCAAGCTTCAGATGAGGATGTGGAACAAGAGCTATCATTGCTAACATCAAATGGATCTTGAATGAAGCAGAAAATACCAGAAATATATTTGACTGCTTTTTTTGACTATGCAAAGACTTTAGACTGTGTGGATCATGACAAGCTATGAATAACATTGCAAAGAGTGGGTATTCCAGAGTACTTAATTGTGCTCACAAGGAACCTGTGCATAGACCAATAGGCAGTTATTTCAACAAAACAAGGACACATTAAGTGGTTTAAAATTAGGAAAGCTGTGCACAAGGATTGTATCATCTAACCATATTATTCAGTCTGTATGCTTAGTAAATAATCTGAGAAGCTGGATTATATGAAGAAGAATTTGGCATCAGGATTGTAGGAAGACTCAGTGAAACCTGTGATATGCAGATATACAACCTTCCTTGTTGAAAGCAAAGAGGACTTATAATACTTACCTATAAAGATAAAATATCATAACCTTCAGTATTGGTTGCACCTCAACGTAAAGAAAACTACAATCTTCACCACTAGTCCAATAAATAACATCATGATAAATGGAGAAAAGACTGAAGTTATCAAAGACTTCAACTTGCTTGGATTCACTATCAATACTTATGAAAACAGCAGTCAAGAAATGAAATGACATTTTGCATTTGGCAAATCTGTTGCACAAGACCTCTTTAAAGTGTTCAAGAGCAAAGATTTACAGTTTGAAGGCTAAGGTGTGCCTGACCCAAGCCGTGGAATTTTCCAAGTCACATAAGTATGTGAAAGTTGGACAGTGAGAAGAACATAGAAAAATTGATGCATTTGAATTATGATGTTGGAGAAAAATATTAGAAATATCATGGACGACAAGAAGAACAACCAAATCTGTGTTTGAAGAAGTACAGTCAGACTGATCCTTAAAAGCCAGGATGCTGGGAATTATCGCTCATACTTTGGACATGTTATAGGAAGCAAAGAAAAATCAGGAAGATGGCTAACATAAGGATTGACACAGTGCCAGTAGCAATGGGCTCAAGTGTAACGATTAGGAGAATGACGCAGCACCGGACACTGTTTCATTCTGTTGTGCATAGGGTCACTGTGGGTTGGAACTGACTTGATGGCACCTAACAACAACAACTCAAGGCTGGTGACCCATCTTGGTCCTGCAGGAAACCTAGGTGTTAGGTTTGGTTACTTAAACCTCAGGCTTACTGCAACCTCCAGGTAAGGCCTGGGTAAGGGTAAAGGTAATGAAATTATAGAATCACAGTGTGTTCAGTTCCCAGGGGACACCATGCCCAGTACAGCTCACTCACCTATCTCTGGCCAAATATTTGGATTCTGAATCAGACTGTCCTGAGTTCAAATCATTGCTTGCCTACCATTTTTGAACTATGAAATTTGAGGCATGTTATATAGCCTCTTTGAGCCTCATTTCCCCATCTGTAAAAAGGAGACTATTATAGTAAGATAAACACTGGACTGCGAGCCACAAGGCCGGTGGTGGAAACCCTATGCAGGGTGACTATGAGTTGGAATCAATTCAGCAGCACCTAACAACAATAATTTCATAAGTTAATTATGAGGATTAAATAAAATGATATTTATATGGAATAATATTTAAGCATTTAGCTGCTAACCAAAATTTTGACTGTTCAAGCCCACCAGGTGCTCCATTGGAGAAAGATGATGGCAGTCTGCTTCTATATAAAATTACAGCCTTGGAACTCTATGGGGAGAGTTCTACTGTGTCCTGTAGGGGTGGTTATGAGTCAGAATGAACTGAAGCGCAACCGGTTTGGTTGTTTTTTTTTTAAGTGCCTGGCATACATTTATCAAATGCTAGCTTTTAATATCAACCATGTTTTGGGGATTGCTATTGACATACCAATTAATCAGACTGACTAAATTCCCCAGGGCAGAGAAGCAAAAGCAGAAGCTGGTATTAGAAAGAGGGAGTGCTCAACTGAAAAAACAAAACAAAAAACACCTGATTCCTTCAATAGGGATGGAACTAAGTGTAGATGATTTAGACAAAGCACTTTGTCATTTGTATCACTCTCAACTTTCCTTTGTCTAATCATAAGTGACACTGCATGGGTCATATGGAGGACGACTCCAGTGAAAACAAGTAGGACCACCTCTAGCCAAAGCTAGGGGAGACAGCTCCCTGTGCTGAATGGCCTCTGAAGGGTTAACCTCCTTGGGCAGAGTGAGGCAGGGGAGCCGCCTCCAAAGCAACTATTTTTATCTTGTGTTCTGAGAGCATCTGACTCAAGCTGGGTGAAAGAGTTCATTTTCTCACTTGGAAAGTATTCAAAACACCAAAGGGATTTGGTCAAGACGGAAATAGACCCACTTCAGCCAAATCTTTCTTCAGTGGTCAAATAATAATAATACTAATAATCATCACAAATCTGCTTCAGGCAATATTTGGACCCATTCAGGAGAAGTTGTCATTTGTTTATCAGTAGCAAACAGGCAGCTTCCTGAAATCAACAACAGCTGTCACCCTGCAAAAGGACATCTTTTCATTTTCATGAGGAGTAGAAAACATTTTAAGGCAAAGCAAGTGACAAAATATTTGACTGCATTTATCTGCCTTTTGGCTATTTTTACCCCTGCATTACACTCGCCTCCCAGGCTTCCTTGACAACATCTTACTTTTTATCCTAGTCCTATTTAACAGCCAAGGCACAAGTCTTGTCATTTATATTTTACAGATGGAGAAGCTGAGACCCTGAAACTTAAGTAACAAGAACACAGTGGGACCAGGCGTAGCTGGAAACCTTTCCTGTGGATTTAAGACAACCCCAAGTCTCAAGGGAGGCACGATGACCATCAGGGACCTAGGAAAGAAGAGCAACTCGATGACTGCCAACTTGGAGCAGAACAAAGCGATAAATGTGGTGACCTAGAAACATGTAGAACTTAATTACAGTTTTCTTCCCCAATGAAGCACTTGACTTAACACCAATCACAGCATCATCTGTTTCCAATGTAAGAAATGTGTTTTCTCAACTGAGAATAAAGTACAAGATCCCATACATACTAGTTCTGTTTACTCCTCATAATTCCTCTTTACACATAATCTGAGTATTTTGTTCTATATCCTTCTGTAGGCTACATAGTTCTTCCCTCCAGAGTTACCCTAATTACTTTGTTAATGTGGAGTCCTGGTGTGGCACTGTGGGTTAATGCACCAGACTGCAAAGCCGTTTGTACTGCAAGGTCGGTTGGTGGTTGAAGCTCACCAGCTGCTCCTTGGAAACCCTATGCAGGGTCCCTATGGGTCAGAACTGACTCAATGGCACTTAACAACAACAACAACAACAACAAAGAGGCACAGTTTTGGAAGACTGGGAACACAAAGATGAGTGAAACACATTTTCTGCCCTCAGGGGTTCAGGGTCTACTAGAGGGAAACAAAAACCTGTAAACAAGTAGGCAGATAGGTGGAGAAATGTCCTGTGGACTGCAAAGTCATCCCTGCAAAGGGCATAGAAATCCTTTCTTTTCTCCTGGGCCCCTCTGGTTACCTTGTTTTGACATCTGCCTGCCCACTTTGTTCAGTCCCCTTAGGTGATTTGATATTTCCTTTCAGATCTCTCTCACTGTACTTCACATCAGACCTTCAGCACCTCTGAAAGTTACTATTCCAGGTCACAGAGGACAGGTTTGTGCACAGAATAGAGTTTTCCAGATGTATGCTCTAGATCATAAGCAGTTCTTGTGTAAACTGACGCTAATTCCTTAAAGGAAAATGACATTAAGGTTTGTCCATCTTTGTTTCCTACAGCACATTCCAAAGATTATGATCTATGAGGAATACAAAAATAAGAAAGGATACCTGAGCCTAGGTTCTTACTAATTGTATTCATCTGATTTATAGAGTTGATAGGGAAGGCAATGTATTCCCCATCTCTGGACTGAGCCTATCCTGACAGCTCCATCCATCAAGCAAGTTGTCAGGAGCACACCACTTCACAAAAGCTGTTAAACAAAGGTCCAGCTGGTTAACACTTCTAGAAGACAAGAAAAAAGGAAGTTAACCTTAGTACCTGGAAAAAAGTATTTCACTCACTCAGCAGAGAAATGGACATAGCAGAAACGTGTTTAGACAGAGATATTTGAATTAAAGACAGACTCTAAATATATGTGCATATTTCTGCTTTCTTTCAAAACCTGGACTCAACTCTTACTTGAAATATACTGATAAATCATCAGCTAGCAATGGCAGTGACAAATGGTAATGGCAGTCATTGAAAACCTAGCAATAGCAGTGGAACACTGTCAGCACCAGAAATTTGAATACTGAAATATGATGAAGAGCACCAGAATATTGTCAGATATACTGCTGGAAAATGAGCCCCTGAGGTTGGAAGGCACTCAAAATATGAATGGGGAAGAGCTGCCTCCTCAAAGTAGAGTTGACTGTGACCCAATGGAATAAAGCCTTCATTTGCTGTTGGAGCACAACTCAAAATAAAGAGAAACAACTGTAATCATCCATTAATAATCAGAACATGGAATGTGCAAAGTATGCATCTAGGAAAATTGGAAATTGTCAAAAATGAAATGAAACACTTAAAAATCAATATCCTAGGCATTAGTGGGCAGTTTGAGAAGACAAAGTCAAGTATCATAATGAAATGTGCAAAGGCCTTGAGTTAGAAAACCAAAAGGGAAGAACATGCTCAGCATATCTCAAGTTGAGGGTTGTTCTTCTGGCAGTCAACATTCTTCACCAACACCATGATTCAAATACCTTGATTCTTCCATGGTCTTGCGTATTCATTGTCCAACTTTCACATTCATATGAGGTAATAGAAAATACCATGGTTTGGATCAGATGTATCGGAGTCTTCAAAGTGACATCTTTGACCTTTAAAACATTAAAGAAGCCTTTTGCACTAGATTTTCCCAATGCAATGCAGCGTTTGATTTCTTTACAGCTCATATGATTTCTTTTAAGTATTTATTGTGAATTGAGTTTACATTCATCCTATCATATTTCATTTCATTGCAATGATTGCTGTCCCCTCCATGCATCATTATTCAACCACATTTGCTTCCATTTCCTCTGGTTGTTTTTTTTTTTTTTTTTTTGGATATACACCAAAACATTCAGGAATATGTAACCATTCAAACAACCAAAGGGCATACCCTACAAGCCTGCCCCCTGGCTACCAGCACACAGCCTCTCTCCCCACCCTCCTGAGTCTAGAGTCCCCAACTGCTCCATCTCTCCATACTGTGACTCTCTCTTGTACCAATTTTGTTGTTAAGTACTGTTGAGACTGTTCCAACTCATAGAGATCCTGTATAGGGTTTCTGAGGCATTACATCTTCACAGAAGCAGAAAGTCTTATCTTTCTCCCTCTCTTGTATCCATGTTGTTGTTGTTAAGTGCCATAGAGTCTGTTCCAACTCACAGAAACCCTGTATAGTGGGTTTCAACCACCAACCTTGAAGTTAGCAGTCAAGTGTTTACTCAACAGTGCCATACCAGGACCTCCCACAGAATCTTTCAATGTTTCAAATCGAGGCTTGAATTTTGCTTCAGCTCTTTTAGCTTAAGAAATGATGAGTGTGTTCTTCCCGTTTGGTTTTCTAACTTCAGGTCTTTGCATGTTTCATTATATTTTACTTTGTCTTTTACAGCTGCCCTTCAAAATTTTCTGTTTAGCTCTTTTACCTCCTCATTTCTTCCAGTTGCCTAAGCTTCTCTATGTTAAAGAGCAAGTTTCAGAGTCTCTCCTGACATCCACTTTGGTCTTTTCTTTCTTTCCTATATTTTTAATGACTTTTTGTTTTCTTCATGTATGACGTTCTTGATGTCATCCCACCACTCTTTGGGACATTGATCATTAGTGTCTAATGCATCCAATCTGGTCTTGAGATGAGCTTTAGGATATACTTAAGGAAATACTCAACATGATCAGCGAGGATATACTCAAGGTCATGTTTTGGTTCTCATGGACTTGTTTTAACTTTCTTCAGCTTTAGCCTGAAGTTGTATATGAACAAATGATGGTTTGTTCACAGTCTGCCCCTGGCCTTGTGACTGATGATATTGAGCTTTTCCATCATCTCTTCCCATAGATGTCATTAATTTGATTCCTGTGTATTCCATTTGGTGAGGTTCATGTGTATAGTCGCTTTTTATGTTTATTTTAAAAGGTATTTGCAATGAATAACTCATTGGTCTTGCAAAATTCTGTCATGGAATCTTCAGCATCATTTCTATCACGAAGGCCTCTGTATTCTCCAACTGGTGATCCTTAACACTTTGTTTCCAACTTTTGCATTCACATCACCATTAATTATCAGTGCCTCTTGATTGTATGTTTAATGAACTTTATGCTGAAGAAGTTGGCAGAATTCTTCAATTTCATCAAGATTGGCTTTAGCGGTTGGTGGGTAAATTTGAATGATAGTTGTATTAACTGGTCTTCCTTATAGACGGCTGGTGACTATCCTATCACAGAAAGCATTGTACTTCAAGATAGATTTTTAAATGCTCTTTTTGAAGAATGTGACACAATTCCTCTTCAACTGGTCATTCCTGGTATACTAAGCTATATGATTGCCTAATTTAAAATGGTCAATACCAGTTCATTTCAACTTATCAGTGCCTAGGATAGCAATCTTTGTGTTCCATTTCATCTTTGATGACTTCCTATTTTCCTATATTCATACCTCCTACATTCCACATTCTGATTATTAATGCATGTTTGCAGCTGTTTCTTCTCATGTTGAGTTGTGCCCCATCAGCAAATGAAGGTCCCTAAATCTCTGCTCCATTCACATCGTTAAGGTCAACTTACATTGTGGGGGCAGCTCTTCCCTCCTCATCTGTCAGTTTGTCATACTGTGACAACTTATGTGTTGCTGTGGTACTAGATGCTATGCCACCAATATTTAAATACCAACAGCATCATGCAGGGTGGACAGATTCAGTGGAGCTTTCAGGTTAAGACAGACTGGGGGTGGGGGTGGGGAGATTGAGCTGATTCAATCTGATGAACTTGACTTATACCTACGAATGCAGTGACTCAAAAGAGGCAACAAATCCTTACAGCAAGAAACATTCCCACCCCCTCCACACACAGAGTAGACAGAGATTGGCAACTTGGACATT
>NW_006408585.1:12533309-12534959 GCF_000296735.1 Chrysochloris asiatica
AAAAAAAAAAAAAAAGACAGACTGGGAAGAAGAAGTGGTGAACCATTTTTGAATGGTTAGCTACTGTAGACCTTTTGAGTAGTAACAGAGCATCTCTGTTCTATTTCATGGGCTTCAGAGGAGACAAGGTAGCTTTTCCTTTCCCCTCTGTGACTGGGCTAACTCTACTTGGAGAAGGAAAGAAGAAGCTGAAAGTGTGGACCCCACTGTGTCCAAACACAATAGTTCTCCATAAAGAGTATGTGGAAGGGATATATACTTACAATATTGTCCTTATTTCTAAGGATCCCTGGTGACACAGAGAGTTAAGTGTTTGGCTGCTAACTTCAAGGTAGATATTCAAACTTATGAGTCACTCTCTGGGAGAAAGATGAGGTTGTCTGCTCTCAGAACCATTTACAGTCTTGGGAGCTCTAAGGAGCAGTTCCATGCTGTCCTATTTGGTCACTATGAGTTGGAATGGACTCAGTGGCTGCAGGTTTTAGTCTTTATTTCTAAGGATGAAAGACCCCATAGAAGATGTCTAAGTTGCTGAGGGGAAGTGGGGTATTGGGTTGATACAGATGCGAAGATGCAAATTACAGGGGAAGACAGCTAAATAAAAGAAAGGAAGAGACTAAGAAAAACTGGATGTGAGATGGGGAATACATAGGAAAGGAGACAACGCAAGTGGAAAAGTTAATAACGTTTTATTGTGCAGTGTGTGGTGTTATCCCTCCTCCATCTTCTGAAACAGCACGTAAAATGAATTTGTCAAATAATGTTTCTGATGTTCTATTTGCATGGTATGGAGTGGGGCAGGAGGGACATGATGAATAGAATGAGGGACTCAGTCTATGGGAAGTACCTGGGCACAAGCCAAGAGCATGAGCAAGGATTGCCAAGGTGCTCAGCCTGAACCAGACAACATAATAAAATTAGCAAAGGATGAGGGCCAGCAGTTCACCTGCGTCTATCATAGCGATGTCCAGGTAATTTTCAGATGACAGAATTGCTGTCCAAATGAGTTATGGAAAGAAACAACAGTGATTAACTACTAGAGGAACCAAAGAGACTGCATCTGGTCGTTCAACCACCTCTGTCATGCTGCCAGGGATTGAGAATGAGAGGCACTTACAGGCTGGAAGCAGGAATTTGGGGGGATTCACTGGATGAGAAGAAAGTTTGTCTTGATAAGAATTTTTTCTTAAATATTTTCTGAAACTTTTTATTATGAACTGAGTGAAGGTTTACCGAGCAGACCATCAGTTTTACATTCAATAAATTACACATTTTGTTTCAGCTCAATGATTGCAATCCCCTCCATGCAACAACAGTTATTGCACTTCCTCCCTGTGGTTTTTATATCCATTCCACCCACCTTCCCAACCCCTGTGAAACTTGTTCCCATGTGACGGTCCATCTTTTGATCTTGAATGGTTGACCATTCCATAGTGAGCATACCTCACTAGTGTTGTGGCCCACCCCCTCTCCCCCATATACCTACACACCTCTTGTTTGAAAATTGGGCCAAGAGCGTGAGTTCCATTCCAGACCTGAAGGGTGGTCAAGGACCACAGAATACAGGACCAAGCAGGCTCAGGGATGGTCCCAGAACTCTGAACCATATATAAAGAAATATTTAGAAGGTTGGAAGGCTTACAGCTAGGG
>NW_006408585.1:12553633-12554910 GCF_000296735.1 Chrysochloris asiatica
GGAATGCACAAAGTATGAATATAGGAAAAATTGTAAGTTGTCAAAAATGAAAGGGAACATGTAAAGATCAATATTCTAGGCATTAGTGAGTGGAAATGGACTAGCATTGGCTAGTTTGAATCCCAAAATCATATGGTTTACTCTGCCAGGTCCATCAAATTGAAGAGGAATGGCATCACATTCATTGTCAAAAAGAACATTTCAAGATCTATCTTGAAGTACAACGCTGTCTGTGATAGGATAATATCCATACTCCTAAAAGAAGAGCAGTTAATACCACTATTATTCAAATTTACTCATTAACCACTAAAGCCATTGATGATGAAATTGAACATGCTACCAACTTCTTCTGTCTGAAATTCACCAAGCATGCAGTCACGATGTAGTGAGAAGTACTAGTAATTGTAATGCAAAAGTTGAATACATCTTTCTGGTATTTTCTTTGGAATGGGTACAGATGTGGATATCTTTCAACCAGTTGACCAGGTAGCTGTCTTCTAAAATTTCTTGACATAGATGAATGAGTACTTCCAGTGCTGCATCAGTTTGTTGAAAGATCTTTATTAGTATTTTATCAATTCCTGGAGTATTTTTTCTGCCAATGCCTTCAGCGCACCTTGGACTTCTTCCTTCAGTACCATAAGTTCTTCAGCATAGGCTACCTCTTGAAATGGTTGACCACTTATCATTTCTTTATGGTACAATGACTGTGTATTCCTTCCATCCTCTTTTTTTTTTCTTTCACTTTTTAAAACTTTAATTCTCATTTAAAAGTGTCATTACAAAACTGCCATTGTATTAACAAGATATTATCATGCTTCGTTTCTTTGGAAGTTTGCAGAGCTTAACCAGAAAGATGGACAGCTCTTCCACTAACTTACTAGCTCCCTCCACGATCAGACAAGTCATTCACTATTATATTACAGAATCATTCATTCAACAAACTGACATAAAACCTAATAGCTATTTAAGTTTTCAGTCAATAAAGCTAACTTTTTAACAGAATGTTTTAGAATATTCCAATGAATTCTTTTTCAGGTCCTAGAACAGGTTCTGAAGGGGAGGTACGATATGCATGTTTTAGTTCTCTAGTATGGAACAATCTGGTCCTCTGCAGAGAATCACCACACATTGTCCTGAAAGCACTTATAAATGTGACTGACTAGAGACTATTAAGAACACAGCTGTTTTAAAGACTTGAAATACATTTAAATAAAACAAAAACTGTATCGCGCATCAAATAAAATATATTATCCAAACATGTATTCTCTACATAA
>NW_006408585.1:12556185-12560641 GCF_000296735.1 Chrysochloris asiatica
CAGTTATTTGAACTAAATGGTTTAAAATCTGGAAAGATTTGTCCTGGCTATGCATCCTTTAACCATATTTATTCAGTCTGTATATTGTTGTTGTTAAATGCTGTTAAGTAATTTCGAACTCCTAGAGACCCTGTATATGGTTTCTGAGGCTTTATAAATTAGCAGGAGCAGAAAGTTTCATCTTTCTCCTACAGAGAGCTGGTGGGCTCAAACTGCCAAAATTGTGGTGAGCAGGCTATTGTTTAACATATGGAGCCACCACGCTCCCTATTAAATCTGCATGCTGAGCAAATAATCCAAGTAGCTGTATTATGTAAAGAAGAATGTGGCATCAAGTTTGGAGGAAGACTCATTAACCACCTGAAATATACAGATGCCACAACCTTGCTTCCCAGAAGGAAAGAGGACTTAAAATTCTGATGAAGATCAAAGACTTCAGTATGAATTACACCTCAATGGAAAGAAAACAAAAATCGTCACAACTGGACCAATTAATAAAATCAAGATAACCAGAGAAAACATTCAAGTTGCCAAAGACTTCATTTTGATTGTATCTATAATCAACACTCATGGATGAAGCAGTCAACAAAATCAAATAGCATATTGTGTTAGGCAAACTTGCTGCAAAAGACCTCTTTAATATGTTGAAGAGCAAAAGACAAGCAGCACTTGACTTAAGCCGTGGTATTTTCCATCGCTCAAATCCTTGAGAAAGTTGGGTAATGACTATGGAAGACCATTGTTGTTCCTGTCATTGTTATGTACCATGGAGTCGGTTCTGACTCCTAGCCACCCTACATAGAGTTTCCAAGGCTGTAAATCTTTATGAGAGCAGAAAGCCTCATCTTTCTCCCACGGAACAGCTGATAGTTTCAAACTGCTGACCGTGAGATTAGCAGCCCGATTCGTAACCACTATGCTACACAGAAGGATTTAATTGTTTGAATTATGGTGTTAACAAAAAGTTTTGTAAGTACTATTGGCTGCCAGAAGAACAGACAAATCTGTCTTGGAAGAAGTACAGCCAGAATGATTCTTAGATGCGAGAATGTCGAGACTTTGCCTCTCATTCTTGGACATGTTATCAGGAGTGACTAGTGTGCTTGGTTAAGTGGAGGGTCAGTGAAAAAGAGAAGACCCTGAATGAGATGGAGTGACATAATGGCATCAACAATGGACTGAAACATAACAATTGTGAGGACGATGTGGGACCAGGCAGTGTTTTGCTCTGTTGTATGTAGGATCGCTCAGTCAGAACTAACTCTGTGGCACCTAACAACAATGTATAGGTGAAGCATTTAATGACTGAGTTATGAACTATGTAAAGGGACCTGGAGCCACTGTAGGATAAGCGCAGGGCCTCTAGTGCCAAGGTGGCAGTACCAACCTACGCGCCACTCCTTGGGAGAAAGATGGAGCTTCCTGGTCCTGTGAAGGCTGCAGCCTCGGGAAATCTATGTAGGATCTCCAGGTGTCAGAACCAACTCAATGGCAGTGGGTTTGGTTTGATTTTGCAGTAATATATAGTATTCTAAGTATGTTAAGTTGAAAATATCTCTGGTAAGAGAGCTTGTCTGGTACTAAAAATATTCTCAAGAGTCCTAGGAAAGTAGGCAAATACCTAGCCAGCCAAGACATCATAAAATATCCCAGAGCAATTGCTTTGATGTAGGTAGATACAGATTTACAGTTTCCCACAGTATTTAATTTTCTCATTTCTGGTTATTTCTGTTAATGCCCTTTTCCTTCCAGTGTCCAATAGAAAAACAACCTTAAATACTAATTAAAGGAAGTGAGTGAATGTATGTTTTGGCAGTGGCAAGGAAAGGGTGCTCTCAGGGAAGCTGAATGACCTGCCTTATTCTGTAGTGGGTGTTGTAGGAAAACAACCAGGTGGAAGAGCCAGGAGGTGGCATCACAGAAAGTCTTAGTTTCCTAGTGTCGGTGATGGGAGTTGTATGATGGCAAGTCAGTTCCAACTCGTACTGACCGTTTATAGGGTTTCCAAGTTGAATCTAATCACTGGGGCCCACAAAGGTGGCCCATGGAAGAACGGTACATGCAGACCATTGCTACTCCCTCAAGCTCCTTCCTGAAAATTGAGCTAGCTAATCCAGAGTATAAATTTGGGTCATCAATTACACTGCTGTATGTGGGGTTGTTATGCTATGGGAGGTCAAGTCAGCTTGACTTCACCTGACAACAACACAATTCCAGCAATCGGTGTTGGATACACATACTTGTAAGTACCCATTATGGATTAAATTGCATCCTGACCCATCTCCCCAAAACCCTAACCACTATATGTGTGCATCGAAGTCCTGGTGTGACACTGTGGGTTAATGTGCTGGACTGCAAAGTTGTTTGAACTGCAAGGTCGGTGGTTCAAGCTCACCAGCTGTTCCTTGGAGACCCTATACAGGGGTACTATGGGTCGGAAATGACCGGAAGGCACTTAACAACAACATATCTGTGGATGTGATCCAGTTTTCTTTGTTATTATTAATTATACCATGACCAAGTAGGGGGTGTTCTAAACCTAATCACTTCTGAATTATTAAAAAAAGCAGATTTGATACAGATGCTAGCACACAAAGGGCAAGACAGATACAGTATGAAGATTGCCAAGGAACAAGGAACACCAACACCTAGTGCTACTGACAAGGAAGAAGTCAACATAGCCAAGACCCTCATTTGGACTCGAAACCACCAGAATTGTGAAAATATAAATTTGTTCTGTAAAGCCACGCATTTCTATTAAAGCAGCACTGATATGGCGCTATGGGTTAATGTGCCAGACTGCAAAGCCATTTGAACCGCAAGGTTGGCGGTTCAAGTTCATCAGCTGCTTCTTAGAAACCCTATACAGGGTCACTATGGGTCGAAACCAACTCAACGGCACTTCACAACAATAACAAGGAAAGGAGCTCTAATATCATAATGGGTTACAAGTTATGCTAACTGCAAGGTCAGTAATTCAAATCCACTAGCTGCTCTGCAGGAGAAAGATGAGACTTTCTGCTCCAGCAAAGATCTATAGACTTGGAAACCCTATACAGGGTCACTATGAGTTGGAACTGACTCAACAGCACACAAGCATCGCACTAGGAAACTAAAACCCAAGGCTTTACAAGTAACAAGACACTACCCTCCCTCCCAACCACCCTAAATATTTGCATGCATACTTCTACAATGCAGGCCTGTGATAGCTTTTTAAAAATCTACATCCCAAATGCAGCTTCATTAGAAGTCAGAGCCGGTTATTATACCAAAATACACTTAACACATAAAATCTCTTCTTGGAACCTCCAATTAAACCTCAAGTCTCATAAAAGAGAATGGACTGATTATAGGAAAGTGATCTAATACTGTGCATAGTGTTGGGAATAATAATTCTGAGACTTATGCAATGCCATTTGCCCAAAATACTAAAAGCATTTCCTCAGCTCTGTCTTGGTCTCAACCATAACTACTCAGGTTTTACCTCCTAGTTTATTATTTGATGTATGTCTACATTTCTCCACCAGTAAAATAGGAATAGGGATAATTGGCTAACCTAACAACTACAGTCACCACTTGTTTGTCAGCTTGGTATATTTGGTGGCTTGCTTGTTGCTGTGATACTGTATGCCACAAGTATACTAAACACCAGTAAGGTTTTCCATGGTGGACAAGTTTCAGTGGTAATTCCAGAATAAGGCAAACTAGCAAGAAGGAAAGGCAGACTACTTCTGAATATTTAGCCACTTAAAACCTTGTGAACAGCAACTAAACATTGTCAGATATAGTACCAGAATACAAAAAAAATTATGAATGGCAGCAGAATATAATCAGATACAATGCTAGAAAACGAATCCATCAGATTGGAAGACACTCAAAATATGACTAGATAAGAGTTGCTTCCTCAAAGTAGAGTTGACTGTGATGATGCAAATAGAGTAAAGCATTCGGGGACTTCATTTGCTGATGAGACTCAACTCAAAATAAGTAGAAACAGATGTAAACATGAATTAATAATAGGGGCAAGGAATGTACAAAATAAGAATCTAGGAAAATTGGAAGCTCTCAAAATGAAATGGAACGCATAAAGATCAATATCCTAGGCATTAGTGAACTGAAATGGAATGGTATTGACCATTTTGAATCTGATAATTATATGGTTTATGATGCCAAGAACAACAAATTCAAGAATGTTGTTGCATTCATAGTCAAAGAGAACATTTTATGATGTATCTTTAAGCACAGTGCTGTCTGTGATAGGATAATATCCTTATGCCTACCAGGAAAACTAGTTAATACCACTACTATTCCAATTTACTTACCAACCATTTTAACCAGTGATGATGAAATTGAAGAATTCCACCAACTTCTTGTCTGAAATTGGTCAAGCATGCAATCAAGATGGATTAATAATTACTAATGATTGGGATGTAAATGTTGAAAACAAAGAGAAAGA
>NW_006408585.1:12562136-12571570 GCF_000296735.1 Chrysochloris asiatica
CACCATAGAAAGCTTGTAAGTCCATCTTCAGCCTATAACTGATTGGAATATCTAAAATGGGGTTATAACATGCCCAGTGAAGGAGGCTTTCTGAGTAGCCTTTACATTGCATAAGACCATAGGTGGACTCCTGAACCCCACCCAGAATCTTCTGAGGTGGGAAATCTCTGCTTGAAAAGACAAGCAGACCAGCCTGGAGTGGCTAGAAGAACAGAAGATGCTTCTTGAAAGAAAGACCAGCAGAAAAAATAAAAAACAATAACAACAGTCTGACTGATTACTACAAGAACAAGCAAGTTGTTTGCCAGGGAGCCATCAAGGCAAGCAGTCGGGTCCCCTCAGGGCAAACCCCCTTCCAGAACTGAGACTCAAGGGGAATACACGAGCAGACATGTGGGCTTGCTGGTAACCACGCTGGTCTACCAATAAGGGGAAGTTACAAGTTAAATCATAACTCATAACTGGTATAACAGCAATAAAGTTGTGAGTTAGATCCAACCATATTCAATAGATTCCTGTCAACCTGGATTGAGACCTGGTTGGCCAGCAGTATTGCAAGACCTGGGGACTCCTGGGCCCAGGGACAGGGACATAGCCACAGAGGACTGGAGCAGAGAGTGAAGCATCCGTCTGATATGAAGTGAGGGGAGATGCACAAGAACACCCATACTTGCAGATAGTACCTACTTGACCTGGCTTCAATGGCTGGATGATCAGAACTTGACAAGAGGAAGAAAGAAGAGGGAAAAAAAGAGTAGTCTGATACAATTTGATGAACTTGACCTATACTTATAGATGTAGTAGCTCAAAAGAGGGAACGAATCTTTTCAGCAAGAATCATTCCCACCCCCTCGGTACACAGGGTTGACAGGCATGGGCAACTTAGACATTGGCTACCCAAAATGGAGGGCTACAAAGGCAAGAAGTGACTGGCTTTCAAGAGGGTGCAGGGGAAGGTATAATCTCCACTGAGTGGTTTCCAACTTGAATGGACAGGGCTGGTGAAAGGAGAAGGGAATAAGACTCTTGTGGTTCAATTGTGAATAATTGCTATCAGGATTGTCTATGAGGGTTGGCAATGTAATGGTAGATGTTTTGTAACAAAAGGAGGGAAGTGGTTGATCTTGCAGTCCAAGAGTGGATGATCCTGGGACCATCAAGGGAGAAAAGCAGAGTGCAGGACCCTATCCAGAGAAGCAGGGACGCCAGAGATGGAGGCAGAGATGATGACATGGACAGATAGAGTGGTTGGGAACTCTGGACTCAGGGAAGGAGAGGGGCTGTGTGCTGACAGCTGGAGGGAAGGCTTGTGGGGTGTACCCTTTGGTTGTTGCCTGAGTGCTTCAGTGTACATCCAAAACAAAAAACAAAAACCCAGAGGGAATGGAAGCAAATGCTGTTGAATGATGATGCATGGAGGGGATTATAATCATTGCAATGAAATGAAAAACAATAAGATGAATGTAAAGCTGATGTTCTCCCATGTAAACGATCACTCAATTCACAATAAAAACTTTAAAAAACACACACCAAAAACCCATGGTAGTAAAGGAAGAAGTCCAAACTGCACTGAAGGCATTGGCAAAAAAACAACAATCACTAAATCTCCAGGAATTGATCAAATACAAGTAGAAATATTTCAACAAATGGATGAAACACTTCTCTACTATGACAAGAAATTTGAAAGACAGCTACCTGGTCAACCGATGGAAGAGATTCATATATGTGTCCCTTCCAAAAAGTGGTGACCCAAAGGAATGTGAGAACAACAACCAATTTCACTAATACTGAATGCCAGTAAAATTTTGGTGAAGATACTTCAAAAACAGTTACAACAGTACATCAAAAGAGAACTACCAAAAATTCAAGTCAGATTCCGAAAATGATGAGGAATGAGGAATATCGTTGCTGATATCGGGTGAATCTTGGCTGAAACCATAGAATACTAGAAGATGTTTATCTGTGCTTTATTGACTAGGCAAAGACTTCTGATTCTGTGGATCATGACAAGCTTTGGATAACACTGCAAAGAACTGGTATTCCAGAACATTTGATGTGCTCATGAGGAACCTGTACATAGAGCAAGAGGCAGCCATTCAAATAGGACAAGGGAACAAGGAATGGTTTAAAATCAGGAAAGGTGTGCACCAGGGTCTTATCCTTTCACAATCCTTATTCAGTCTCTATGCTGGACAAATAATCTTAGAAGCTAGAGTATATGAAAAAGAATTTGGCATCAGGATTGGAAGAAGACTCATAAACAACCTGTAATATGCAGATGATACAACCTTGTTTTCTCAAAGTTAAGAGGACTTAAAAAATATGTACTCAAGAAGATTGAAGACCACAGCCTTCAATATTGGTTTCATTTCAATGTAAACAAAAGTCCTCACAACTGGACCAATAAATAATGATCGTGATAAATGGAAAAAATACTGACGCTGTCTAAGACTTCATTTTACTTGAATCAACTATCAGCATTCAGTTGATTTCTTGACTGATGCTTCAATGAGTGTTGATGTTGTTGTCGCCATCGAGTTGGTACCAACTCAACTCATAGTGACCTTTTTGCAAAACAGAACAAACATTGCTTGGTTCTTCCGTGCCAACCCGACAAACATTGCTACGCTTGAGCCCACTGCTGCTGCCACTGTGCCAGTCCATTTTGTTGGGGATTTTCCTCTTTTTCACTGACTTTCCATTTTAACAAACATGATGTCCTTCTTCAGGGACTCGTCCCTCCTGATAATACATCCAAAGTATGAGAGATGAAGTCTCACCATCCTTGCATTCTGGCTGTACTTCTTTCAACAAAGATTTGTTTGTTCTTTTGGCTGTCCATGGTACTTTTAGTATTCTCCTCCAGCACCGTAACTCAAATACATCAATTCTTCTAAGGTCTTCTTTATTCACTGTCTAACTTTTATATGTATGCAAGGTTATTGAAAATATCATGGCTTGGGCCAGGCACACCTTAAGTCCTCAAACTGACATCTTTGCTCATGAACACTTTAAAAACATCTTCTGATTGCCTAATTGCCTAATGCAATACATCATTTGATTTCTTGATTGCTGCTTCCATGAGTGCTGATGGTTGATCCAAGTAAAATGAAGTCTTTGACAACTTCAATCTTTTTCCATTTATCATGATGTTATTGGTCCACTGGTGAGTATTTTTGTTTTCTTTACATTGAGGTGCAACCCATCCTGAAGACTGTGGTCTTTGATCTTCATCAGTAAGTATTTTAAGTCCTATTTGCTTTCAGCAAGCAAGGTCATATCATCAGCATTATCACAGGTTGTTAATGAGTCTTCCCCCAACCCTGATACAATGTTTTTCTTCATATAATCCAGATTCTTGAATTATTTGCTCAGCGTACAGACTAAATAGGTATATTGTAAGAATACAACCCTGAGCATTCTTCTTTCCTGATTTTAAACCATTCAGTTTTCCTTTGTTCTGTTTGAACTACTGCCTCTTGATCCAGGTATAGGTACCTTATGAGTACGATTAAGTGTTTTGGAATACTCATTGTATGCAATGTTGTCCATAGCTTGTCATGATCCACACAATTCTAAGTCTTTGTGTAGTCAATAAAGCACAGGTAAACATCTTTGGTATTCTCTGATTTCAGCCAAGATCCATCCAATGTCAGCATCAGCAATAATATCCCTTGTTCCATGTTCTCTTCTGAATACAGCATGAAACTGTCAGTTCCGTCAATGTATTGTTGCAGCCATTTAAAAATTATCTTTAGCAAAATATTACTTGCATGAGATATCAATGATATTGTCTGATGATTTTTGCATTCCATTGGGTCACCTCTTTTTGGAATGGGCACAAATATGGATCAGTTCCAGTTCTAATCAGTTGGCCAGTAGCTGTCTTTCAAATTTCTTGGCATAGATGAGTGAGTGTCTCCAGTGCTGTCTCAGTGTGTTGAAATATTGCAATTTATGTTCCATTAATTCCTGGAGCCTTGTTCTTTTGCCAATACCTTCAGTGCACTTTGGACTTCTTCCTTCAGTATCAATGACTCTTAATCATATTCTACCTCTTGAAATGGTGAACATCAACCACTTCTATTTGGGCTGCTCCTATAAAGATTTACAGCCTCATAAACCCTATACAGGGTCTCTATGAGTTAGAACCAACTCCACGGCACATAACCACCACCACCGCCACAGTGACTCTGTATTTCTTCCATTTTCTTCTGATGCTTTCTGCATCATTCAATATTTTGTCCATAGAATCCTTCAGTATTGCTAGTTGAGGCTTTAATTTATCCCTTAGGTCTTTCAGCTTGAGAAATGCTGAGTGTGTTCTTCCCTTTGGGTTTTCTAATTCCAGATCTTTGCACTTTTCATTATAATATTTGAGCTTGTTTTATTGAGCTGCCTTTCGAAATCTTCTATTCAGCTCTTTTACTTCCACATTTCTTCCATTAGCTTTATCATCTTTACACTGGAAATCTAGTTCCAGAGTCTCTTCTGACATTCATTTTGATCTTTTTCTTATTTTTTTGTTTTCTTAATGACTTTTTGCTTTCTTCTTGTATGATGTTCTTGATATCATCTCAGAACTCTCTTGTCTTAGGTCCTTGGTGTCTAATTCATCAAATCTGTTCTTGAGATGATCTCTAAATTTCAGGCAGGATATTTTCAAGGCTATATTTTAGCTCTCATGATTAAAAAAAATTTTCTGCAGTTTCAGCCTGAACTTGCATATGAGCAATTGCTGGTCTGTTCCACAGTCACCACCCCCTGGCCTTGTTTGACAGATGATATGGAGCTTTTCCACTGTCTCTTTCCACAGATGAAGTCAATTTGATTTCTGAATATTTCAACTGGTGAGTTCCATGTGCATAGTTGTCTTTTTATATTGTTCAAAAAAGGTAAATATATATGCAGTGAAGAAATCATTGGTCTTGAAAAATTCTACCAAGTGATCTCCAGCATCGTTTCTATCACCTCTTTCTTTCTAAGCTTTGCATTGCAATCACCAGTAATTTTCAGTATATCTTGATCGCATGTTTGATCAATTTCAGACAGAAGAGGTTGGTAGGGTTCTTCGTTTTCATCATCCTTGACTTAAGTGGTTGGTGCATAAAATTGAATAATAGAGGTATTAACTGGTTTTCCTTGCAGGTGTATGCATATTATCCTATCACAGACAGCACTGCCCTTCAAGATGGATCTTGAAATCTTCTTTTGATGATGAATACAATGCCATTCCACTTCAATTTGACGTTTCTGGCACAGTAAATGTAGTAAACCATAGCATTGTTGGATTCCAATTGTCCAATGCCAGTCCATGCCAGCACACTAATGCCTAGGATATGATCTTTATCCATTCATTTTTTACGACTTCCAATTTTTCTCGATTCATACTTTGTACACTCCACATTCTAATTATTAATGGATGTTTTCAGCTGTCTCTCCTCATTTTGAGTTGTACCCCATTATCAGGCTCCTTCTTGTCATTATGACCAATTCTACTTTGAGGAGGCAGCCCTTTTCCAGTCATATGTTGAAGGCCTTCCACCCCTGAGGACTCATCTTCTGACACTGTATCTGACAATGTTTAGCTGCTATTCATAAGGTTTTTCGTGACTAACTATTCAGAGGGGAGTGTGGTGGCTCCATAGGATAAGCACTGGACTATGAATCAAAAGGTCCACAGTTTGAGCCAGCAACCTGTTCAGTGGCAGAAAAACGAGGTTTTTTGCTCCCAAGAATATTTAAGTCCTTGGAAAACCTATACAGGGTCACTATGAGTCGGAACCAACTTGATGGCACTTGACAACAACAACCAATCAGAAGTGGTCCTCCTATCCTTCATCCTAATCTGTCTTAGTTTGGAAGCTATGCCGAAACATGTCCACCATGGGTGACTCTGTTGTTGTTGTTGTTGTTGTTAAGTGCTGCCAAGTCGGTTCTGGACCATAGAGACACTGTATAGGGTTTCTGAGCAGTAGCTGGTAAGTTTAACCTCTGACTTTATGGTTCAACCTGACCTTGTGGTCCAGCACATTATCCTACAATGACATAGTAAGTGACCATTGTTGTTGTTGTTAATTGCCATCAAGTCAGTTCTGACCCATAGCGGCCCTGTATAGGGTTTCCAAGGAACAGCTGATGAGTTTGAACCACCTTTGTTGTTGTCAGGTGCCATCAAGTTGGTAACAACCCAGAAACTCTATGCACAACAGAATGAATCATTGCCCAGTCCTAGACCAACCTCACAATCATTGCTATGTTTGATGCTGCCACTGTGCCAATCCATCTCATTGGGGGGTCTTCCTCTTTTTCTCTGACCCTCTACTTTACCAAACATGATATCCTTCTCTAGTGGCTGGTTCCTCCTGACAATATGTCTGAAATATGAGAGGAAGCCTGGCAGTCCTGGCTTCCAAAAAGCACTCTGGCTGCACTTCTTTTGTCAGCCCATGGCACTTTCAGTATTCTCCTCCAACACCATAACTCAAAAGCATCAATTCTTCTATGGTCTTCCTTATTCACTGTCCAGCTTTCACATGCATATGAAGTTATTGAAAATACCATGGGTTGGGTCAGGCGCACCTTAGTCCTCAAGCTGACATCTTTGCTCTTCAACACTTTCAAAAGGTCTTGTGCAGCAGATGTGCCTAATACAATATGTCGTTTGATTTCTTGACTGCTGCTTCCATGAGTGTTGATGGTTGATCCAAGAAGAATGAAGTCCTTGACAACTTCAATCTTTTCTCCGTTGATAAGAATGTTGTCTATTGGTCCAGTGGTGAGGACTTTTGTTTTCTTTACATTGAGATGCAATCCATACTGAAGGCTGTACTCTTTGATCTTCATCAATAAATGTTTTAAGTCCTGTTCACTTTCAGCAAGCAAGGTGGTATCATCCACATATTGGTATTTAAAATACAAGTGGCATATCACAGCAACCAGAAATTCATGAAAGCATGACAAAGTGACAGACAAGTGGTGGAAACAGTGAACTAAGCAAACAATGATCCTTTTGTGGAGCACACAGTCTATCTGTATTTGTAATGATCAGGATTCCAGGTGCTGTGAGTCCAATAGCTATACTTTCCTAAGAACGAGAGACATGATGGAGTTTCTGCCATAGCAATGGAAACTTAACAAATTTCCAAACTCTGATTATGTTCATTCTTTACTTGGACCTATGTGTTGGCCAATATCTTTTAGAATCTCTTCATTCATGAGCATGATGTTTAGGAGCAATAGGTTCACTTTAAACTATCTTGGTAGGTTTCATTGACTCCTGTACTTTACATTCCACTATTACACACCATTGGCATTGGTGTGCTGCAGGGATTTAAAGCAATTCATTCTGGTTCATCCCTCGGCTGGAATTTGTATTTGCACCCCAGATACAGTGAATGAGAATCTATATTTTAATGAATAAGAATCACCTGGGGATCATGCTAAACTGTTCATTCTGATTCAGGATATCTTGGGTGGAAATGCAAATTCTTAGCAGGGAGTTGAAGCAGAATGTACCACTGGAAGTTCTGGTTTGCTAAGGGATCTCCTTAGTGCCAGTGTCTTTAAAGAGTCTTAAGAAACACATCATTTTTTCAAGGACTTTGGAAGCAGGAATGGCAAAGGCTATGCCTGGATGTGACCTCAGAGGAGCTCATGCTCTGGGCACCAGTTGAGGCAAGGTGCTGATAAACAGTATCTGTTATTCATCTTAGTTTCCAGCTTCAGCTGTGATAGATCATTTAGCAATTTAAAATGAATTGCCCAAAGTTCTATTTCCTGTAGGGCTGCTCTGCTTGACCTCCAAGGATCAGAAGACAATCCATTTGCCTGGTTCTACCCTAAACCAGCTGCTCAATGGAAGAAAGATGAGGCTTTCTGCTCCCAGGAAGGTTTATAAGCCTCAGAAACCCTATAAAGGTTCACTGTGAGTCAGAACCGACTTGATAGAACTGTGGGTTAATGCATTGGTCTGCAATGTCAGTTGCTCCATGGAAACCCTACACAGGGTCTCTATGAGTCAGAACTGACTTGATGACATTGAACAACAATCCCAAACCATGGATTTACCTTGAATTGAATTAGCTTTGGGCTGGATTTACTCCAAGCCATTTCATTTATATTTTTCTTTTTATGTGGCATCATTGGAGCTTGAGACAACTAGCTTTTGTTAATGATCCATATTTTCTGTTGAATGAAGACTATTCTTGAATGCAGCTGATTAATTGACTTTAAGTCATTTGATGCATCAATACTAGGGATGTGTTGGAATCTTAGCCAACCCAGAGGACAAGTACAGCTGCACAGTGGCATGTACTAAAACACATAACAAAAATACTCCAACTTGTTATGTGCACATTAAAGAGATGTGTCAGTAAACAGGACTAAGATTTTTAAAATTCATTCACGCAAACTTCAAGCGCTCAAAGCTGACAACTAAGGGAAGCGCAAAGCAACAAGTTCTAATAAGATTTTAAGTTGGTGAAGAAAATGAAGAATTAAACAAATTACCTAAGAGGTTTCAGCTTCATTAAAACATGTATCTAGGGAGATTACTTAAGTAATATTTCATTTAGTCCATACTTTGTTTGTTATTTATGTTCTGCCTTTTTCCCCAAAAGGATTTGAGGCAGCTCATTTATTCTCTACGCCTAGTGTAAAGTAACATTTAAAAGGAAAAGTTCATCTCTTCATCTGCATTTCATCCCTCTTTGTAAGTTCTCCAGTCACTTAGGAATTTCAAATAGGATAAGGAAGGCATATTACTTACTCCACAGCAGGTTTTCCACCACCTAGTACTATATAATTTTCATAGCTATCTTTATCAATCCACAAGACCTTCCTAACTTCTACATGGTACATATTTATGTGAGTAATTGTTGGTCACAAAGTGGCACAAGTAACCAGTTTGCTTAATTTCCATTTTTAAAAGCAACTGTGAAACATTAAAAAAGAAGTCTCCAATGTTGGCAACCAATATCCTTCTCCAGGCCTTGTCCTCATGGGCACATTTTACATGTGTGAATATCTAGTGTGCACTTGTCTCCCTCAATATATCATCAACACTTTCTACATTGTAATACATCGTAAACTGAAAATATTTTCAATTTCTTCTTTTTATTCATCGCTAAATAATAGCATAGGGGTTAGGAATCGGGCTGCTAATCTCATGGTCGTAGTTAGAAACTACCAGCTGTTCTGCAGGAGAAAGATGAGGCTTTCTGCTCCCGTAAAGATTTATAGCCTTGGAAACCCTGTACAGGGTCATTATGAGTTGGAACCGACTCCACGGCATGTAACAACAACAACATAATAGTCCACAGAGTTGACGTACCACCATGATACATTAAAGCATAATATGTATGATATTATTAAAGGTAATACAGAAATGGCTGCAAGCATACTTTGACAGAGAACTTCCAGAGGTTCAAGCC
>NW_006408585.1:12573120-12574766 GCF_000296735.1 Chrysochloris asiatica
TGCAATCCTGAATAGGGTTTCCAAGGTTGTCAATCTTTACTGGAGAAGAAAGCCTCATCTTTCTCCCAAAGAAAAGCTGGTAGTTTCAAACTGCTGACCTTGAAAATAGCAGCCTGGCTCCTAACCATTACACTAACAGAATTTCCTTTATTACTGTGAGGGCTTATTTATCTGAGACACAAAAGATGGGAGCCGTCTTGGTTTCAACTAAGCTTTGAAATCCCTCTTTATTCATTTCCTGGATTAATACCTTTCAAGGGATAAGTTCTGCAAAAAGCAGAGCGAACACCTAAGATAGAACAGCTCACCTCTTCTTCCCGGTGGTTGGGAAGTGAGCCTGGCCTGCACTGCCCTGTGAGTCCCCCACACTTCAATAGCATCACAGTGTGCAAGGGGTATAAAGCATATGAGGCAGTATGTAGAAAGGCAACAAGCGTGTGCTCTGGATCCAGACGTGGCCACTTGTGCTCTTGTGACAACTTTCTCATTTGTAAAATGGGAACAATAACAGCACTCATTCCATAAGATTGCTGTGGGAATTCAATAAGCTAATATATACCAAATAAAGGATTTGGTTTGGTGTTTTCCAAAGAGCTAACCATAGAATAACCACGCTGTTGTTAGACGCATTTAAGTCAATTCCAATTCATAGCAACCTTGTGTACAACTGAACAAAACACTGTGTGCTCCTGCATCAAATTCACAATCATGTTTGCTAGGACTGAGCCCATTGGTTCAGCCACTGTGCCATTCCAGCTCCTTGTAGGTCTTCCTCCTTTCACTGACACTCTACTTTACTAAGCATGATGTCCTTCTCCAGGAACTGGTCCCTCCTGACGACATGTCCAAAGTTAGGTGAGATGGAAGTGTCTTCATTCTTACTCCTAAGGAACATACTGCCTGTATTTCCAAGACAGAAATGTTTGTTTTTCTGGAAGTCCGTGGTATATTTAATATTCTTCCCCAACACCATAATTCAAAGGCATCACTTCCTCCATCTTTCTCATTACCTGAAGATCCTGTAATTCCATTCAAAGGTATACCAGCATATCCCCTCAGAGTCTAAAGGGTGTTCAAGCAAAAACTTGTATATGAAAGGTCATAGTGGCACAATAGTCAAAAGATGGCAACAACCTTAATGTCCATCAATAGATGAATGAAATAATAAAAATAAGATAGAGACATACAATGGAATATTATTCATCTATAAAACGTAACAAAGTACTGATAGATGCTGAAACATGGATGAACCTTGAAAACATTGTATCGTACTAAGTGAAAGATGCCAGACTAACAATCCCCTGTCATATGATTCCATTTATATGAAGCTTTAGAATAGGTGTAACTATAGGAACAGAGGACATTGGTGGTTGGCAAGAAATGAGAGGAGGAAAGAGTGGACAGTAATCACATATGGTACTACTTATAGAGATGAGGTTTCCATTTGGAGGGATGAAAATGTTTTATAACTAGATAGATCTGATTGTACAACAGTATCCATTTAGTATGCTCAAACTTCAGTATATTATGTTTTGAAATCCCTCTATATTCACTGAGTATACTAAATGTCACTGAGTATACTAAATGTCAGCTTGAGGACTAAGGTGTGCTTGACCCAAGTCATGGTATTTTCAATAACCTCATAT
>NW_006408585.1:12576436-12586654 GCF_000296735.1 Chrysochloris asiatica
CTCAGAAACCCTGTACAGGGTCGCTATGAGTTGGAACCAACTCCACGGCACAAAACCAACCACCATAACTATATCTAATGTTCACAATGGAGTCCCTGGGTGACAGAAATGGTTAACATGCTTCTACTAACCAAAGGTTGGCATGTTGAGCCCACCCCCAGCGGCACCTAAGAAGAAAGACCTGGTATCTGATTTTAAAAAGGTCACACCCTTGAAAGCATTAAGGAGCAGTTTCCCTCTAAGACCCATGAGGCCGTCTTGAGTCAGAATCAACTCACACAGTGCTACTTTCTGCAACCTCACGACTTGTCTCAACAGCAGCAAGTTTGTTTGTTTGATGTTGTTCATTTAGCCTTCACAATACCTTTACAAAATAAACATCCTTATTATTATTATGTGGGAACTTAGGATCAGAAAGATAAAGAGATCTGTCCACGGCCAAGCGGAATCAGAATTTGGAATTGAAACTTAGGTCTGTCTGTGTAAGTTCCAAGTTGCTTCTTTTTCCATTGTACCCACTACTGCTCATTATGACATCTGTACAAAGAGGGTTGAGCCCTGGGCTTGCACTACTGATTAGGTAAACTGGCTAATGCCCACAGCTGTTTTGTGAACATTTCAGTGCATCCCACTCATCCTGGGCTTTCTGCCAGTCATTCAAACCCCTCTGTACCTCCCACACCCACATCCCCATTTCAACCACAGCATCTATGCTTCTGACCCTGGCCTAAGCTGGATCCTCCCCCTGCTAAAGAAAAGACTAATGTGTAGCTGATACAGAGACAATCAGATAAAATCTTCTGGCTGGTGTCCAACTTGCCTACCACCTCCCCCTCTGTTCTCACGTCTGGAGACCTTCCGTCCCACCCTGCCTCCTCTGTATACTCTTTCTCCTCTTCTTCTAGCAGACAAGCAGCCAATGGAGTTACCAACAAGCATGACAGAGGTCCCTGTCTCTTTCCTCCTTAAACCTCAGCTGGCTCTGGGCACAAGGATTCCTGAGGATGTTCCTGACAGGAAGACGCAGACACTTCCGCTGTGCTAGGAGGCGGGAGAAGAGTAAAATGAGAGATGTGCATGTTCAACTGCTTTCTGGGAAGTCAAGCATGGCAGAGCTCTCACTCAGGGCACATACAAAGGAGAGGTCTGAAGGAGTCATCTGAGGGCTCAGAGCCAACTCGCTCAGGATGGGTGCTAATAGAGTCAAGGTCATAGGATCACAACCTAGATGGGCTCAGGTTGCCCAGGTCACCTTGAAGTCACACAAGAGGCCCAACCCCTCCCTAAAATTCCCTTTGAGATGGTTCTAGATCAGCAGCAGCTTCCCCTTAACAAACACCCAGTGTCTCTGGACAGTCTCTGGTGTCTGCTTGGGGAAATGGGTGGAAGTTTGATGTGAACCCTGGTCTTACCTTGCCAGTTGGACACATCTTGAATTTGTGGGCACTTTGGCATTTGTGAGGCTCTTCTTCCATTAAAATGAAAAAGATATTTTGTGACTTCCTTGGCATAGAGATGAGTATAATCTAGGCTGGATTCATTATTATTATAACAATTTCCCCTGATTTTTGAAGAAATTAAAACATGGTTGTGGGTTCTTAATAGTACTGTAAGGAGGCTTGGTGGTGCAAATGGCTAAGCATCTTGCTGCTAACCATAAGGCTGGTGATTTGAAACTGCTTAGAGGCTCCATAGGAGAAACACAGGTGATCTGCTCCCATAAAGATCATAGTTTAGAAGACCCTATAGGGCAGTTCTATTCTGCCAATCAATTGCAGGCACCTAATAAAAGAGCTAGAGTCCTGGTGTGGCACTCTGGGTTAATGCGCTGGACAGAAAAGTTGGTTTGAACTGCAAGGTAGGCAGTTCAAGCTCACCAGCTACTCCTTGGAAACCATACACAAGAGTCACTATGGGTTGGAACTGACTCAACGGCACTTAACAACAATAACAACAAGAGAAGAGCTGGGGTCCTGGTATGGTGGGCTACAGCTCTAGATCACAAGGTTGGTTTGAACCACAGGGTTGGTTGTTCAAACACACAAGCTGCTCCTTGGAAGCCATATACAGAGTTGCTATGAGTCAGAAGCGACTCGCCAGCACTTAACAACAACAAATACAGGGTCAATGGTACAGATGATAGAAGTCCAAGCTGACAAAGACTAAGGCTTTGGGAGTTGATGGGCTATAAAATGAAATCTTTCAACAAACTGATATAGCACTGGAGGCACTCACTTATCTATGCTAAGAAATGTGGCCAGCTGCTACCTTACCAACTAATTCGAAGAGATCCATATTTGTGCTCATTCCAAAGAGAGGTGACTCAACAGAATGTAGAAATCATCGAACAATATCGTTATCACATGCAAGTAAAATTTTGCTAAAGATAACTTAAAAATGGCTGCGATGGCATATTGACAGGAAACTACCTGAAGTTCAAGCCAGATTCGCATGAGGACATGGACTGAGGGATATCATTACTGGTGTCAGGTGGATCTTGGCTGAATGCAGAGAATACCAGAAAGAAGCTTACCTGTACTTTATTGACTATGCAAAGGCTTTCAACTACATGGATCGTGACATGCTATGGATAGCATTGCAGATAATGAGCTTTTGGATGACTAATTATGCTCATGAGGAATCTATACACAGACCAAGAGGCAGTAGTTTGAACACAACAAGGGAACACTGAATGGTCTAAAATCAGGAAAAGTGTGTGCCAGGCTGTATTCTTTCACCATACTTATTCAATCTATATGCTTAGCAAACAATTGGAGAAGCTGGAATATACGAAGAAAAACATGGCATCAGGATTGGAGGAAGACCCATTAACAACTTGTGATAGCACTTGATACAAACTTGCTTGCTGAAAGCAAAGATGACTTATACTGATGAAGATCAAAGACTAAGACCTTCAATTTGGGTTACACCTCAATGTAAAGAAAACAAAAATCCTCACCACTGCACCAATAAATAACATCAGGATAAATGGAGAAATGATTGAAGTTTTCAATGACTTCATTTTGCGTGGTTCTACAATCAACATTCATGGAAGCAACAGTCAAGAAATCAAAGAACATATAGCACTACGCCAATCTGCTGCACAAGATCTCTTTAAAGTATTGAAGAGCAAAGATGTCAGTTTGAGGACTAATGTGTGCCTGACCCAAGGCATGGTAATTTCAATAACCTCATATGCATGTGAAAGTTGGACAGTGAATAAAGAAGACCGTAAAATAATTGACGTGGCACTGTGGGACAAGCACTGGACTGAAAGGTCGATTAGAACTGCAAGATGGCGGTTCAAATCCACCAGCTGCTCCTCAGAAACCTTATACAGGGTCACTATGAGTCAGAGCTGACTCAAAGAAACTTAAAAACAATAACAGAAGAGTTGATGCATTTGAATCATGGTGTTGGAGAAAAATATTAAAAGTACCATGGACTGCTAGTAAAACAAACAAGTCTGTGTTAGAAGAAGTACAGTCAAAATGCTCCTTAGAAGCCAGATGCAGATGGTAATACTTCATCTCTTGTGCTTTGGACATGTTATCAAGAGGGACCAGTCTCTGGGGATGGACATCATGCTAGGTAAAGTGGAGGATTGGCGAAAAAAAGGAAGACTTCCAATGAGATGGATTGGTACAGTGGCAGCAACAAGGGGCTCAAGCTTAGCAACAATTGAGGGGATCACACAGGACAGGGCAGTGTTTTGTTCTGTTGTGCATCAGGTCCCTATGAGTCAGAACTGACTTAATGGTACCTAACAACTATAATAACAGCAAAAACAGTATTATAGAAGTACTTGTATGGTACAAATGTTTAAGCATTAAATTACATACCTCATGGTTGGTGGCTTGCATCCACCCAGGAGCTCTGAGAAATAAAGTCCTGGGGGCCTGCTTCAAAAACCATTATGACAACCATTGGAAACCCAGCCCTATAAACTACAGTTCTACTCTGAAACACATGGGGTACCATGAGTTGGAATTGACTCAAAGGGTTAACTGGTTTGGTTTAGTTTGGTGTAAAAGTATTGTGGGCCCTGGGCATTGTACCTCCTGGGTTAAGTTGACCCTGCCCTACAGATAAAATTAAAGAACCCTGGGGAAGTCAAAACCCAACATCTGCTGTGGTAATTTACCTCGAAGAAAGAGAGACTTGGGGAAAAAAAACAAAAAAACAAAAAAAAACACTGTAAACTAGTGTGTTGAACCTAAGCTCTTACTCCATCCTTTAAAAGCTATGCAAACACTATACAGTTGCATTTCTTGTATCAAAAAGTCCATATTTTGCCTTACACTTTTCTTTATCTCCAGATGAGCCAAAAAATAAATATTCCCAGGTATAGGCAGAGAACCATGCTACATTTTAGCTGCCACCAACTGCAAGTGTGGGACCATAAATCTCCACCCCTTCCACCAAGCAGCAATTGTACATTGTCAGACCATACATAAAACACCCCCTATGCACTGTATTAGTGGTCTTCCTGATTTACTGTCTGTACAATCTCCAAGTTAAATACCAACAGAATCACCCGAAAATATATTCTCCTGCAGCTCCTGTCTGAAAAGCACATTGCCTGAATAATGTCTGCTCATTTATCATTTACTTCCCAATACCTGAGTGTCATTTTCTGAAATACATCCCTACAGCAGTGCCACATGCAACTCATGAGCACTGAGAAGGGGAGCGAGAGCTTCCAGATTTAAGGCACAGTCATTGAAAAAGTGAGCAGGCTTCAAAAATCAGATGAAGCAATTCAAACAGTTGCTGTCTGGCTCCCCTTTACTTGTTCTTTTACTGGTTTCCCTTAATGTAATATTTGTATCTACCTTTCCATGCAGATAATTCAAAAACGGAGGCAACCATACATTGACAGAGAATTTCCAGAGGTTCAAGCCAGATTCAGAAGAGGACAGGGAACGAGGAATATCATTGCTGATGCTGATGTTGATGGATCTTGGCTGAAAGCAGAGAATACCAGACAGATGTTTACCTGTGCTTTGTTGACTACGCAAAGGCTTTCGATTTTGTGGATCATTACAAGCTATGGACAACATTGCGAAGTATGAGTATTCCTGAACACTTAATTGTACTCATGAGGAACCTATACATAGACCAAGAGGTAGCTGTTCAAACAGAACAAGGGAACACTGAAAGGTTTATAATTAGGAAAGGTGTGTGCCAGGGTTGTATTCTTTCACCATACTTATTCAGTCTGTATGCTGAGCAAATAATTCGAGGAAACATTCATGGAAGCAGCAGTCAAGAAATCAAATGACGTATTGCATTAGGCAAATCTGCTGCACAAGACCTCTTTAAAGTGTTCAAGAGCAAAGATGTCAGTTTGAGGACTAAAGTGTGTCTGACCCATGCCATAGTATTTTCAATAACCTCATATACATGTGAAAGCTGGACAATGAATAAGGAAGACCATAGAAGAATTGATGCATTTGAGTAATGGTGTTTGAAGTACCATGGACTGCCAGAAGAACAAACCAATTTGTGTTGTAAGCTAGAATGCACTTTGGAAGCCAGGATGACCAGATTTTGTCTCTCATATTTTGGACATATATTAGGAGGGTCCAGTCCCTGGAGCAGGACATCATACTTGGTAAAGTGAAGTGTCAGTGAAAAATGGGAAGAACCCCAACAAGGCAGACTGGCACAGTGGCAGCAGCGATGGGCACAAATATAGCAATGATTGTGCTACAGGACTGGGCAGTATTTCGTTCTGTTGTGAATAGAGTCGCTATGAATTGGTACCAACTTGATGTCACCTAACAACAAAAATCTTTTTATGTACACCTCCCAGTAGTTCGAATCTACCAGACACTCCATGGGAACAATATGAGGCAAGATGAGGCTTTCCGCTCCTGTAGTTTCTTGGAAACCCTATACAGGGTCACTATGGATGGGAACTGACTTAATGACACACAACCAGCAACCATAGGAGCAGTGACAGCAAATTGAATTAATAACCCACTCTAACTGGTTCTCCCAAGAAACCATTAGGAAGAGTGTGTTTACGTAGCATTCCAATTACTTTCTGGGTGTAGGGAGGACCCAGATTATTGATTTCCAGTCCATGTCAATCCACTGGAACACAAGCATCAGGAGATAGACACTGATGCTCATGTTACAGGTAATCAATGTGAGAATCAGACTGGGATAGTGGGAACATACTGGTTTTGTAGACTGACCTGGGTTTGAATATCAACTTTATAAGAACTCTACATATGACATCTTTAGCTCCAGACTTGTCACCTATACAATTAAGATAATGCCAATAGTGGATATTATTGACTGGGAATTCAACTTCCATTCCTTCGTCTCTAACAGGACCCTGATTGTGTCTGCATAGCTGTCTGTCTAGGACCAACTTTATGGATGTGCAACCTGGGTAGTATACAAGGCCTCACACTCAGAAGGGATTGGCTAAATGCTCTCTCATCATCATCTTGAGAAATGGAACAATTTGATCTTTGAACTTGTGTTTTATAAATGAAGGAGCATGGGAGAACGGAGCATGCACATGAGCAAAAGATATACACACAATATGATGGCCACTCTTCCAACTACCCCATCCATACATAGCAATTCCCATGCATTGTGGCTTCACTGAAATTCTGTGATCATGTTCCGTATCAGCATGTCTACAGCTAAGGAGCTCTGGTAGCGTAGTGGTTATGAATTGGGCTGTGAACCGCAAGGTCGGCAGTTCTGCAGGAAAACGATGAGGCTTTCTGCTCCCGTAAAGATTTACAGCCTCAGAAACCCTGTACAGGGTTGCTATGAGTCGGAACCGACTCCACGGCACATAACAACAACAGCTAAGTGAGGTGATGACAAACTCCAGGAAGTCACTGAGATCAGAATTTGCTTTGAATGTAGTGAAGAGGAGGTGGTGTCTTAAGAATCACAAAGGACCCAGAAACACTCCATAGACTTTCTTACTTGTGTTACTTCCCTGTATTCAGCAACCACTTATACTGAAAATTATGACCAAAAGTGAAAAAAAAGGAAGGGAAAGATAAGGCAACCCGTGGTTCTTTTTTCTTTCAGTCCTTCCTTCCTCACACTAAGCTGAAGTTAGAGAGTGTGCATAACCAGCAATGCAATAAAAACAATGGATTTCATTTTGTGCAGCATTTCTCTGTTATGGTAAACATGCAATACATGTGCAGGTATCAGCTACACAATTCAGATGTAATCCTGGGGATTCCACACATGAGTTAAATGGTTACATTAAAATCAGCATTGCATAATATAAAGCTGAATGATCAAATTCATGCTAGTAATTTAAAATTTTAATAGCATCACATAACAATATCAAATACCAGAGAGATATTTATCTGTATTTTACTAACTATAACCACCAGCGTGTGTATAGTGGAGACATTAGCAGTACTTATGTGATCCTTTGTTCTGAGGATTACAAAGCATCCAGCGTTTGGCATTTAGCAAGAGCTGCATGGAGGATGGTTATTGTGATGACTTCTGATTTCTTACGTGGTCTCTTGAGGGCAAGATTGATTTTATTTCAAGGCTCACTGTCCCATAGGCTTCTATACCCATCCTTCATTTAAAAAATATTTGGAGACTGCTGTCTGTAATTTGTCAAAGAACAAAAACAGCAGAGTCTAGTTGAAATGAAAAGTAACAAGCTGCTATTGCAAGGCAAGGCAATTTGCAAATTGGGAACCACAAAACCCAGAGGGACCTGAACTGCAGGATATGAAGAGGAGAATGTTGGGGGAATTTTTTAAATTAGAGAATACATGGAACTTCAACACAAATTCAGTGACTGGCTGACATTTAAGTAATGTTACATAATTGGGCTTTGAAACGATCATGCTACCCACTGCGAAAGACTACAGGGAGGACATGTGCGATTTGTAAGCTTTGTCCTGAATGAGCATCCATTCTAAGACTTGTTTTGGATCCTGAACAGGGTGTCTTCTTAGGCAAGCAAGACACTTCAGCAAAGAAAATCACATTCTCCTCTAAAGTTGTTTACCAAGGAATTTTCTCAAGGTACAGCAGACAATCCCAGAAATGATGAGCTATATCTTCCATGTGGATTGCTGGTGTGGTGCCGTAGGATAAACACTCGATCACAAGGTGGGTTTAAACCACAAGGTCGGCAATTCAAACCCACCAGCTGCTCCTTCGAAAATCTAGGCAGGAGCTCTATGATTTAGAACCAACTCAATGGCAATTACCAACAACATAAAAGAGACCTGGGTGCTGCTCCATAGTCCCAGCCAATGAATTTCAGGGGTACCCAATATCCATCCATTAGTGGAAGTTTTTGTGCTCCTATGATGGGAAACACATTTCAGCAGGGTACCAGCTTAAGATAAATTTACTTTGGAAAATCAGCCAATGAAAACTGTGTGGATCACAACGGTTCATTCCTTTTGTTTATGGGGTCACTGGTGTGACACTGAAGGATTATGCACTAGATGGCAAGGTCAGTTTGAACCACAAGGTTGGCAGTTCAAACTCTACCAGTTGCTCCTCAGAAACCCTATACAGGGTCGTTATGGGTCAGAACCGACTCAATGGCACTTAACAACAACAACAAGTCGGAATTGACTGGATGGTACTTCACAACAACAACATGAGCATAGTATCATTAATATCATACGCAAGTAAAATTATGCTTAAGATCATTCAAAAATGGTTGCAGCAGTACATTGACAAGGAACTGCCAGAAATTCAAGCTGGATTCAGAAGAGGTCATGGAACTAGGGATATCATTGCTGTTATCAGAGGATCTTGACTAATATCAAATAGATATTTATCTGCATTTTACAAAAGCATTCAACTATGGAGATCATAACAAACTGTGGATAACACTGAGAAGGGGAATTCCAGAATATCCAATCACCTGTGTTCATGTGGAACCTGTACATAGACCAAGACACATCCATTTAAATAGAACAAAGGGATACTGAGTGGTTTAAAATCTGAAAAGATATGCCTCAGGGTTAGATCCTATCCCCATACTCATTCATTCTGTCTTCCGAGCAAATCATCTGAGATACTGGATTAGATGAAGAAATCTCAGCATCAGGATTGGAGGAAGGCTCATTAGCAACCTGAGATATGCAGTTGACACAACCTTGCTTGTTGAGAGTGAAGAAGCCTTGAATTACTTACTGATACAGATCAAAGACTACAGCCTTTAGTATGGATTTGTAAAAACAATGTCGGGGTGGCATCTGACTCCTTTAACTTTACTAAAGGTGAGGAGGAGAATAAAGATCATTAGCTGCCCAATCCCTGTTTCTATGAGGGAGAGTTCAGACATGCCTCCATCCTCCAACCGTTTTTATCAATTCTGAACCAACTGTCCCTCCCATGGCACTCTTTATTTCTTTGCTGGGTTCAAAAATTCATTGCAATGTACACACAGAAGTCACACTATACTCATAAATATGGGATTTATTAGGCAAGTAACAGGTTACAGTTCAAGATGTGATAATCTCAGGATACAGTTCTGTGATCCATATTCAATCTGCATGCTGAGCAAACAATTTGAGAAACTAGATTATATGAAGAAGAACGTGGCCTCAGGATTGGAGGAAGACTAAGATCAGAAATGCTCAGGATACAGTCCTGATAGTTTCCTCCCAGTTGTGACTGTGGGCATGCTTCTCTTCAATCCTTAGCCCCTCCGCCTGGCCCCTGCCTTGCTTGGGTAGGTACCACAAAGCTCTTTTAGCTCTAACAGACAGTGCTCAGAGACACCCTATCTTGCCAGCAAGTCTGCCTGAAGGTATACAGCTTTCTTGCTTCTTGGGCCTGAAAGCCCATCGCTCTGCCTCATGATGATTCTACTGCCTCTGCTGTCAGCCATTTGTTTACTGCTGGTCTCACAGTCCTCACTGTTTCTGGGGTCACAGCTCTGTAAATCAAGGAGGTTCAGTGCAGGGATCTTGGGTCCAAAGAGAGCACTCCATTCCTGGTTCTTCTTTCTTGATGGTAGTGAGATCCCTCTTTCCATATATGGGATGGCTAATTGTAGGCCTACCATGATGGCAAATTTAGAGATCATCTGAAGAACAGATTTGATACATTAAACACTAAAGACCAAAGACCAGAAGAGTTGTGGGATAACATCAAGAACATCACACATGAAGAAAGCAAAAAATCATTACAAAGACAAGAAAGAAGGAAAAGGTCAAAATGGATGTCAGAAGACAC
>NW_006408585.1:12590129-12606909 GCF_000296735.1 Chrysochloris asiatica
AACAGTAGTAAGGTTGGCCCAGGATTTGGCAGTGTTTCGTTCTGCTGTTCATAGGGTCACTATGAGTCGGGACTGACTCGATGGTACCTAACAACAACAACAACGATGGCAGAACTGACCAATCCCCATGTTAGGGTTCCATATACCTTATTTGCATGCTCCCACCCCTACAAGGTGTAGGGTTCCATACACCTGATTTGCATGTACTTTATGAATAGAATCCTGATGTAGTGCTATAGGATAAGTGCTGGACAGTAAAGTCAGTTTGAACTGCAAAGTCAGTGGTTCAAATTCACCAGGCACCCCTCAGAAATGCTTACTGCATCACTATGAGTCAGAATCAACTCAAAGACACTAAACATCAACACTGACATGTACTTTATTTACACTGTTAAACATTTATCCGAAACCTTTGTTGGGCCATAAGCACCTTATATTTGCATAGTCCTACCTAATCTTTTTCACTCATTTGTCAGTTTGTTGTACTGTGGTGGCATGTGTGTTGCTGGGCTACTGGAAGCTATGCCCCCCGTATTTGAATACCAGCAGGGTTCAGTGGAGCTTTCAGACTAAAACAGATTAGGAAGAAGGAGAAAAAGACTAATTCTGAATGTTTAGCCACTGAAACCTTTATGAATAGCAGCATAACATTGTCAGACAGTGCTGGAACATGAAAATATTATTAATAGCATCAGAACATTATCAGATGTAGCGGAAGGCACTCAAAATATGACTGGGGAAGAGCCATGAGAGTTAACTATGATGACACCAATGGAATAAAGCTTTTCGGATCTTCATTTGCTGATGGAGCACAACTCAAAACAGCCATTATCAATCTGAACATGGAATGTAAAAAGTATGAACTTAGGAAAATTGGAAGTTGTCAAAAAATGACTAGAATGCATAAAAATTTATACCCTAGCCATTAGTGAGCTGAAATGCACTGGTATTAGCCATTTTGAATCTATTAATCACATGGCTTACTATGACAGGAACAACAAACTTAGGAGGAAAGGCATCACATTTCAAGACCTATATTGAAGTACAATACTGTTTTTGAGAGTATACTATTGACATGCCTACAAGGAAGACCAGTATTATTCAAATTTACACTACAACCACTAAAGCCAATGATGATGAGACTGAAGAATTCTGAATGCTAGCCACAAGATCAGCAATTCCAATCCAGAAGAAAGATGGAGGCTTTCTGCTCCAGTAAACCACACCAACAATTTCAATCTGAAACTGATAAAACCTAAAATCGCAATGTATTGATGATTATTGGTATTTGGAATGTGAAGACTGGAAACAAAGAGGAAGGATCAGTAATTGGAAAAAGTGGCTTTGGTGATAGAAATGATGTTGGAGATTAGCATGATAGAATTTTGCAAGACCAATGATTTTCATTGCAAATACATTTTATAAACAACATAAAAGGCAACTATACACATAGAAAGGAACCTCAGTAGCGTACTGGTTATGAATCAGGCTGCTAATCTCAAGGTCAGTAGTTTAAAACTACCAGCTGTTCTTCAGGAGACAGATGAGGCTTTCAGCTCCTGTAAAGATTTACAGCCTTGGAAACCCTGTACAGGGTCGCTATGAATTAGAACCAACTCCACGGGACAGAACCACCACCACCGTACATATGGACTTCACCAGATAGTATATACAGGGATCAAATTGACTACATCTGTGGACGAGATGCTAGAAAACCTCAGTATCATCAGGCAAAAGACCAGGGGCAGACTGTGGAACAGACCACCAATTACTCATATGGAAGTTCAGACCGAAGTTGAGTAAAATCTAAACAAGTCCACAAGAGACCAAATATGACCTTGAACACATCCTACCTGAATTTAGAGATCATCTCAAGAATAGATGTGATGCAGTCGACACTGATGACCAAGACCAGAAGAGTAGTAGGGTGATATCAAGAACATCATACAGGAAGAAAGCCAAGGGACATTGTATTGTCAATCACTTTATAGCCATGTGCAAACTGGACAATGAATAAGGAAGACTGGAGAAGAAATGATGCATTTGAATTAAGGTGTTTTGTGACGAATACTGAATACACTATGGGTTGCCAAAAATCGAAGAAATAAATCTGTCTTGGAAAAAGTACAGCCAGAATGTTCAATAGTAGTGAGGACGGCAAAACTTCATCTGATGTACTGTGTACGTGTTTTCAGGAGGCATCAGCCCCTGGAGAAGAACATCATGCTGGGAAGAGAAAGAACTCCAACGAGATGGACTGACACAGTGGCTTGAACAATGGGCTCAAAAGTAACCATGATTTAGGGGAGGGCACAGGACCTGGACAGGGTTGTGTTCTGCTGGAGAATGAGTTGGAACTGACTCAAAGGGACCTAACAGTAAAATCATGAACTGGGGGCTGACCTGAAGACAGCTAACAAGAAGAAGAGCTACATCTACAATTTGGTGAGCAGCCTTATTCAGATTTAAATGAATTCCACACATTATGTATGATATAACAGAGATCTCACACTTACATGCTTCTGTATTTTCAAATGATGTGATACAAACTTCAGAAGTAACATGCTATTTCAATGATAAACTACCCAGAAAACCTTTCTTAAGAAACTTCAACCAAGAATTAGATAGTTAGAAATTCAATGGATTTCTGGCCTGTAGATTAGATCTTTCTGAAATCGACCTAGGAATGTAGCTCCATTTAGTACATCATTAACAGTAATATTTAGAGCTTGATTTTTAAAAAAGTAAACAAATTAGGAGAAACCAGAAAAAACTCTAAGTCATTATCCCCAAAAATCTCACAAATATATCTTATCATAATCGAGAGAAAATACACATTCTTGGATAAAGCTCAAGTCCAGAAGATGATTATGCATCTGCAGAACATTTGGTATATACAAAATTTTTAAAAATGATCTTTTAATGAATATGTTGAATAAAGATTGTTCTGTGTTCAGGGACAAAATCATTTTGTTATCAGTTCTTTAAAGAGCACAGCACAAACAGCCCGAAAAACACAGGTAGAATCTGCCAGTGTTATTCTAAGATTATGGAGGTGCCGGGAGATGGCTTGCAGCTGTTATGTTAATTAAGGCACAAAATGCCACACCAGTCTTTCTACTCTCCCTTTTTTGCTGCTTGGTTCTATGTTGAGCTAGGGAGATGATTCTGAGCAGAGCAGATCTTGGAGAGAAAATCCTGGAAGGATGAATTGCAGATTCTCACCTGACAAATTCATCACACTTAGGTCTGGGAATGGGATGGGGCTGTAGGGGTAGGAAATATTGTAGAATTGTCTGCTCCCATAAAGACATGGCTTAGTTGTGTGTCAAAGATCTTTGGGGACCTGGCTGAAGCCTGGATGGGGCTTATAGAGAGGCAGAGAAGAACAGCATTTTTAGCTCCCCCCCCCCGTAGTAGTCTTGGGCCCTGGTATAGTGCTGTAGGATAAGCACTGGGCTGGTAACTGCAAGGTCAGCAGTTCAAATGTACCAGTCACTCTTGGATGGTTATGAGTTGGAACTGACTTGATGACACACAACAACAACAGTTATCTTGTTTTCTTCATCCACATAACATACATGTAGCTCTACCCTGAATGGGACATAACATAGCCACCAATAGTCTGCCTTGATTACAAGATGCTAGATGAGGATTTCTGCTCTTGCGAAGATTTAACGCCTCCAAAACTTTATTCAGGGTCGCTATGAGTTGGAACTAACTCCACATCATGTACCTTTCTTAGGGCCCAAATCAGAGACACAATGAATAAACATTTTCTGATCATTATAAGTTGTTATTGTTGTTACGTGCTGTCAAGTCGGTTCCAACTCATAGTGACCCTGTATAGGATTTCTGAGGAGCGACTGGTGAGCTTGAACCACCAACCTTGCAGTTCAAACAGACATTGCAGTCCAGAGCATTAATCCACAGTGTCATACGAAGACTCCAATATAAAAATATATAAAAATATACATAAAATATATATATTCTGATGAATGGATTTTATTTTAGAAACTGGTAGTTCCATATGTATCCAGCCTTCACATGGGCAGAAGTGATATTTGTTATTTTCTCTGTGGATTCACATTCTATAATTATGGTAAAAATCATTGTCACCTGATGCAAGTCAAACATTAATATAAGCATAAAAGTAGGAAAAGTAAAAATGTATTGTGTTCATTAGCATGATGAAATCATTCATGTGTATCAAACGTCTTTGGTAAAATAAATACCTCATTGTTTTAAAAAGCCAGTGAAAAATTCTATTAACTTCCCTTGTATTTATCCATATCATTTGCAAGAAGTATTAAGGAGCAAGGAAACGTCTAGAAGCTTGTTGTTGTGTTGTTGTGTGGGGCTCTCTCTCAGAATGCCCCATGCTACCCAAGAGTCCCCAAGTCTCTCTTCACTCCCAACACTGGCAATTTTCATTCTAGCCCTGAGGATGAGGTGACATGTCAGTGCTCCTCTTGCATCCTCTACCCCGCATCATCGTCACTCCCAGGGCATACAATAGTTCACAGCAGAAGAGTAGGCTGGCCCCCATCCAACCCAGGAAAATAGAAGTGAACAACCACTCATATCTAAGTGGCTTCTTTAAGCTGGCAGAAGGGCTCAGGGGCAGAAAAGGGTCAAATGCTGGAGCCTGTGAGATCAGAAGAGAAAGATCAAAGCCATGCCAATGGGAGAAATCATCTTCATTTGAGATGACATTAGTCTGAAGACTCTAAGAAAAAATATGAGCGGAGGCTCCCTTGGATGGGGAGACTATTTCCCTCCAGAGCTGACAACAAGCAAGAAGAGGAACATAACAACAAAGACCTGTTGAAATGCTCACTCAGAGGGAAATGCTGAATTCAGAGGGAAAGGGATGGGGTGCTGTGGGGTGGTAAGTGCTCAAGCAAGAGCGAATGCCGAGGTGGAGGGAGTAGGGAAATCCTCTCATTGGGGGTGGATGTATAGGAGGCTTTTCTCACTTGTGCTGCAAGATGACAGCTGAGCCTATTACTGTTACTGGCTGCTTCAACTTTTTTCCTCCTAGACTCTAATGTCTGACCTTTCAGTCCAAAGTCTCTTTCACCATGGCATGGCACCCTCAAAGAATGCCCATTATTACTACAAACCATTTTTGGCTAACGGGCACCAGAAACCTCCCCAAGAAGTTAATGATAATATGACACAACTTCATTATTGCTTCTGGAGGTTAGTGAAGATCCCACAAATACTGTCATGTACAACCCAAGTCATATTCCTCCTAACCACCAAAGAGCTTGAAATTTCTTTGAAACAGACTTCTTTTAAAAACCATCTAAGCCTAAAGGTTTGACACTTGTCTTGTCAGTTTGTCATCTTGTGGTAGCTTCTGTGTTGCTGTGATGCTGGAAGCTATGCCACCAGTATTTTGAAACCCATGGTGGACAGGTTTCAGCTGAGCTTACAGACTAATACAGACTAGGAAGACAGAAAGGCAGACTACTCTAAAAACCTTATCATTAACAGAGGAACATTGTCAGATATGGTGCTGGAAGATGAAGACACAAATAGAACCAGAATATTGACAAATACAGCGCTAGAAGATGAGCTTCTCAGATTGGAAGAAACCCAAAATGCAGCTGGGCAAGAGCTACCTCCTCAAAACAGAGTTGACCATGATGAAGTGAATGGAGTAAAACTTTCAGGATTTTCATTTGCTGATGGGGCACAACTCAAAATGAAGAGAAACAGTTGCAAATACCCATTATTAATCGGAACACGGAATGCAAGAAGTATGAATCTAGGAAAATTGGAAGCTGTCAAAATGAAATGGGATGCAAAAAGATCGATATCCTAGGCATTAGTGAGCTGAAATGGACTGGTAATGACCAGTTTGAAACTGATAATCATATGACTTATTATGCCAGTAATGACAAATTCAAGAGGAATGGTATAGCATTCATCATCAAAAAGAGCATTTTAAGATCTATGTCTGTGATACTATAATAGTAATATGCCTATAAGGAAGGCCAGTTAATACCATTATTATTCAAATTTGGGCACCAACCACTTAAGCCAGTAATGATGAAATTGAAGAACTTGACCAACTTTTTCCATCTGAAACTGATCAAACATATAATCAAGATGCAGTGATAATTACTGGGGATTGGAATGCAAAGGTTGGAAACTAGAAGGAAGAATCAATAGTTACAAAATATGGCCTTGGTGATAGAAATAGAAGCAAGACCAGTGACTTATTAATTGCAAATACCATTTTAAACAACATAAAAGGCAATTATAAACATGGACCTCACAGGAATCAAATTGACTACATTTAAGAGAAGAGACGGTAGAAAAGCTCCATATCATCAGTCAAAACAAGGCCAGGGCGGACTGTGGAACAGGCTATCAATTGCTCACACACAAGTTCAGTCGTAGAGATGCTAAAACTAACAGAAGAAATGAGGAAGTAAAAGAACTGAACAGGAAATCCCAAAGGGAAGCTGGAGAAGACAAAGTATTATAATGAAATGTGCAAAGACCTGGAGTTAAAAAACCAAGAGAAAGGAACATGCTCAGCATTTCTTAAGCTCAAAAAACTGAATAAAAAATCCAAGTCTTAACTTACAATATTGAAGGAGTCTATGGGCAAAATAAGGAGCTCCGGCAGCGTAGTGGTTACGAATTGGGCTGCGAACCTCAAGGTCAGCAGTTCGAAACTACCAGCCGCTCTGTGGGAGAAAGATGAGTCTTTCTGCTCCCATAAAGACTTACAGCCTCGGAAACCCTGTACAGGGTCGCTATGGGTCAGAACCTACTCGACGGCACTTAACAACAACAACAACAATGGGCAAAATATTGAATGATGCAGAAAGCACTGAAAAAAGATGGAAGGCATATACCGGAGTCACTGTATCAAAAAGAAATGGCTGATGTTCAGTCCTTCCAAGAGGCAGCATATGATCAAGAACCAATGGTACTGAAGGAGGAAGTCCAAGCTGCACTGAAGACATTGGTGAAAAACAAAGCTCCAAATATTGACGGAATACAAACTGAAATCTTTCAACAAACTGATACAGCACTGAAGGCACTCAATATCTATGCCAAGAAATTTGTAAGAGGCTACTGTATGGCCAACTGATTGGAATTAACCCATATTTGTGCCCATTTCAAAGAGAAGTGACCCAAGAGAATGGGGAAATCATCAAACAAAATCATTAATATCACATGCAAGTAAAATGTCACTGAAGATAATTCAAAATCATCTGCAACAGTACAATGACAGGGTACTGCCAGAAATTCAAGCTGGATTCAGAAAACATGGAACTAGGGACATCATTGCTGATGTCAGATGGATCTTGATTGGAACCAGAAAACACCAGAAAGATGTTTATTTGTGCTCTACTGACTATGCAAAGGCTTTCTGACTGTGCAGATCATGACAACCTATGGACAACATTGTGAAGAATGGGTAGTCCATTCTTGATTGTGCTCATGAGGAACCTGCACGTAGAACAACAGGCAGTCATTTGAACAGAGCAAAGGGACATTAAAAGTTTTAAACTCAGGAAAGGTGTTTCTCAGGGTTGTATCCTTTGATCATGCCTATTCAATCTGTATACTGATTACATAATTCCAGAAACTGGATTATATGAAGAAGAGATTGTCATCAGGATTGGAATAAGACTCACTAACACCCTGTCATATGCAGATGATATAACCTTGCTAGATGAAAGTGAAGAGGACTTAAAATATGTACTCATGAAGATCAAAGACCACGGCCTACAGTATGGATTGCACCTCAGTGAAAAATCCTCCCCACTGGACCAATAAATAACATCCTGATAAATGGAGAAAAGATTGAAGTTGTTAAAGACTTCATTTTGCTTGGATCCACAATCAACACTCATGGAAGCAGCAGTCGAGAAATCAAACGACATATTGCACTAGGCAAACCTGATCATTTGAAAGTGTTCAAGAGCAAAGACAGCAGTTTGAGGACTGAGGTGCATATGACCTAAGCTATGATATTTTCAATTGCCTCATATGCATGTGAAAGACAGTGAATCAGGAAGACCACTGAAGAATTGATGCCTTTGAGTTATGGTGTTGGAGGATAATATTGAAAGTATCATGGACTACCAGAAGAACAAACAGGTCTATGTTGGAAGAGGTACAGCCAGAATGCTCCTTGGAGGCACAGATGGTTAAGACTTCGTTTCTCACACTTTAGACATGTTATCAGGAGAGACCAGTCCCTAGAGAAAGACATTATGCTTGGTAAAGTAGAGGGTCAGTGAAAAAAACCCCAATGAGATAGGCTGGCACAGTGGCAGCAACAATGGGCTTAAGCTCAGTCTCTCCTTGGAAATCCTATACAGGGTTGTTATGAGTAGGAATTGTTTTGATGGCACTTAACAAAAACAAGCCTAAAAAGGAGAGAAGGCACACAAAACACTTGATTGAAGAGTTTACAGTAGAGAAGCTAAGAGTTTGACCTACCTAACTGCAGAGTGAGGTTCACACCAGACCAAAATGTTGGGAGCCCAAGATGCTTGAGTCTCTTACACTGAGAATCATGGTCATAATGAAAACAATAAGGATGAAAATTCACTGAGTGCTCACAAAGGCACTGCTCTAATTGCATTTAATGTAATAGGCCATTTAACAAGCAAAAATATGTTTGCGAATCAGGTACAAGCAGAACAGAGAGGTTTATGTGTTACTTCTAATATTTTCCTCTAAAAAACCATACTAAATATTCAAGTGATCTTCTTCCTTGATGTAGTTCATTATTTGCTAATCACTGCTGGTATACTGTGATGACCACAAGAGCCAATGTCAGGTACCAATGTGGCAAGTCCAAGTTTATGAGACCTCCTCTTAATCAGACTCCAACCATAGGTTTTTCCTAGCATTGCAATTGTGGCCAAAAGTGAGTACTAGTTCTTCTGTGGCAAAGATTTGGGTTAAAACAACACCCAGTTGTCTGAGCAACATACATTGAACCAGAGTCTAAATAAATGATCTTTCAATCAAAACTAGTTAAACTATCTTTTGTTGTTGTTGTTGTTAAGCGCCATCGAGTCGGTTCCGACCCATAGCGACCCTGTACAGGGTTTCCGAGGGTGTAAATCTTTACAGGAGTAGAAAGCCTCATCTTTCTCCCACGGAGCGGCTGGTAGTTTCGAACCGCTGACCTTAAGGTTCGCAGCCCGATTCGTAACCACTACATTACTTGTTTACAATTCATTAACTTAAAAAATGTATTATTATACAAAACATAAAAGTCATCAATTAAAATTTGTGCAAATCAAATTAGGTTCTGTGGATCTGGAACACTGAAAAGCTAATGTATAGGGGTTGCCATAGCAACACATCAAGTCATAACTCTGTACATTTGTGAGAGTCTCAAAAAGAGGCAAGCAATTTGGGGGCTATACTAGCACCAAAAATAGGGTTAATCAGCGAATTAATCTCTCTGTAATTTTGCTTAGCAGCTATTCAACATGTAGAGGCAAAACAGACAGTAAGAAGGCATGAAAGATTTGAATTTTAATTGAAGACTTTTATGTTTTGTGATCTGAAATGGCCAATTCTACTGTATTGGTGATTCTCTACAGAGAAGGAAATGGGAAGCAAATACGAGGAGCTGATGTGGTTGTCAAGTGCTGAGTTCCAAGGAGAAAGTGCAATCATTGCTCCTGAATGACATGAGGCAGGTGATTTGCCCAGAGGTAAGGAGGCCACAGTCTCCCATGAGATCCAGCTGTGTACAGTTTTCCCGCACCCTCCACAGGGCCTCCCACTCACAGATACCAATGTGCTCCCTCCACACACCGGCAGGAGGACAGTCTGCACACCTTTTTCCTTCTACACATAATTTTTATTTGTTTCCTTAAGAGTAAAGCAAGGAAATGCCCTCTTCATGTGAAAAAACAAACAAACAAACAAAAAAAAACTGTTGCCCTGGTGTTGATTTCAATTCATGTGTTAGAGAACTGTGCTCCAGAGGGTTTTCAGTGGCTGGGTTTTAGAAAGTGGACGCAGAAGTTTTTTATTCCCAAGCCTCCTCTGTGTGGACTTGAACCTCCAACCTTTTGAATAGCAGCTGACCACATTCACCATTTGCACCCAGAGAGTCAGTCCACTTAAGGTCACTGGGCTGCTAACCACAAGGTTGGCAGTTCAAATCCACCAGCCGCCCTATACAGGGTCGTTATGAGTCAGAACTGACTCGATGGTTCATAACAACAATTAACCTAAAAAGGAACCCTGGATTACGAGTTGGGTTGCTTACTGCAGGGTCAGTAGCTCAAATCTACCAGTCAGTCTACAAGAAAAAGATGAAGCATTCTGTTCCCGTAAAGATTTACAGCCTCAGAAACTCTGTCCAGGGTCACTGTGAGTTGGCACTGTCTCTGTGGCACACAACCACCACCACTAACCTAAACAGAAGTGTGATGGTTCCATATGATAAACACTGCACTGCAAACCACGAGGTCTGTTGTTTGAGCCCACCAGCTCCTGGCAGAAGACCTATGAGGCTTTCTCCTCATATGAAGATTTAAAGCCCTGGAAACTATACAGAGTTGTTATGAGTCAAAACTCACCTGAAGGCCCTTACAACAACAACAACTACTAACCTAAAGGTGAATTTGAATCTACCCAGCTCTATCACGGAAGAAAGGATCTCAGCTAAGGACACCTTACGAAGCAGTTTTACCTTGAGTCAGAACCGAATCTAGAAGGCAGTCCTAGACGGGAATCACGTCAGATTTGAACACCCCATCAATTCCATGTTGCAGCCAATTACCAATGGCAGGAAAACAATGTGGAATCCCACACACACTGCCTTTCCAGTTCTCTGAATTGGAATCTGAATTTCCCAAACCCTGAGAACACACACTCTTCCAAGACTGCTCATCACAGAACTGAAATCATGGAGCTGAGCATCAACTTGTTTACCTCTTGTTCTTTCGTTAAAGTAGGCATAGGATTTGCCAGTCAATGGAAACTGACGTGGTTAGGGGACATGAATAACCACTATCACAACCCCAAGGCCATTATTAATGGCTGGGATCTAAATTTCTTAGCTTGTGACATTCTAATAACAACTCTCACCTCTCCCTCCCTGCAGCCCTTGGTAATCTCTAATCTACTGCCTCTATGAATTTGCACATTCTATATATTGCAGTGGACTCCTGGTGGGGTGCTATGGGTTAACACATCAAACTGCAAAGTCGTTTGAACTGCAAGGTAGGTGGTCCAAGCTCACCAGCTGCTCCTTGTAAACCCTATACAGGGTCACTATGGGTTAGAATCGACTTGACAGCATTTAACAACAACATATGTTACAATATTACAGTAGGGCTATACAATAAGCACTGGGGGGCTACCTGCAAGGTTGGGGGTTCAAACCCACCAGCTGCTCCTGGGAAACCTATACAGGGTGGCTAAGAGTTGAAGACACTTAACAACAACAATAAAAGGAATCTCATTGTGGCTTTGATTTGCATTTCTCTAATGGTGCTGCTGTGAGCTAATGCTCTGGACTTCAAGGTCAGTTTGAACTGCAAGATTGGTGGTTCAAACTCAACAGTTGCTCCTTGGAAACCCTGTACAGAGTCGCTGTGGGTCAGAACTGACTTGACAGTACTTAACAACAACAACAACAGCAACTAATAGTGGGAGTCCTGGTGTGGCTCTATGGGATAAGCACTCACCCTCAATTTCGGCTGTTCGAACTCATCAGTCGCTCCTTGGAAACCCTATACAGGGTCCCTATGAGTCGAGACTGACTCTATGGCACTTAACAATGGCTAATGATGGTACTCTGGTAGCGTAGTGGTTACGAATCGGGCTGCGAACCTTAAGGCCAGCAGTTTGAAACTACCAGTTGTTCCGCAGGAGAAAGAAGAGGCTTTCTGCTCCCGTAAAGATTTACAGCCTCGGAAACCCTGTACAGGGTCGCTATGGGTCGGAAACGACTTGACGGCACTTAACAACAACAACAACAATGATGGTGAGCATGTTTTCATGTACTCATTGGCTGTTTGTTTATCTTCTTTGAAGAAATAGCAATTCAGGTCCATTGTCCACTTTTTAAATGGGTTGTCTTTTTGTTGCTAAGTTGTAGGGACTCAAAGGTGCAGGTTCAGAGGATGTGCTGTGTTGTTGAGTGGGAAGTGGTGGTAGCGGCACCAGGAACGGCCTCCTCAGCGTCTGTGTTTGTCTTCTCTCCTCTAGAGCCTGCCCATTTCCTAAGCCTGGTTTCTCCAGACCTCCTGTTAAGTCTGTGGGCTAGCCAATAACATCCTTCCAGTAAACTCTTTTGCTACTTAGGTTACCCTGTGCTAATTTCTGTAGTATGCAATGCTAATGATAATACAAAGAGAAAAGAAAAAAAAAAACCTTAACTGATCCCACATTTTCAAGTAATATTTAAAAGTAAAAATGGGAATTCAATTGTATTTTAACCAAGTGAGTTGGTAGCCACAAAGTGTGTCACAAAACCACTCTGCCCTGCTAATTCACAGTCAAGTAGGGGCCCAAATGATTAGGAAGTATTTTTGTTTTTATTCCAAAACGTTAAATCTCTAGATCAGAAGAACTGATTTCATGCTCTTTGATATTTCCAAAGGTTGCAATGTTGTTGTTGTTAAGTGCTGTCAAGTCAACTGCAACCCATAGCGACCCTGTATAGGGTTTCCAAGGAGCAGCTGGTGAGCTTGAACCACCGACCTTGCAGTTCAAATGACTTTGCATTAGCTTATAGCACCACATCAGGACTTCAAAAGTTGTAGTAACAGTCCCCAAAGAAAAGGACATACCCTTTCCTTAAACGCTTTAACAACGTGGGATCTAGCAGCAAGAACATTACTTCAGCCGCCGTGTTTATTTCTCTAGAATGAGACAGTGAGGGAGTTATGGACTGACTAGGACCAGGGACAAAGGCAAACCACAAAGTTGCATCACTGAGAAATGATCTCATTCAGAGGACTTCAGGATGGACTCTCATACCACAAGGTCTTTGATTCTTCCTTTGTTGATCAACCTTGATACACAGAGAGTTCTCAGGAAACTGGAGACTAGAAGTGGAGTAACTAAAACACCTATGCAGCAGTGGGTACAAGTTGCTGGTGGAGAACCGGAGGTTTCTGAGGACTTGCTCTTCTTCACCTCCTCCCCTTTTACCCTGGCAATGTGTCCCACCGGTGTCAAAACTGAAGTGTAAATCAAAGCTTACTTGTGTGGTGATAGTGCTAACTCTAAGATAAACTATGTTTTAAAAACTTTGTACAGAGTCTATGAGGATGATTTCCCATCTCCCAGAAGGCTGCAAGGGTTTTCCCCCCAAAGTACAAGTATTCAGTGCCCCTTCCCGCCAGGCATGCACACTCTCCATTTAGAGAAGCATTCACTTCTGTTTCGTGATGACCAAGACAATGTATGATGGGATTTTTTTTTCTCAGGATGAAAAGCCCCCGGTGTGGAATTCGTGACTTCTCAAGTCCTAGTGTGGAACTGTAGGATAAGCAGTGGATCACAAGGTTCAAATCCATAAGCTGCTCCCCAGAAACCCTATGGTGGTGGTAGAGTTGGTTCCGACCCATAGTAACCCTGCACAGGGTTTCTGAGGCTGTAAATCTTTGTTGTTAAGTGCCATCGAGTCGGTTCCAACCCATAGCAACCCTGTATAGGGTTTCCAAGGAGAGGCTGGTGAGTTTGAACCACCGACCTTGCAGCTCAAACCGACTTTGCAGTCCAGAACATTAACACACAATGCCACACCAGGACTCGGACTCCCCTAAATCTTTACGGGAGCAGAAAGCTTCATCTTTCTTCCGCAGAACAGCTGGTAGTTTCAAGCTGCTGACCTGAGGTTAGCAGCCCGCATTATATTCATGACATTACCAGAGTTCTTTCAGAAACTCTGTACAGGGTCCCTATGAGTCAGAACTGACTCGACGGCACTTAACAACAACAATAATCATCTGACTCCACCTCCACGTGGTTTCCAGTGCAGAGCACATGATGGAAACCAAAGACAGGAATCTATCTGGCTCTCAACTCACAAAAAAAATGAATGGGAGAGGGACATTGAGAAATGCAACTAGTTGCTGACAAGTTGACTCCAAGTGTCAGCGTAGAACTGTGCTCCATATGGTTATCCCTGGCTGGTTTTATGGAAGGAGAACACTAGGTCTTTCTTCTGAGATGCCTCCTAGTGGACTTGAACCACCAATGTTTGGATTAGCAGTTGAGCCCATTAACCATTTGTGTTTCTCAGGGGCTCTGAATATAATGCAAAGTGCTCTAAGCATCATTTTTTAGCATTACTAGAAAAATCTATCTGATGTGAGTGCTCATGAATGGGATACTCTGAAAAAATGAATTAACATTAAGCAGTGAAAAGTGAATTATACCTTGCTTCAATAAAAACAATATATTTCTTTCTTGGTATAGAAAGGAGAAAACAAATGGAAAATAAGAATATAAGTGACTTGTAGATGAGCTCACTTCTCTCTGAGAAGTTTGAAAATGGTCATATTTGGGTAAAGGACGCAGCTGTTTTCTTCCCAAGAAGGACGGACTACCAGCACCAGGAATTTAAAATTTGATCCCTATGTTTTGTTTTCTCTCTGCCTCTTCATTCTACTGAAGAAACTATATGTAATCAAACAGAAGGGGAAAAAAGATAATATTGCCAAGGAACAGGTTGTTACTAAGCAAAGTTTGTGACAATGGAGAAAACAGCATTTAGAAAGAGATGCTGATACATCCTGGCCAAAGTAAAAAGAAAGAAAGAATCTACTGATAAGTCAGTTAGAGTCTCTTATGGACTTGGCACCATCTCATAGAGATACTTCTGGTGTAGCACAGCAGGGTAAGCGCAGGACTGCTAGGTCGATTTGAACCACAAAGTCAGTCTCACCAAGTGCTCCTCAGAAACCCTAAACTGGGTCGCTATGAGTCCGAACCACCTCGACAGCACTTAACAACAACAATTTTTAATGACAAGTTCATGATTTTTCAGAAATTAAAATACCCTACCCAGCCATGCTGATGCTGTTTCCTATTCCTGAAACATTTTAAATCCTTTGTACTATCAGATTAAGTAACATGAACACAAGGAAAATGATCATCATTAGCAAATTAATTTGGGGGGAAACCAGAAAGAAAGGAGTTAAGGCTTTGATCCCAAACTTCTTCTTTTCAAGCTACCTCCCAGTTCAATTAAAGAGCTATCTCCTGATGTGAATCACTGGAAACCAGGATACACATTGTACCTGCTCAGGACCACTAAATGCCCCAAAAGGAAGCTACTGAAGTAACTGTTGAATGAGAAAAAAGCACAGTGTGCCTTTGAAATTAGGCTGCCTATCTCCCCCTGCCCGACCTTGGGCAAAAGACTCCAGCACCTCTCGGCAGGCACCGTGCTCCTTCAACGGCACTTTAAAAATGGCTACTCTGGCTATCCATCATCCGGAGGTGCCACGAGGCTTAATTTATTACTTAGTGTTTGTGTTACACTCTGCAGCTCTTGGAAGGTGTTATAGAAATGCAAAGCAGCAATATATTATCTAAACATCTGCCTCCTCGAATAGCTCTCTAGAAAGTGTTCACTGCTTCAGCACAAATGATCTCTCCAGAAACGGATAATTCAACCAGGTTTTTCCCAGCCCATGGCTGGTTTCACCCCTCCTTTCAGCAAACAGAACCCCTGGGCTTGTCGTCTTGTCCCGCGACATGACTGGGGATACCATCCCAGCATGCTCACACAGTGAGCAGTGTCTTACTGAAGGGGCCACTCTCTTCCTTACCAGGTTTGCCCTCTTTATTCTTTATCAAAAGAACCATTACAAATGGACTCTTCTTTTGATGCTTAATCTCATACATAGGCAAGTTATATCGAATCCAAGGGCTTGGGGGTATTTAAATTTGGCAATGAAACCAATAGAAATAACTTTAAAGTGTTTTGAAACTCTAAGAAGAAAAGGCAAAAAAAAAAAAAGAAAAAAAGTTGGGCTGAGTTTGAACAGGTTTAATTACTGACTTAAAAAATTACATTAGAGACTGTTTCTACTAATGTTAATACCATCCATAATTTTATTAAAACTTTTCAAAATAAGAAATAGCTCCTGTCATGTCAATTCTGACTCATGTCAGGTGATCCCACTTACATCAGAGAAGAACTGTGCTCCATAATATTTACAATAGCTGATTTTTTGGTAAGTAGATCACCAGGCAATTGTTCAATGTTGCCTCTGAAAAAACGTGAACCTAACCTTATGAATAGCAGCTGAGTGTATTAGCTTAAACTCTGGGTGGTTGCTAGGTGTGGTTGCGAGGTGCATGGAGTCAATTCCAACTCATAGTGACTTTATGCACAACAGAGCAAAACACTGCCTGGTTCTGCGCCATTTTCACAATCATTGTTAAGCCCTTTGCTACTGCCACTGTGCCAGTCCATCTCGTACTTAGCATGATGTCCTTTCTCCAGGGACTTATCCAAACTATGAGGGACAAAACCTCCCCATTCTGTCTTCCAAGAACATTCTGGTTGTACTTCTTCCAACACAGATTTGTTTCTTCTGCTAGCAGTTCATGGTACTTTTAATAGTCTTCTCCAACACCATAGCTCAAATGCATCAACTCTTCTAGGGTCTTCTTTATAAAATGTCCAACTTTTTTTCCCTTAAGGTTTTTATTGTGGATTGAGTAAAAGTTTATAGGACAGACCATCAATTTTACATTCAATAAGTCATACACCTTGTTTCATTACAATGATTATAATCCC
>NW_006408585.1:12607399-12609332 GCF_000296735.1 Chrysochloris asiatica
TCTTATCCCCATCTCTTCACCAGACCCATCTAGACAAGATGAAAACTATTCAGTGGGGACACTTTCTTCTCCCGCACACTCTTAAACTAAACTCCCTCTTGAAACCTTGTAAGCCTGTCACTTCGTGCCTTTATTGCCCCTCATTTTCAGTGGTGGTGGTGGTTATGTGCCGTGGAGTCGGAACCAACTCATAGTGACCCTGTACAGGGTTTCCGAGGTTGTAAATCTTTACGGGAGCAGAAAGCCTCATCTTTCTTCTGCGGAACAGCTGGTAGTTTCTAACTGCTGACCTTGTGGTTCGCAGACCAATTCATAACCACTACACTACCAGAGCTCCTTTTAGGTAGCCAATGTCTAAGTTGCCAGTCCCTACCTACCCTGGGTATAGAGGAAGTAGCATTGATACTTGATATGAAGACTCCTTCCCTCTCTGTTGGTATTTAGAGTTATTACCTCCATGAGTATAGGTTAAGTTAATCAAATTGTAGAAATTTACCTGTTTCCTTTATCAAAAAAAAATTTTTGGAGGTAATCTTCCTCTAGTTGAGTTCTGATTATCAAGCCATCGAGGCTAGGTCAAATGGGTACTATCTGCAAGATTGGGTGTTCTTGTGCATCTCCCTTCATTTCATATCAGCTGGATGCTTCACTCTCAGCTCTAGCCCTCTGTGGCTATGTCCTTGTCCATGGTCTCAAGTGTCCCCAGGTCTCACCACACTTTGGACCAACAAGCCCTTCCTCTTCTCTCTCTCATCTCCAGGTCAACAGGATTCTGCGGAATGTGGTTGAACTCAGCCCATTTCTTCATTGCTGCCTTTCCCCCTCTTCCACTCACCAGTAGACCAATGTGGTCACCAGCAAGCTTACATGCCTCTTCATGTGTTCCCTTTGAGTTTCAGTCTTAGAGGGGAGTTTGTCCTGAAGGAACGTGATTGCTTGCCTTGATGGCTTCCTGGAGAACAGCTTGCTTATTCTTATAGTAGCCAGTCATGCTGACACTTTTGTTTTGGGTTTTTCCTGATAATCTTTCTTTGATGAAATATCTTCTGTTGCTCTAGCTATTCCAGGCTGGTCTGCTTTTCCTTTCTAGTGGGAATGTCCCACCTCAGAAGGTTCTGGATGGGACTAAGGATTCCACCTAAGGTCCTATACTCTGCAAAGACTTTGCAAGAGGCCTATTTCACTGGGCAAGTTCTAGAACCTCTTTTAGGTATTCCAATCAGTTATAGGCTGAAGACAGGCTTACAAGTTTTCTGTAATCATGTTTCCCAACATTCCTTTCTATTCCACTCGAGTGTATACGCAAAGGAAACCAATCTTCATGAGATAGTCAAGCATTTTAGTATTATTTCCCTTCTTCAAACTATGCCTAGATCCCTGTATCACAGAGCCCTGTTGTTCCAAGATTGAGCATGCATCACTATTTACCTCTGACCCACTTAGGCCATGCAAACCTGTCTCAGTGTTTCCCTATATATCTTGTTCTTCCACCAGCACTCCCTTCTTGTATTGCCCTCCCCAACACCCGACTAAACCCCCCACCCCAACCCCATTGCTGTGGTTACTTTATATTCCACTAATTCTTCCCTCTATTTAAGACAGTCTATTTTATCCTGTAATCTACCTGACCTTCTCACCACCTGGATGTCTGTTCCTCTGTGTTTACCTTCTTTCACCTTGTAATTGTTTTGATCATAGACTGACCTCCCAGATCCTCTGTTCTTATAATTTTATTCTATTCTTGACTCTTTCATTTGTCGATTGAGTTCAGGGTGATGCTGCCACATATGTCATTCTCTGGTTGTTGTCTGTTCTTGTTGCTTTTCAGTCCACAGAACCCCTTTTAGGATGTTTTTCATAGCAGGGTTGGCTTTGGCAAAGTCCCTTAACTTCTGTTTATCCTGGAATGTTTTGATTACACCATCGTAATTGA
>NW_006408585.1:12611079-12622579 GCF_000296735.1 Chrysochloris asiatica
ACTGCTGCTTCCATGAGTGTTGATTGTAGATACAAACAAAATGAAGTCTTTGACAACTTCAACCTTTTCTCCATTTATCTTGATGCTATTTATTATTCCAGTGGTGAGGCTTTTGGTTTTATTTTGAGCTGCAACACATACAGATGGCTGTGGTCTTCGATTTTCATCAGTAAATATTTTAAGTCTTCATTGTTTTCAGCAAGCCAAGTGGTATCATCTGCATATCACAGATATGAATCTGCCTCCAATCCTAACACCACGCTCTTCTCTATATAATCCTAACACCATGTTCTTCTCTATATAATCCAGCTTCTCTGGTTATTTGCTCAGCAAACAGACTGAGTAAGTATGGTGAAAGAATACAACCCCGGCATGCATGTTTCTTGTTCTTAAACCATTCAGTGTCCCCTTATTCTATTCAAATGACTGCCTCTTGGTCATTTGTACAGGTTCCTCATGAGCACAATTAAGTATTTTGGAATATCCATTCTCTTAGAGTATCATGAATCACAAGGTTGAGAGTTTTGCATAGTCAGTAAAGCACAGGTAAGCATCTTTCTGGTATTCTCTGCTTTCAGATCCATCTGATACCAGTAATGATATCCTCATTCCACGTCCTCTTCTAAATCAGACTTGCATACTGTCAATAGTCAGTTGCAGCCATTTTTTAATTACCTTTAGCAAAATTTACTTGTGTATGATATTAATGATATTACTCAATGATTTCCACTTTCAGTTGGGTCACCAATCGTTGGAATGGGGACAAATATGAATTTCTTCCAATTAGTTGTCTAGGTAACTGTCTTCCAAATTTATTGGCATAGTTCAATGAATGCCTCCAGTACTGCATTAGTTTGTTGTAAGATTTCAATTTGTATTCCATCAATACATGGAACTTTGTTTTTCTCCAATGCCTTTGGTGCTGCTTGGACTTCTTTCTTTAGTACCATTGGCTTTTGATCATATGCTATCCCTTGAAATGGTCGAACATTGATCATTTCTTTTTGGTACAGTGACTGTGTATTCCTATCTTCTTTTGATGCTTTCTGTATCATTCAATATTTTGTTCCTGGATTCCTTCAGTATTGCAAGCCAAGCTGAGGCTTGACTTTTTCCTCAGTTCTTTCAGCTTAAAAATGCTTAGCATGTTCTTCCCTTTTGGCTTTCTAACTTCAGATCTATGTACATTTAATTATAATATTTGACTGTCTTCTTAAGCTACCCTTTGAAATCTCTTGTTCAGCTCTTTTATTTCCTCATTTCTTCCATTTGCTTTTGCATCTCTACCCTGGAGAGCAAGATACAGAGTCTCTTCTGACATCCATTTTGGTTGTTTCCTTCTTTCTTGTCATCTTAATTATCGTTTGCTTTCTTCCCATATGATGTTCTTGATGACATCCCCAACTCTTTTTGGTCTTCTGTCATTAGTGTCTAATGCATCAAATCTGTTCTTGAGATGATGTCTAAATTTCAGGTGGGATATGTTCAAGGTCATATTTTAGCTCTTTGGGACTTGTTTTAATTTTCTTTAGCTTAAGCCTGAACTTGTATGAACTCTTAATGGCCTGTTCCACAGTCTGCCCCTGGTCTTGTTTTGGCTGATATATGGAACTTTTTCACTGTCTCTTTCCACATGGTAGGTGTAGTCAATTTTATTTCTGTGTATTCCATCTGGAGAGGTCTGTGTGTATAACTGTCTGTTATATTGTTTAAAAAATATATTTTCTATGAAGAAGTCATCTTGGTTTGCAGAATTTTATCATGCGATCTCCGTGTTTTCCAACTACTGATCCTTCCTCTTTGTTTCCAACCTTTGCATCCCAATCACCAGTAATTATCAATACATCTTGATTGTATGGTTGATCAATTTCAGATTGAAAAAGTTGGTCGAATTCTTCAGTTTTATCATCACTGGCTTTAGTAGTTAGTGTGTAACTTTGATTAATAGTGGTATTAGCTGGCCTTCCTTGTAGACATATGGATAGTATCCTATCACAGACAGCATTGTACTTCAAGACAGATCTTACTAAGTTATTTTTGGTAATGAATCTGACACCATTCCTCTTCACTTTGTCATTTCTGGCATAGTAAGCCATGTGTTTGTCAGATTATGACCAAACCAGTACATTTCAGCTCACTGATGCCTAGGATAGATATCGATCTTTATGCATTCAATTTCACTTTGACAACATTCAATTTTCCTAGACTCATACTTCGTATATTACACGTTCCAACTTTTAATGGATGTTTGTTGATGTTTTTCCTTATTTTTAGATGTGCTTCATCAGCCAATGAAGATCCTGAAGGCTTTATTCACCTCATCAGGGTCAACTCTACTTTGAGGAGGCAGCTTTTCCCCAGTTGTATTTTAAGTGCCTTCCAACCTGTAGAGCTCATTATCCAACACTGTATCTGACAATATTCTGTTACTCTTTGTCACGTTTCAATATTCAGTATTCTGGTGCTCTCTGACATGTTCTACTGCTATTCATAAGTTTTTAGCGGCTAAACATTCAGATTTAGTCCGCCTCTCCTTCTTCCGAGTCAACGTTAGTCTGGAAGCTCAGCTGTAACCTGTTCACCAAGGATGAGCCTGTCAACATTCAAAATACCTGTGGCAAAGCTTCCATCATCAAAGCAACACATAAGCCACGACAGTACGACAAACTGACAGCTAAGTGGTGGAGGGACTCCATAGCCAATGGACCTTTATTTCTATAGAAATTCCACAGATAAGCTCTGGACTGCTAACTACAAGGTCTGTGGTTCAAACCCATCAACTATTCCTAGCAAACCCTGTACAGGATCACTATGAGTCCGAACTGATTTGACAGCACTTAACAACAATGACATGTATATGTTTGGATTTAGCTAACGTCTCCAATTAGATAAAAGAAATAATAAATTATATCAACACTGTGTGCTCAAAGGCTTTCTTCTTTCTATATATTTTCCTCCATTCTGAGAATTTTTTTTTCTTTGCATGTTAATTCTTCAACCCTATTGTTTACAGTTATGGAAATCTCCTTTAAAACCTTCCAAGCAAATCTTTAAAATAAGAATCTGGCCACATAATCCTCTTACCTTTTTAATGTAGTGTTAACATATATGCTTTCTAAAGAGAAAATAACACAGTAATGAAAATAATCATGAAAATGGCTATTGTTAACTGAGGGCTTACCTGGCTTACCACTTGGTGAAACATTTTAAATATGTGAATTCACTCAAAGCATTAAATTATAAGAAAGCTAAAATGGGAAATGAGAAGTTGAATGTTACCTTAATATCCTCACTTATTTGTTGTTGTTATTTTAAAGTATAGCAGGTTAGTTGTTTGTGAGAGACTGGTCTGGGGCACTCTTCAAGAGGAAAACTCAGCATTTTTTTTTGCTTCTTAACAAAGCCATGAGTCACCACCCACCACAAATGTTACGCTAATTGCATAACCTGTCCATAGTTAATTTGCCAATTTGAGTTCTAGCATTGTTTGGGAGCTCAATTTTGATTCTGACACATGGGCTGAAATTGAAAGCTCCCACCTCCTCCTATGTATCACGCCATCAGTTTGTGGGCGAAGGCTTTATGTAGGCAGTTATTGCCTGCCTAAATGGAGTCCTGGTGTGGTGCTGTGGGTTAATGCGTCAGAATGCAAAGCCGTTTGAACTGCAAGGTTGGCGGTTCAACCTTACCAGCTGCTCCTCGGAAAACCTTACAGGGTCGCTATGGGTCGGAACCTACTTGGGGCACTTTACAACAACAATGTAGTTCACACAAAAACCAAGCCCACTGCCATTGTATTGAGTCCAATTCACAGAGACCCTTCAGAACAGAGGAGAACTACCTCATAGTGTTCCAAAAGGGGACTACAACGTCTTTCTACTAGACCTGTGAGGGGGCTTCAAAAAGTTTGTGGGAAAATCTCACTATCATTCAATTCCATTTTTCCGTGAACTTCTTGACGCTCCTTCATAATACCACTATTCCCTAACCGTACCCATGGCAAGGACCATTTTGTCCAAGTTGGGTGCAACCTCAGGATACTTTTCAATAGAGTGTTGTAAGAATTCACACTTTTTCTAGGTTGGCATATTAGATGAAATATATTTGACATATTTTCCATTTTTACACAGAAGAATCTATCACTCATCTGTCTGTCACATCGTGTTGTTGTTGTTAAGTGCTGTTGAGTAGGTTCCAACTCATGGATACCCTGTATAGAGTTTCCAAGGAGTAGCTGGTGGGCTTCAACAGCTGACCTTGTGGTTCAAATTGACTTTATGGTCCAGTGCTTATCCTACAGTGCCACACTAGAACTCCAGGAGTTAGGTTTTGTTGTTACATGCCATCATCGTATTGTTTCTAACTCATAGTGACCATGTACAGGGTTTCTGAGAAGCGGTTGGTGAGTTTGACCCACCCACCTTGTGGTTCAAACCAAGCTTGCTGTCCAGCACTTATCCCATGAGAATCTGAGTATCACTGACTTTTAGATTCAGAAGAATATTGCAATGTAAATGCTTCTCATACCCTAAACTAGAAAAATACTCCTCCCTGACAAGCTTCATCTTTTCAGAAGTCTGTTGAAAGAATATCATTCAACCTGCAATGAAGTCACCTCCAAATACATAGGCAAACCATGGTACATGAGATGAATATGAGGGGGCTTCAAAATGTTTGTGGAAAAAATAAAATAAAAAGAGAATAGAATTTTTCCACAAACTTTTGAAGTACCCTCGTATCTCCTAAAAAGTTGTCTGGTATGAGATAAGAGAGGGCATTCCTACAGCTCACTCAGAGATTGGAGTTCAAAGCAGAAAAATGTGCTGTGCTCAACTGAGTACAGTCAGAAGATTCACATTTTTGTTGACAGCTAGGGAAAGATTCTCCTTGAAGCTCAAGTTCTCCCTCTGTCCCCATTCCCTGTAGTACTGTCAAATCCAGCTTTTGGCACTTAGCTGATTACCTGCTGAAATCCTGAAATTGCCACAGCTGTTGCTATTTTAGCTCCTTAAATTTGTGAGCATGAGTGCCCCTCCCTTGCATCTGCTTCGGTTCTTACTTTTGAAATGAGCGATAATGTTGAGGTGAGGAAGGAGAAACCACCCCACCAGCTCTGTGGTGTTGAGGACAGCTAAGCAAAGGTGCCCTCCCTCTTTACTCAGTGACTAGAACAGAGGCGACCAGGAACACTGAACGTGTAACTCTCTCTTCTGAGGAATGCCACGGATTTTTTAAAAAGAGAATCCTGACTCATCTCACAGAAGCACAGGGCACACTAAAAATAGTGGTGTGATTTGTAGCAGCTTGATGCTTTATGGTGGGGGTAATAAGAGGTTTGCTTTTTAAATAGAGGGGTACTCTATGGGGAATATGTGATGATGATCTCTCTAAAGAAGTCTGCTCAGGAGGCTTCTCCTTCCCTATGATTGATAGGTAATAGCAGGGTGGAAGGGTTGGGAAAAAGAGGCATGTGAATATAGGGGCAGATGTTACTGTTTCAATATGCATTTTCTTTCTCTGGTTTTCTCAAGGCCCTGGATCTAAGTGACTTTTAGACAAGGAGCAAGCTTTGATTTGGAAACTCTATTCTATGGGAGGGCAGTGGTGCTCCAGTGATAGAATTCTTGCCTTCCATGCAGAAACAAAACAAAACCAAGCAAGCCCAATGCCATTGAATTGATTCAGACTCACAGTGACCTCTACATAGAGTTGCTGAGGTTGTAAATCTTTACGGGAGCAGACAGTCTCGTCTTTCTGTTGCCAATTGAATGGTACGTTTGAACTGCCAAATTTATGGTTAGCAGACCAACACCTAATCCTCAGCACCACCATGGCTCCTTTCCACGCAGAAGGCAGGGTTCAATTTCTGGTCAATGCACCTCATACAAAACCATCAGTCATTCGTCAGGGGGAATTTATGAGATTGCTAGCGGTTCGAAACTACCAGCCGCTCCGCGGGAGAAAGATGAGACTTTCTACTCCCGTAAAGATTTACACCCTCAGAAACCCTGTACAGGGTCGCTATGGGTCGGAACCGACTCGATGGCACTTAACAACAACAACAACTGCATAAATTAACACTGCATAAATTTCAGCGGAGCTTCCAGATTAAGACAGACTAGAAAGAGAGGCGTGGTGACCTAGTTCAGAAGTCAGCCAGTGAGAACTTGTGGACCACAGTGGTCACATATGCAACCTGCCATAGGCACTGTACAAGACCGGGCCGTCGTCGCTTTGGTTGTGTATCTAAGGTCGTCACTATGGGAGTTGAGAACTAACTCAACAGCAACTACCACTAATGATCCTCCAGTAGCCTAATCTTTGCCCCGGCCAAATCACACCACAATTTTTAGTGTGGGACCTTGTGTTTCTGTTGCCAAGTTGCCATGGCACAGACAGTTAAGTTATGCGCTCATATACGAGCTAAAATGTTGGCACTTCAAATTCACCCACATGTGCCTGGAAAGACAGGCCTTGCATTCTGCTTTTAAAAGATCACAGTGTTGAAAACTCTAGGTAACAGTTCTACTCTGCATACATGAGGTCCCCATGAGCTGAAATTGACTCCATGGAACTAACAACATTCTTTTTATGTGCTCTGGTAGGACCGTGGCTAGTGCCACTTGTTTGTATCCCCACCAGACTGAAAGTTCATTCTGTGCCACAGGTCATGTCTGCCTTGTTACTTAAGTCCCCTCCAGTGGCTAGCCTAGTGTCTGGCACTTAGTGTTGGCTTCATTAATGTTTTTTTTGATGGAATTAATGTTGTTGTTGCTGTTAAATCCTGTTAAGTAGGTTCTGGCCCATAGCAACCCCGTACAAGGTTTCTGAGTCTGTACATCTTTGCAGGAGCAGAAAACCTCATCTTTCTTCCATGGTGTGAATGGTGGGCACAAACCTCCGATCTTATGGTTCACAGTCCAGAGCTACAGAGCTACTGAGCTTCCAGAATCAATGTCATAAATGAATAAAAACAAACCCAAAGTCAAACTTATTTTGGAAAAACAAGTCATGATAAAGTCCTGTGTTGTTGCTGTGAAGTGCTGTCGAGTAGATTTAGTGACCCTGTATGGGGTTTCCAAGGAGCAGCTGGTAGGTTTGAACTGCTGACCATGTGGTTCACAGTCCATTGCTGATTCTACAGTGCCACACCAGGAGTCCACAGTTGAGTATAAAAAAAGCCTCATATGAACTATGGTGGAAACTCTCTAAGCTGGTACAATCAGAAAAGATACTCAGCTGAAAAAGTCATTGGTATCAGGGAACTTATTAAAAAGAAAAAATATAGATTTTGCACTTACTGTAATACCTTATATTAAAGAAATGTATATTCCTAAATTAATATTTTGATGGTGGGCCACTTCCTTTTCCTTGAGTACAGGCCCACCAACTGGAGATCCATGAAGTCTTTTCTGGATAAACCACGCCCAGATAGAACCATTTCTGATTTTCATTTTTATCAAAAAATGGTATGAGAACCAAAAGGCACTTGGGAGCAATCTGAGCAAAAACTAACAAAACCCATACATCTTGCAGAATTTTACAGTTTTCTTGCCAATATGTAAAATCTTTCTCTTAGCAATATATTGAGAGTCTTCTCAAAGTAATTGGCTTCATGTTCACAGACAACTATTTCTTTTCACACTCATATATCATGAGGTTATGGAATATTTACTTATATAACATCAACAGTACAGCTGACTGAAAAACAAGTTTGGGAGAAACTTACTAGCTGACAGATTGCTAGTTGAAAAATTCTTAGCTGGGAGCATCAGCATGCTATGGGAAGGAATGGAGAACAGAGGACAGTCCTCTAAGATAGAAAGCAAAGGTCAGCCAAGATGGATAGCTTCTATAGATATTGTTATTCAATTTATTATTCACAATGAGGAACAGTTATATTAGCCAAGGGTAAATATCCCAGTCTTTAAATAGATGCTAATCCAGTTAGGCTATCAAAAAGTACTGGCTACAATTTTATTGTAAAGAATCAGTATGAACATGTATGCTACCTTTCTATGTACATTTGTTGTTGTTAAGTGTCAATGAGTCAGTTCCAACCCATATAGACCCTGTACAGAGTTTCGGGGTGGGGGTGGGGGAGAAGCTGGAGAGCTTAAACTGCCGAGCTTGCAGCTCAAATAGACTTTGCAGTCCAGTGCATTAACCCACAGCACCACACATTTGAACATTTAATTACTTTTTAATGAAGATGTTTAAAGTAAATTATACTTCTGTCATGCTCAGATCAGTCTTTAGACAGTATTTAAAGATTGCCTTCCTATTTTCATTCACCTAGGCAGACTCTGATCCCATTTGAATGACCAGAGGTTCTAAATTAATGGGTGGCAAATGTGTGTGGAAGTCCTGGTGGCACAGAGGGTGAATTATTGGGCTGCTAGCCAAAAGGTCAGTGGTTTGAAACCAACAGCCACTTTGAGTGAGAAAAATGAGGCCGATTTTGCTTCCCTAAAGACTTACAGTCTTGGAAGCCCTAAGGATCAGTCAACTCCGTCCTATAGGATGGCTATGAATTGAAATCTACTCAGTGACAGTTTTCCTTTGTAAATTGCATGTGTAGTTACGTGGTGTGTGAGGACATTGAAGACTGCAGGTTTTGGAGAGTAGAGCTGACACTGTAAGATGACAGGATTCTACCAGTAATAGTTCTTTTTCTTTTCTTTCTTCTCCTCCTCCTTCACTTCAAATTCAGGCCTTAAATAAGAATGTAGCTCAGGTCTAACCACTCGGAACTGCCTACATTTACAAGTTATGTCAAGATATCATACTATAGAAGTCTAGTCTATGCACTTACTCTACAGATGATTTTTGTCTTAGATATTTCTAAGAATGAATTTAATTGTTGGATATTGTTAGTGAGTTAAAGTTAAAAAAATCTATTATTTTTCTTTAAAGTTTCTTGTTTTAATTAAAGAATGACTGAGATATCATTTTTAAAAAAACTGCATCATTTTAAAATTATTTTCTATAGGAATAGTTGTGTTTGCCCTCCAACCAAATAGAAACTTGAAGATATGACTGATAAAAGATTAAAACTATTGTTCCTAAGATTTTATATTTTTCTCCTACATAATTAAACTTCTAAAATGTTACTTTAATGTACTTACCTACTGGGCATCTGTATGGAGTTTTATTTGATTCTATGAAAAGTATTCAACACATACAACCACAATTTGAAAACCATTGATTTAATCCAATTTCATCATCTCCTTGGTGGGTTGATGTGGGAAATATGGGAAGAGAACTTAAGCAACTTGCCTGAGATCACACAGTTATCAGAAACTGACGCCTAACTCAATATATTTCCACAGACTTCACAAATTTTGAATTTTTAAAGTTCAACCACATTGGTGCAGACTCAATTCATCAGTGAAATCTCCATTTTCTACAGCAATGTTTAGCCTGAAGATTCAGGAAGGTAAGTAGAGAAATCAGACCAATTAAATGGTCTTTTGTTACAAGGTAGTTCTGACTAATACTGACCCTATTCACAATCGAAAGAAACACTGCCTGGTCTTGGGCCTTCTTCACTATCACTGATATGCTTGGGCCCATCGTTACTGCCACTGTGCAAATCCATCTCCTTGGGGGTCTTCCTCTATTTTACAGACTCTCCACTTGACAAGCATGATGTCCTTCCTTCTCCTGGTCCTTTCTGATATGTCTGAAGTATGAGACGAAGTTTCACCATCCTGCCTTCTAAGGAGTATTCTGATTGTAGTTCTTTCAACACAGATTGGTTTGCTCTTCTGACTTTTAATATTCTTCTCCAACACCATATCTCAAATGCATCAAATTCTTCTACGGTCTTCCATATTCACTGTTAACCATTCACATGCATAAAAGGTTATTGAAAATATCACGTCTTGGGTCAGGCACATGTTAGTCCTCAAACTGACATCTTTGGTCTTTAACATTTAAAGGAGCTCTTGTGCAGCAGATTTGCTGAATGCAAAATGGCACTTGATATCTTGAGTGAGTGTTGGTAAGTCTCTGAAGTCCACCAATATTTGTTCTGGATGAAAATTCCTTATTTACCACTCTGGGACAACTGACAGTAGTAAGGCTATTGATGGCAATTAAATGTTCTAAGCATGTCATTGTCAGATTCAAAATGGCCAGTATCAGTCCATTTCAGCTCACTAGTGCCTAGGATATCGATGTTTGTGTGTTCCATTTAATTTTTGACAACTTCCAATTTTCCTAGATTCATACTTCATAAATTCCATGTTCAAATTATTAATGGATGTTTACAGCTGTTTCAATTCATTTTGAGTTGTGGCCCATCAGTCCCTAAAGGTCCCTAAAGCTTCACTCCATTTGTAGAATGGTTTACTATGCCAGGAATGACAAATTGAAGAGGAATGGCAGCACATTCATCATCAAATAGAACATTTCAAAATATAGCTGAAGGAAAATGCTGTCTGTGATAGGATAATATCTATTCACTTACAAGGAAGGTGACTTTATACCAGTATTATTCAAATTTAGGAACGAACCACTAATGTCAGTGATGAGGAAACTGAAGAATTCTACCAACTTCTGTAGTCTGTAATTGATCAAACATGCAACTAGGATGTATTGATAATTACTGATGATTGGAATGCAAATGGAAACAAAGAGGTATGATCATTACTTGGAAAATATGTTTTGGTGACAGAAATGAGGCTAGAGATTGCATAATAGAATTTGGCCAGACCAATGACTTGTTCATTGCAAATACCTTTTTAAAACAATATAAAGACAATTATACATATACGTCAGCAGATGGAATACACAGAAACGAAATGACTACATCTGTGGAAAGCGATGGTGGAAAAGCTACATATCATCAGCCAAACCAAGGCAGGGTCAGACTGTGGAAAAAAAGCATCAATTGCTCATATGCAAGTTCAAAAATAATTCATGAGCACCAAGATATGACTATGAACACACCCCACCTGAAATAAAGAGATCTCAGGAACAGATTTGATTCATTAGATAATCATGACCAAAACCAGAAGTATTGTGGGATGACATCAAGAGAATCATGCAGGAAGAATGTAAAAGGTCATTGAGAAGACTGGAAGAAAGAAAAGACCAAAGTAGATGTCAGAAGGAACTCTGAAACGTGCTCTCCAGTATAGAGATGCTTAAGCAAATGGAAGAAATGAGGAGAAAGTTTCAAAGGGCAGGTTGAGAAGACAAAGTCAAATATTATAATGAAATGTGCAAAGACCTGGAGTTAGAAAACCAAAAGGGAAGAAGGTGTTCAGCATTTCTCAGGCTGAAAGAACTAAGGAAAAACTCAAGCCTCTACCTGAAATACTGAAGGATTCTTTGGGCAAAATATTGAATGATGCAGAAAGCATTAAAAGAAGATGGAAGGAATACACAGTCACTGTACCAAAAAGAAATGGTTGATGTTCAACCATTTCAAGAGGTAGCATATAATCAAGCATCAATGATACTGAAGGAAAAAGTTCAAGGTGCACTGAAG
>NW_006408585.1:12623648-12625001 GCF_000296735.1 Chrysochloris asiatica
TATGACTTAAAAACTTACTGATGAAAATCAAGGACCACAGCTTTTGTTACAGGTTGCATCTCAATGTAAAGAAAACAATAATCCTCACCACTGGACCAATAAATAACATACTGATGAATGGAGAAAAGATTGAAGTTGTCAAAGACTTAATTTCACTTGGATTCACCATCAACACTTATAGAAGCAGCAGACAAGAAATCAGACATATTGCATTAGGCAAATCTGTTGCACAAGATCTCGTTAAAGTATTCAAAAGTGAAGATTATCTGTTTGAGGACTAAGGTGCACCTGACCCAAGCTATGTATTTTCAATAGCCTCATATGCATATAAAAATTGGACAATGAATAAGGAAGACCATAGAAGAAATGACTTACAGTGTTGGAGAACAATATTGAACGTACCATGGACTGCCAGAAAAACAAACAAGTCTTTGCTAAAATGCTGCTTAGAGATCAAGATGGCCAGACTTCATCTCTCATACTTCGTACATGCTATTAAGAGGGATCAGTCCATGGAGAAGGGCATCATGCTTGGTAAAGTGGACACCCCAAACGAGATGGATTGGCAGAGTGGCAGCAACAGTGGTCTCAAAGTGTAGCAGCAATTTTGAGGATGATACGGGACCAGACAGTGTTTTGCTCTGTTTACATAGGGTTGCTATGGGTCTGAACCCACTAACAGCACCTAACAACTTTTACATATTCATCTTAATGTAATTGGAAAGAACCTTAAAACTATGCACTTCTCTCTTTTAATCTTCTTGACAGGTTTATGTGGTCAGTTTCTTATCTAATGATGGCTGGGAGTGTGGTAAGGGAAACATCCTCAGCTATGTTGTAACTTTGAAAGGTATCTCAAGGCAGGCAAAAATTAGAGGATCCTTAAGTTTTTCACCTGAAGGCTTAAGAAAAAATTGCTATTGCATTTCAATTCTAAGATTCAATTTTTGTCATAACCTTACATCTCCAGAATTGGGATGTTATCTTTTTTTTAAAAATGTTTTATTGAGATATAATTTGCATACTATAAAATGCATTGTTTTACAGTGGTTGTTTACATATTTCTAGTTGTGCAATCATTATCACTAATTTTAGAACATTTACATCTCCCCGTATCTATTAGTAATCACTCCTCATTCCCCTCTTTGCTCAACTGCTGGCCATCATTTATCCACTGTCTATGGATTTTCCTATCACAATATGTATCACATGGCCTTTTGAGTCAGTTCCTTTCACTTGTGATGTCTCCAAGGTTCATCCATGTTGCAGTGTGCATCAGTACTTTACTATACAGACACATAATACAAATATTTCACTGCCAAGAGGCAGTTGTTCGAACAGAACATGGGAACA
>NW_006408585.1:12625831-12646535 GCF_000296735.1 Chrysochloris asiatica
AGTAGTGAGGTTGGCCCAGGATTGGGCAGTGTTTCATTCTGCTATGCACAAGGCCACTATGAGTCAGTACCTTTCTGATGGCACCTAACAACAATATTTCAATGAGCATATACATCACGTTTTATCCACTCATCTGTACATATGTTTGTTTTCACTTGAGAGCTATTACGAATAATGCTGCTATAAACACTTGTGTTTTTGCATAAACGTGTTTTCAATTCTCTTGGGTATATACCTAGAAGTAGAATTGCTGAGTCCCATGGTAACCATGTATTTATAAATTTTTGAGAAACTGCCAATGGTTCCAAAGCATTCTAAAATTTACCAACAGTGTACAGGGTTTCAGGTTTTTCCACATCCTCTCCAACACTTGTTATTGTATCTCTTCTTGATTTTCCTGATGTGGAACTGCAGGATTATGTGCTGACTGCAAGGTCGATTTGAACTGCAAGTCTGGCAGTTCAAGCTTACCAGCCACTACTCAGAAACCCTATACAAGGTCCCTATAAATCGGAACTGACTTGATGGCACATAATCAATGAGTGTAAGTCCTAGTGTGGTGCAGTAGTTTCATGAGCTGGAGGGCAAAGTTGGTTTGAACCACAAGGTTGGAGGTTCAAGCTCACCAGCAACTCCTCAGAAACCCTATACAGGGTTGCTATGGGTTGGAACCTACTCAACAGCACTTAACAACAAATGGTATAAAGACTCCTGGTGTGGTGCTATAGGATAAGCACTGGACTGCGAACCTCAAGTTTGGCAGTTGAAACCCACCAATTGGTCCTCAGAAATCCCATACAGGGTCACTATGGGCCAGAATCAACTTAACAGCACTTAACGACGACAATGTGTATACAGAACACCTAGTTGTGTAATGGGTTATGTGTTGGGATGTTAACCTCAAGGCCAGCAATTCGAGTCTACCAGCTGCTCCGCAGGAGAAGAGATGAGGCTTTCTGCTACAAGAAAGATTTACAGCTTTGGAAGCCCTATACAGGGTAACTATGCAATCACCACCACCAATGGGTCTAAGTGATATTTCATTGTGGTTTTCATTTGTAGTTCCTTGTTGGCCAATGACATTGAGCATCTTTCACATGCTTATTGCTCATTTTAAAATTGAGTTGTCTTTTTACTGCCAAGTTATAAAAGTTCTTTACATATTTTGCATAGAAGTCCCACATCAGATAAGTGATTTGCAAACTTTTGCTCTCATCTTTGGGATGTAGTTTCACTTTCTTGATAGTGTCCTTTGAAGCTTTAAAGATTTTAATTTGCATTAAATCCAATTCAGCTATTTTTTTTTTTTACTTGTGTTTTTTGATAGTCTATTAAGACACCATTGTCTAATCTGAGGTGGTTAAGATGTTAAGAACTCTACAGCAACCTAGTGTGGTGCTTTACGATAAAGCACTGGACCACAAGGTTTCCATGGAAACCCTATACAGAGTCACCATGTGTCAGAATCAACTCGACAGCACTTAACAACAAAATAGCTGTAGCTCTAATATTCAGAATTATGATCCATTTTGGAGTAACTTTTATGTATGGTATGAGGTAAGGGCCTAACTTCATTCTTTTGCATGTTGATATCCAGTTGTCCTAGCACTATTTGTTGAAGACTATTGTTTCTTCATTGAATTGTCTTGGCATCATTATTAAATCAGCTGTATCTTACAATTGAGTCCTGGTGTGGCGTGCTGTAGGCTAAAGCACTAGGCTGAAAGGTCAGGTTGAACCACAAAGCTGGCAGGTCAAACTCATCAGCTGCTCCTTGGAAACCCTATACAGGGTCTCTATGAGTTGGAACTGACTCAGAGGCAATTCACCACAATAGTTTTTGTAGAGTCCTGGTATGGCACTGTAGGGTAAGTATCAAACCATAAGGTCAGTTTGAACAAGGTCGGCAGTTCAAACCCACCAGCTGCTCCTCAGAAACACTATACAGGATTGCTATGAGTCAAAAGCTACTTGATGGCCCTTAGCAACAACAACATTGTTTTTGTGTAATAGCTTGTCTTATAATTCATGGCATTTTAGATTCAATAAAATATGTTAATAGTTAATCCATGAAATAAAAGCCTATATTCTTGTAAGTGTGCATTTTCTTCTTTTGGAAAGTTAAGATCTATTTTCTTCAACATTACTAAGACTCCTTGACTATTAATATGATGACAAAAGCACCATAAATGCATTTATTTTCTTATATTACACATATTAATTTTTTAAGACTTCAAGGCTTATGCGCAATCCTTATTATGTAGTTAAAAGTGAAGATTGTCAAAAATGACAATATGACTTTAATGATGTCTGAAGAAAATCCATGAAATTTTATAAACCAGATTAAGTGACCGCAGAAGTTAGATTTATCTGACAGAGATATATATGTCATATGAAATGGTAATATAAGCACCAATAGAATTTCTCTAATAAAAAATATAGAACAATTTCAGAGTTCAGATTTTAATATGTATTATGCAGAATATAAAAATAACAACAAAGCTCAATGGTTTGGGATAAACTTGGAAGTGTGAGAAATGCAAACCTGAAGTCTACTTTTGTTACCGAGTTCCTCTCGAATGTCCCGATGAACCCAGTGACAACTGACAAACATACTGAGATCCATTTAATAGTTTTTGAAGATTTTCCCGTAAAATGGCTTGTATTTCCACAGGTACAATAGTGAAGAAATAAACTTTTCAATTTGACATGAGATATAAAAGAACAGTTTTACAAATATATCCATAAAATTTAACTGCTCATAACACTATACATGGTAAATATTTAATACAGAGAAGCAATCTGTCATTTCAGTTAAAAAGAAACAACTTCCCTTTCATCGAGTTTATTTTTGCTTGTTTAGAAATATGTGAAGTAGAAGTGGAAAAATAATCTGCTTCTCCCTAGGCATTCTTCATGAGGGTTAAAATTAATTTGACAGGACATTGTTACTATAAAGAAAATACTCAACCTTTTTCTTTTTACTGCTTCAATAATGCTTACATTCTTTTGCTAAGATCCTGATGTCTCATGGGCCTTTGCCTAGGTCTTGACAAGAGCAAGGGCAGTAGAGCTGTGCTCCATGTCTAGCTCTGAACAAAGAACTTGACCTCCTCAGCCCACGGACGTCAAACAATGGGGGTGTACCAGCAACAACCTAGGGAATGGATCTGGATTTGGTTTTCCATCAAGTTTCTACATATTGTCTATCAGAAATCCCATTGTTAGGAGTCACGACTCTAAGAAGATAAGAGTTTCTACCCCCAGCATACACCATGGTGTGATTACCAAAACCCTTTCATGGAAATCCAAAGAAAAAGATGGCTTGAAAAGGAGAGAAATTTTTAGCAGAAACAGAGAACTATGGTTAAGTGTTGCTGAGTCGGTTCCGACTCAATAGTGACCCTGTATAGGGTTTCCAAGAAGCAGCTGGTGGGCTTGAACTACTGACCAATGTTGCAGTCCAGTGCTGATCCAACTGCACCGCACCAGGCCCCTTATTATGACACCTAAATTAAGAAGTAGAAAACGAGCTCCTTAAACCCTAAAAGTGTCCAAATAATAATACTGTGCCCCCACAAAACAAGGGTTTGAGTTTTCCATGTAAGAAAAAAAAAAAGGGGGGGGGGCATTGACGCTCTATGAAGAGTTCTCTTCAACTAATAACTTAAAATAACTTCCCTATTGATACTGAAAAACAAAGTCTGCTACAAACAAGTTTATGCCACATCCTGGCATATTTCTGCATCCAGATTCCTAAGTCCCCTTAAGGGGACCCATCATTCTTGCAATGGCTTTGTCCTTTCTTCACATCCTAACCCTGAAATTCTATAACCAGTTAGATCACGTGGCTTCCCTGAGGCACAAAGGTACCAAACTCTATAACTAACTATCCAGAAATGATAAATATGCTCTCTATTTATATTAAAAGATTTTAATTTGGAGGGAGGGGGAGGCTACAGTTGAAAAACAAAGCAAAACAAAGCAAACACAGAAAGTTTCACGCTGACTCTGTAGTGAGAACTGTAGCCCTTTCAGCAAAAAACTCAACCACAGAAGGGTAATGCTTCAAAGTTGCAGCACCGATTAGTAATAAAAAAATTCTAGACTAGAAAAATACTCAGAGTTGTACCCCATCCACTCTGAATCGTGTGTGTGTGTGTGTGTGTATGTAGTAATCTGACATGAACAATTGGAAAAATAATATAATCTATGGAAATACATCAACTGGGGCCTTCCTAATGGAAACCTATTTGCAAAAAGGCATCTCTGTCAGTCTGAGACGAGTATAATCGGTCGGCAATTTCCTATGTATACACATTGGCAAGTGGGGCATACACTTTAATACGGGGGCAAGGAACACACAAAAACAAATGTAACCTTTGAGAAGTTACCTATTCTGAACTATTCTTGCAAAACAAACTACTCTCAATTCTGTGAGAAAAAGCTCATCAGTTGAATTATAGGGGGATCTTGCTTTGCAAATATGCTTCTTGGGACAGAAAGGATCTCACTTGGAAGGCAATGGAAAAGATTAAACGCTGACAGAGGGTGTTTCACTGTTAGCTTTTTCCAAAAGCTTAGAACTTATTATCCAAATTTCAACGTACACTCAGGTAGGAGTTTGCCAGCAGAACCTTTTCTGATTGGAAGATAACTTTATTGTTGGGCATATGTTGCACATAGAACTATTAGACTTACATCTCTATAGTTACTGAAATGGAAAACTGTGGCAATAGAGCATAATTTTCTAGGTATTTTTTGGGGGGTGGAGGAAGGGAGTAGGAAAAATCCAACCTTTCCAGATGCAAGTCACTTACCTTATACGATGGTTTTACAGTAACAAGAAAATTCACACCATCCTCTAGACATACTTAAGAAAAGGAAACCCATGCCTTCTTTATTGTTTTGTGAAGCTGAAAGACTCCAGAAGCTGAAAAGATATATAGCTTCCATGGAATGTTAACCATCGGAGACTCTTGCTAAACCAAAAGGCATTAGCTAATTATTCTAGACAATTCCATTTTGCCTTTCATTTTCTGTTTGTAGTAAGAGTATGATATACAGAACAGAGTAGCAGTCAGTAGGAGAATTGCTGCTGCATTTTTGCATTATTTAAAATTATCAAAAAAAAAAAAAAAGTCAAGAAACACCTCACCCTAAACAATGATCGCTATTGAAAAATAAAGCTATTTTAAAACCAAAAGGCCAGATTTTAAAACCAGTAAGTCAAATTAAACAGTATTAACCACAAGTAATATATCTTATCACTTTAAGGAAAAGAGCATTCAAAATGGGCTAGCATGACTAGAACAATATACTGGCAAAATATGAAAAGACCAATTCAAGTATGGATATAGTATATTAGAATCATATAAATTATCTCTCTTTACAAAAGCTGAAAACATGTAGCACACATCTTCAATGGTCAATTTAAAGAAGATAGAAATAGTTTATTAAATAAATACTAGCTGCATGTAGACGGGATCTACTGAATCACAGCCAGCAGGGGTAGTCTCACATATACGTCAGGACTTGAAATTCTAGAAGTAGTGATGCTACTGGTACCAAACACAGAGAAGGAGCATCCAAGAATTATTATTCAAAATGAAATGAAACTAACAGGGAGGGATGGTAGAGAGCTCATATGAAATTCTGATTTAATTATCCCTCAGTAAACACTCATTTGCTCTCTGAAAATCAGGAATTTCAAATGATCTCTGCAGATGTATCACTTGGCGTTGTGTATGTCTAATGATCACATTTAAATTTAGTTTGATTTGCAAACATTTTCAAAACTTCAGGGCTCCTTACACTGCAGGGGAAGGTAACAGATGGTGGAGAGTGACGAGCAAAAAAATGTTATTGTGATATCGTGTTTCCAGGCTCGCAGAATTTTGTATTTCTTATAGGAGGACAAAAAGAGAGAGAGAAAAAGACTTATTATAAAACCCCAACAAGTGGTTTTAAAAAGTAACAGCTTATTTTTAATCACTCTTAAATCTTCAACAATTCAATATGCAAATCAACTTGATATTATAGTACCCAGGCCATATCTACTGTTGCAATAATCATCCTCATTTAATGGATTTTTTTAGGAGTTGCGACATTTTAAATTAACCAAACAGTTGTCGGACATGCAAGAAGAGTCTTAGGGACACACTGTATTAGGCAGAAATAGAAAAAGGCCGAGTTCACAGTTATGGAACATTCTTTGAAATGCCAAGGTACTTGATGAATGGGTATATAAAATAATTAAATTCCACTAGAGTTTGAAAGCCAGACAAAACAGAAAAGACATATCACCATACGAATACTCTCTCCCAAAGGTAGTAAGAAAAATAAATCAGAAAAAAGCTCTGGATTTCAAAACCACCATCTGTGTACTCTCCCATCAACCAATACCACTTGATGGAGGCACCCGCTTTGGGATTTGGTTAGATTCTAGTCATTCTCAAGGCTGTCTAACATTAGGTGCCTCTCACTTAACACCTGTCCAGCACCACCGAAGGCTGGACATTGAGAGCCAACGACTTCTGAATACAATTCTTCCGTGATTGAAAACTGTGATTTAAAATCTTGTCCAAAGGGTGGGTGGGTGGGGGAAACTAACTTGGTTAAAAACCCAAGGTTAAAATAAAAGCATGGCATTTAAAATCCAATCATTACAAGGATACTATGGTTTCATCAAGCCGACTTCAATGACTAGGCTGCTGTTTTGAGCATGCAACACACCACTTGGTATCTGTTAAACTGCTGGCATGTTTCATCACTGTCACCTCTTTTGGTTCCCCTTTCCCAGTTCTCCCCTCCCCTTTAATAAACAACATTATAAAAAGGTAAAATCTAGAGTTAGTGGCAAAATCTTCACAGTAACTTGTTAATAAAGTCGTAGGTGGCTGTCAAGGGCATCAGTCAATTGGACCTTGGAAAATTAATTTGATGCAGTTTTGTTCCCCAACCAGCTGTGTTGCACAGAAAGGGCAGGCAGCGTGAAATGCATGAGTTCCATGAGGCAATGGGATCTGAGACCAGTATTTAGCAGACTTCTCCGAGCACACATGTCCACAAGGGGTAAAAGCATGTGTTGGTGGTCCTGCATCCACGTAAAATCCAGCCTCGCAGCCAAGCCAGAGAGGTACATAGGGACCCACAGTCCTGCACATGGGACACTCTCTCTCGTTGGCCTCCGTGTCGCTCCGGTGGCCCCAGTTGTGGTATCCGTGCACGTGGCCACAGCTGAGATAGGCCCAGGGCTGCTTCTCCTCTACCACCTCTTTCCTATTGATGCTGGGGAAGGCCAAGGTGTTGAGCCCCACAGGACACTGGGGTCGGGCAGCATTGATCTCCTGCCGGAGCGCTTCTATGTGTTTCTGGGTTGGAGTGTGAAACAGGCCATCTGCTGTTCTCCAGAGGAGCGTTGCCCCACACAAGTCAATGAGGGAGCCGTCCTGCAGCACGTTTGTCTCACTTTCCACCTACAAGAAGGTTGCACAGACACGCCTTTATAAGCCAAGTTCAGCAAATCCCGCCAGCATTCCTTCCTCTCAAAATGAGTAAGAACCGTCTTTGGGGAAAGAACAGGGTGCAGCCCAACGTTATCGGGAGGAGGAGGGGAGGAGGATCAACCCACTGACAGCAGTAGGACTGAGCCTTAGTTTCCTCATTTGAACACCATATGCCCAAGGCGCTCACCACACTTCAGTGAATATAGTGATTATTTCAGTAAACTTCACAAATACTAGATTTTTACTTATTTTTTTTTCTTCCTTTAAGTCAATGACACAATTACTCATTGATCTGGTAGGTGACAAGAGAGGTCACACAGCAAAGTCTCCTATTCATTTCAATCAACACCCTAGGGGCCCCACAGTAGTCACTGCAGAGGTCTAAGACTTCTGGGGACTCTCAGCTCCACATTCACCTCCAAGGTGCCTCTGATCCTTCATGAGCATGTCTGACGCACAAGTGTTCACTCCTGACTTTCGTTTTTACAAGGATGACTGCTCTGGCACCAGGTGCATACAAGAACTGTTAACAGCTGACAGGCAGCAGGGGCCAGCAGGGATTCCATCAGCACTTCCAGGTGCAGGATGTAGTCCAAGCCCAGTGGCCAACAGGGTCATTATATATGCAGAGAATCACCCGGGGGAGCTTGTTAATATGTAGATTCAGATTCAGTTTATCTGGGGTGCAAAGGCAAATTCTCAGCACAGAGTGATACCAGAATGAACCAGTTTGAAGACCTGGTTTTGCAAGCACTGCTGGCAAGAAAAATCAGTAACATCTTTTCCCCATCCAACAGACGTGTTCTTTAGTACAGGGGGCAGACTTGCCAAGAGTAGAAGCTGTTTGAAGTCCTGGTGTGGCACTGCAGGATAATGCGCTGGATCACAAAGTCTATCTGAACCACAAGGTCAGTGGTTCAAACCCACCAGCCACTCCCTAGAAACCCTATATGGGTCACTACGGGTTGGAAACAACACAATGGAACTTAACAACAAAATCAAGGCTCTGAAAGTGCTGTGTGAGGCCCTCTCACCCCAGTGGTTAATAGCATGGACTGTGTGGAGCGTGAAACCCTGGGTTTGAGTCCAGGGTCTGTCACTTACTAATGTGTGACCTTGGGCAGGTGACTTAAGCTCTTAGTGCGCCTCAGTTCCCTCTTCTATAAAATTTGGATAAGGTTGGTGTGAGGATTCAACAAAGTAATACAAAGTGCTTAGATCAATACAAGGGGGGTTCAAAAATTCATGGAAAAGTAGAATGAAAAGATGATGGGATTTTTCCATGAACTTTCTGAATCCCTCTCTTATATGCTATTATGATTTTGATGCTAGAAGGTCAGAAAGCTTATTTTTTGCATTTTTTTCTTGTTACGATGAAAATATGTATACCAAAATGTAAAATTCAGTCACTGTTTACATTCTCCATATTGTACAACCATGATCACTCTCCTTTCCTGAATTATCCCACCACCATTAACATACACTCAATACCCCCTGTCCCCCTCAACATAAACTTCCCCTTTCCCACTCCCTCCTGACCCTAGTAACCACTAATAATTTTTGGTTTCTATATATTTACTGCAACCTCCCCAATTGCTCTCCGGAAACCCTATACAGGGTAGCTATGAATCGGATCCAACTCAAGGGCACTTAACAACAACAATAACAATATATTAACTTGGAGTCTTGGCGTGGAGCTGTAGGATACGCACTGAATTGCTAACTGCACGGTTGGTGGATCAAACCCACCAGTTGTTCCTTGGAAACCTTATACAGGGTCACTAGAAGTCAGAACCAACTTAACAGCGCTTAACAACAATAACTGCAACATATCAACTATCTAGCTATACTGTAGGAAATTCAATTCCTCACTCACCACTTATTGCCAAGTGAACGGTAGTCTTGGTCTCCTCATGTGTAAGTGGGAAATATAATAATACCATTCTGGTGGATTGCTTTGAGCAATGCCTGTGGAGACAATGAACTTCAGACTGCCGTAAAGCACTTGGTCTGATGAGATGCTGTGGGTTAATGAGCTGGACTGAAAATGCAGGTCAGTTTGAAATGCAAGGTGGGAGGTTCAATCCCACCACTCGCTCCTGGGAAACTCAATACAGGGTCACGAGTTGGAACCGACTTGATGGCGCTTAACAACAACAACAACAACAACAACAACAACAACAAAGTACTTGGTAGGTACAGTACCGGCACATAGTGTTTCACGGTTATTCTACTATTTCACCCCAACTAGGAAAGCGAAGCAACTTAATCAAATTTACTCACACAACGGCAATACTGTTTTAATAAAATCCCTCAAATAGGGTTTAGACTCAGAAGTCCTGAGAAGAGCTAGCTTACTGTTACTCTATCATTAATTAGAAACATGAGTTAGCCATCACTCTGATTCAAAGTCCAGTCACCTATTTACTAAATGGAGGGTAAGTGCCTAAAAAGATATTTCTCTCACACTTAATTAATGATGTTGATGAAGTATACTACAAAGTTTCATCATTTGCTATAAAACCACTACCCACTGCCATTGAGTTGGTTCTGACTCATAGCAACCCTGTATAGTGTTTCCGAGGCTGTAAATCTTCATAGATGCAAAATGCCTCATCTCTATCCCGTGGAGTTTGAACTGGAAAATTTGGGCTGTGGACCTTGCAGTCTGCAGTCCAGTGTTTATTATACAGCATTACCAGGGCTCCTTATCATTCACCATTATGATGCAAAAACATGACTTGTTATTAAGAACACATCAGTTGTTTGATTTACATTAAATGCTAAATATGGTATTACTACAAAATAGCTAGTTCCACAAAGTGAGGATCAAACCCCCCAAACCAAACTAGTGCCGTCAAATGGATTCCAACTCATAGTGACCTTACATAGGGTTTCCGAGACCGGCAATCTTTATAGGAGCACACAGCCTCATCTTTCTCCACAGGAGTTACTGGTAGATTTGAACTGCTGACTTTGTAGTTATCAGCCCAACACCTAAAAGTCAAGGCAGGTGGCATCTAATACTGTTAGAATAAATATTTAGGACTTTGAGCAGATCACGTTACTCCTTTTGTTTTTGGATTATATTATAAATAAAGAGTATTGCCAAACACCACTCCCAAATCGAATCTCTAGATTGCTGCTGTTATTAAGTGCTGTCGAGTCAGCTCCATCACAGAGACCCTGTATAGAGTTTCCAAGGAGTGACTGATGAGTTTGAACCACCAGCCTTGTGGTTCAAACCGATGTCAAGGTCCAGTGCTTGTCTTAAAGTGCCACACCAGGACTCCAATCTCTAGATAGGCATGATTTACATGAAATGCTGCCAGCAAGAAGCTTCAAGAATCAGTAGGCTATCATTTCAGACAGAGCCAACACAGTCTCCAAATTAATAGTAAGAGATGTCTCTGAGGAGTCCAAGATCACATGGACTGAAATCTTTATTAATGGCCAAAGTTACACTATCAATGGTATGGTACACTTTCACTTAGATCTAAGTGCAACGTACAGAAACTAATGTAAAAATTGTTATTGTTGTTAACCGTCAAGTTGGTTCCGACTCATAAGGACCCTATATAGGGTTTCTGAAAAGCAACTGGTGAGTTTGAACCGCCAACCTTGTGGTTCAAGCTTACCTTGAGGTCCTGCGCTTGCCCTGCAGCATCACACTTGGACTTCCACTTGAAAATCAGTCTATGTTGAATGCCACTGAATTGATTAGTTAGTTGATTCTAGCTAATTCTAAGTAGTTGATTCTTTTCAGGAGAACTGCAAAGTTCTCTAGCTCACTCAGCTGCTGAGCTGGGTCAGATCACATCACAACCAAAATGGGTGAGAACCACATGCAGGGCTGGACCTTCCTGGACAAGCAGCTCTCCATGGATTCCAAAGCTTTCTTTTTCACCCAGGGAGGCAGACACTCTGATACAAACCTTCTCACTTTGTGGAGCGCTCAACTCAGGTGCTTGCCAGGGTTGGCACTGAGGAGCCCAGATCAGTCATGGGACCTGAATTTCAATTCCGTGTGCAGCCATCTTTCAGCCCTGTGACACTGAACAATCTTTAATCTCCTAGACCACCTTCCTCATCTATAAAATGGGCTGATTCCTCTTCCCCAACAGGGCTGAAAATGAGCTAATGCCTCTGAAATGTTACTGTAATACCTGCACCCAGAGGCTACTATTGAATTCCTACGGTTGTTGTAATCATTAATAACCAGTTCAGCCAATCTAGGTCAGTGTTGTGTAAAATGAGCCAACGATAACAAAAACTTATTTGGAAAAATTGCTTTCACTCTCCCTTCCCTACTTACAATCTCTTGAGTATTTAAATACAATGGAATTTCCATGGCCTTTCTTAGACAATGCTTCTCATATTTCCTTAGCCCTGCTGCTGCAAGTCTAGGCTTTACTGTGAACTGCAGATACTATACTTGCCATGGAATCACAGTGTAAAATAGTAACAAGAGAACAATGCCCTGAAAACAACAAGGTAGTACAGACTAGCAGACAAGGTTAGTAAAATTGTTTCTTCTTTTTCCATCCTGAAAATAGTTAGTCACCAGCTTTCCCTCTGAACATGCTGTAGTCCCTATACAGTTTCCTGTGAGGTTTTTAAAGAAGATATTTGCTTCTCTTGCGGTAGCTTCTACCTAACAATTAAGTGAAACTATTAGGGGTGTCAAGTTTGTTAAGATTCTTTTGGCAGCTGTGCCATATAGCTACAGCAAGATCAGAAACCTAATGCTTCTCATATTTATGGTATTATGGTTATTTTCCAAAGAAGAAAAGGTTAAAAGACCAATTGCTTTAGGGTGCAGGAATTAAGTAGTGCCATTTACAAACAGAAACCAACATGACAGGCTATTTCAGTATATGAATCACTTCAAGTAAAAAGCTGTAACTAGGATTTTGGTGAAGAATCTTGGGAATTCTGCCTTAACTTCTTACTGAGAACTCAAGGAAAAAGAAAAAAAGCTAATTTAATTAATTTTGAGTTCTGGAAAAATCTTAAAATTAATTCTGTAATTTATAAATTCACTAATTAGTCTTGGACTGCTCAGGAGTTTTCTACTAAAAGTAAGTTTCTTCTTCCCAATGTGAATTTAAGTGGCATTTGGTGATGAAGCATACAATATAAGATTAGGCTCCTACAGTGGTGAGGGATAAAGCTTTCTCCGCTATGGGAAAGGTTTCACCATCAAAGGAACTGAGGCCGCACACCTTGGTCCATGGTACACAGCTTTCACACCTGTATAAACCTCTTGCCACTCAGACAACCCTGACTCATGGTGACCGCATGTATATCAGAGCAGACCTCTGCTTCATAGGGTTTTTAACTGGCTGAATTTTCCAAAGTAGACAGGAAAGTCTTTGTTCCAAGGTGACTCTGAATGACTTTGAATCTATAGCCTTTTGGACAATGGCTGAGCATGTTAACCATGTGCACTACCCAGGGATTCCAAAGCTGTACAAGGGTTCCCCATTTTAGGGAGGAAAATGACAGTCTTAGCGGAGCCCTGGTGTGGCGCTGTGGGTTAATGCGCCAGACTGCAAAGCCATTTGAACTGCAAGGTTGGCGGTTCAAGCTCGCCAGACGCTCCACGTAAACCCTATACAGAATTGCTATGGGTTGGAACTGATTCGACGGCACTTAACAACAACAAACAACGTCTTTGCAGTTTAGTATATTTTCCAGAGTGAAATCAACTCACCAGCTTTCCCCTTTGCTGGGCTGACCTGGTTTCTCGCAAGGTGTACACATCTCCACAGACAGATATCTCGCGCCAGACCCCAGGTTGGGACTCTTCCGTGAAACCCCCTCTTGGATGCATCACCAGGACACCATTGGTAGTGAGCCCATCCATGTGGCCGTCAGGGTTTTTCCATTTTGCTGCCTTTTCCTGGATAGCATAAACACAGGATAGGAGGAACAAGCTAAGATTTATGCTCAAAATCTCTTCAAAATGCTAGGTAGGGGTGAAGGGGAGTAAAGTGATGGATTTTCATTTTCTATTTTAAGCTACATAATCAGAAGAAAAAAATACACAATTACTCTGACAATATGAAAGAAATGCCCAAATGGATGGATGATTTATCTCTGGATACACATTGCATTCATCCTGAGAGTTTAAGAAATAGAACTGGATGCTCTAAAAATTTAATCAAAGGTACAAAAGTTCAAAGATACAAAGCAAAGATGTCAGCTTGAGGACCAAGGAAGGTGCGCTTGACCCAAGCCATGGTATTTTCAATAACCTCATATGCATGTGAAAGCTGGACAGTGAATAAGGAAGACCATAGATGAATTGATGCTTTTGAGTTATGGTGTTGGAAAAAGTACAACCAGAGTGCTCCTTGGAGGTCAGGATGGACAAACTTCGTCTCTCATACTTCAGACATATTGTCAGGAAGGATCAGTCGCTGGAGAAGGATATCATGTTTGGTAAGGTGGAGGGTCAGAGAAAAAGAGAAAGACCTCCAGCGAAATGGATTGGCTAAGTAAGTAGCAGCATCAATGGCAAAGCGTGGCACCAATAGTGAGGTTGGCCCAGGATCGGGCAGTGTTTCATTCTGTTGTGCATAGGGTCACTATGAGTTGGTACTAACTCGATGGCACCTAACAACAAGAACAACAATACAAAAGTTCAAAAAGTAGTCACCATTATATTTTCATACACATCAATGTTTATACCCTCAAGAGTAGAAGGTACAAGCAGCTTGTTACAATAGCAAGGCAGGCACTCTTGGTTGTCTACACCATGAGAATGTATCTGTGAGGTTTACAAAAGAAAGTAATTTTCTTTCACAGAAGAAAATAAATTTCACTTTCCCATGGTACTAGACCCCACGTGACATTCTTTACATGACTCAGGGTTACTATCACCCAACAATTACAACCTTAGCCCCCTTGGCCATGATAGGGGTTGTTGTTGTTAAGTGCTGTTGAATCAATTCCAACCCATAGTGACCCTATATAGGGTTTCTGAGGAGCAGCTGGTTGAGCTTGAGCCACCGACCTTGCAGTTCAAACGGCTTTGTAGTCTGGCTCATTAACCCACAGTGCCACACCAGGACTCTATGACAGGGGTAGGAATGGGCATTTGATGGCCAATGAGACATGAGAGAAGTCTTCTGAAACGGTACCAGGAGAGATGTCTTTGCCCTAAAAACAGTACCTTCATTGCCTCTTCTTCCAGTGGACGATCTCCTATTGCAGGAAATGTCTGGACTTGTACAACCTATCTTCCTTCCACTTGAAGATAGCCTGAGCAAGACACTGACGTGCCAAGAATGGTAAAGTGTAAAAACCACGCCCCCGAGTCTTTGAATGGTGGAGAACCCCTAGGTTAACCAGTGCAGGGCAGGCTTGCCTTGACCTCTCTTGTTATGGGTGACAATAGCATTCTTACAATTACTTGGCCATGTTGAATGTTCGTTATTTTTCTCCTATAAAATATTTTGATTCAAATGGAAACTATATTAAAAACTTAATAACTTTTGGATTTTGGTAACATGGAAACGCCATGAGGGAAGGGCTTTTTGCTTTTTAAATCTGTTTTGTTTTCTGTAAAATCACATCTCTAGCACATAGTATGTAGAACTAGGGTGCCAATGAAAATGTGTTGAATGAGTAACATCTTCCTTTAAACACGCATTACCTAGATTTGGCCTTTCCCTCCCCTTTCCAAATAAACTGTCTTAAGTCTATCACCAATGTATAATGTAAAATGCTAGTAACCATACATAACTTTTAAAAAGAGGTTACTGTGCATATCAGATTCAATATATCAAATGTAACAAACAGTATGCCATGATTTCACTGTTTTCTGATTTTTTAATAGTGGCTTTTCAAACCTTTTTAAATCTCCAAATCTAACTAGATGCATCAGGCAAAACTAAATGCACCGCTGTCCACAACCTAGTGTTAATTTGTCATAACAATGTCTTTTCTCCCTTTTAACAATAAGATTATGAAGAGAACTTACTCCAAGAAATATATTTTTGGAAGAGTCAAATCCTGCTGCGAATATCCGTGCTGTATAAGGTTCATTCCTGTCGCAGACGATCCTACAAGCGAACCTGGAGATGGTACTCTGTGTGATCTGAGCTTCATCATTGTTCTGACTGCCAGAAATGGTGTCCGTGACGACGAAGTCGATGGGGCTTTCTGTGGATCTGCCCACCTACACAAAGAACACACACTGATGATTCACCTAGAAAGGATCTCATGGCATGGGAGGTCCATGTTCTCCCTAAAGTTTATTAACTGCTCCCATGGTCAGAACTGAACAAACCATTTTATCTTCGTTCCTTTTCCTGTTGAACTAAGGTCATGTTAACTAAGCACCAGATTTAACATTTAAGGCAAAGCTTCAAGTTCTATTCTGGAAGAAATCATTCGATCTTTCCCTAAACGTAAGCTTTTATCTCCTGGATCAGAAAGAAATATGACTTGCACTGTAAAAAAAAAAAATTTTTTTTCCCCCTCTGGTGTTTTGGTGGAAAAAAGCAGGTAAGATTTTAAAAGAAGACAACAAACAAAGGAATACCTCTACCCTCTTGCCAACTCTAGTCCATGAAGTGAGTCCTACATTGTTCCCAGGCATCGAACAAAAATAGCCCTAACCCAACAAAGAGAGAAAATGTCTATTCCCATTACTCGTACCAATGAGAATGATGCAAAGGCTTATACAAAGACTGGAATGTTGGCAAATCAAAGATTTTTAAAGCTTGCCTTTCCATTTCAATATCAAATGGTGTTTTTTTTTTAAATGGGGGGGGGATCTAAAAAGTTATCAATAATATTTGACTTGCTTATTTTCCTTGGTAAGTTTAAATGTTGCCAGAAAGAATATATTTTGTTATGAAACATTCAGAGTTCTAACAAAGCTTTGAAAATTCAATAAATCTAAATAAGACAGGTACTGCTCTCTCCTAAGTACTAGAAAGAATTAAATATCTGCTTGCAAATAAGGAAATCTTCAAGATGGAATATTTAAATGTTCATGTAATTATGTTCTATAAATCTCTAACTGGAAAAAAATGATGAATGTCACTTGTGCCACAGAGACTTCTTAAATTAAAGTCGTTTGTATGTAAATGAACCATTTCTTACTAAACATGACATTAATGTTCTCTCCTAGCAGTAGTGACTTGGTTCCAGAGCCGCCAATGGGAGGAACACATACAGAGCCCCCAGATGTGCACATATCAGATGGCCCAAAAAGCCAATTTCCCAGGTATGTTGATTCTGATCTCAAAATTCTATCTGCAGCATAAGCCATGTCATACATTTTTTTTTTTACTACAATGAATAAAAGTGAAAAAAATATATACGTATCGTGTATCATTTAACTCTGCTTGCTTTCTGAAGCATTATTATTTTCTTTTGTTAAGCTCACAGATGCAGCCTCATGCATAGACTATCTCTGTAAAGTCAACAGACAACAGGAATCTATTTCTTCTGCTTTGGGTTTCGTTTGTTTACAATCCTTAATTTCTTGTCCAAATGAAATGTACCCAGAATAAACTAACTCCTGGGTTCACTGAGACATCAACTGAAATAGCCACATATTGCCTGGATATATATATATATATATATATATATACATTTTATGGTTAGATAACACAGAACTTGCTTAAAAATGCAACATAAAACCTAAATTAGCAATAGTATAAAATCATACAATTCATCATCCTAAAGTTGAGAAATCTCCCTTTCCATTGGATTCATGGAAAGACTGAGTCAAATTGCTCTAATTTTCTTTGAATTAGAGAGGTGTGGGCTGTTAGAAACTACCAGCCATTCTGCAGAACGATGAGGCTTTCTGCTCCTATAAAGACTGCCAGCCTTGGAAACCCTATACAGGGTCACTATGAGTCAGAATCAACTCCACAACACACCAGCACCAGGTTGTTGTTGTTGCTGCTAAGTGCTGTCGAGTTGGTTCCGACCCATAGTGACCCTGTATAGGGTTTCTGAGGAGCAGCTGGTGAGCTTGAACTGCTGACCTTGCGGCTCAAACCAACTTTGCAGTTCAGCGCATTAACCCACAGTGCCACACCAGGACTCTAGGTTAGATTAGCAATAATCATTTTTTAAAATATTCCTTTTTTTTAAATTAGAAAAGTCACAAATGACTATTATAAGATATTTAAACCAATTTAGGCAAGTATTTAGAGAAAATAAAGGCATCAAACCTAGCAACAAACCTGTTCTGAATCTCTCTTCCAAAGAAGCTTACAAGTAAAACGTGTAAGCAGAAATGTACTCACTCCACAAAACCGTAAGCCCTCGCAATGGCTCAGCCTTTGTACCATTTCTATCAACTTTCATGGAGGAGAACAAAGACTTAAAGCTCTGTATGGACTCATAGCTAAAACCACTGCTTTCTAGAATGTCACATAGCTGCTCCTCATCGACAAAGATTACTCTAGCCCAGAGAGACCGTGTTCTGAGTTCATCCTAATGTACTGATGTCTTGATGAATTAACTGAAATTGACTGTAAAACATGAAGTTTCATTCCATCTGGAACATTCTGCTAGAATTAATTATTTCAAGTCATGGTTCTTATCTGACTGGTCATATAAGATTTGTTTACCAATTCACTTCTCTTTAAGTCTAGCCTGTAGAGTGCTTGCTTGCATAGTTTTATACTTTTGGACACAAATTTCAAGTTGCTTTTGCCAAGAAAAAATAAGAACACTCTCTGAGTAGAAAATCATTCAATGTGGGAAATCTGGAGTTGGTCCTTTGTTTTGACTATTGGATCAACTGTGCACTATTATTTTAAACACACAAGCCAAGATGTTTTTGAATTTCAGCTGGCATTTGTATTGTGCTCATATTCTCATATAGAAGCCACAGTGGGGACTTTACCCCCACTACTGTTTCTCAGGAAGGAGCTCTGGTAGCACAGTGGCTACATGTTCAACTGCTAACCTCAACATCAGCAGTTCAAATCTACCACCGCTCCATGGGAGAAAGATGAGGCTTTATGCTCCTATAAATGCTCACAGCTTCAGAAATCATCTCCAGGGTCTCTGTGAGTCTGCACATGGACTCAGGAACAGTTTTTCCCTTTGTGCTGGATCACATCCACAGTAACTAGCCATATTCTGGAGCAGTGCTTCTCAAACTCTCTGTTGTGAAGGACCATTTAAAAATAGTCTGTTGCTGATACACTTAAAACAGCAACAACAACAACAATAAAATAAAAACGTTATTTGTTTTACGTTAGTTCCAACTCATAGCGACCCTATATAGGGTTCCCAGGGAGCAGCTGGTAGACTTAACTATTGACCTTTCAGTCAGCGGTCCAGTGCTTATCCTACAGTGCCATCCCAGGAATGTTGTTGTTATAGACTTTCTGAGATACTTCATCATGCCATTTGATTCCTTTCACGAATTATTTCTTTTTTTGTTTTACTTTCTCAATAGTTAAGTCTTTTGACTTTCCTTTATTTACTCTTACGCCAAGAAAAAAAAAATCTTATTTAGTATATTAACCCAGAAATTCTCATACTTAATGTTGTTAAATGTCTTTGAGTTGGTTCTGACTCAAAGTGACTCAGTATAGGGTTCCTAAAGAGGGACCGGTGGGTTTGAACTACCAAACTTGTGGTTAGCAGTCCAGTGCTTATCGTATAGCACCACACTCCTCTCATATTTAATGTACCCCTCTTGTTGTTGTTGTTAGGTGCCATTGTTGTTAAGAGTCAGTACTGACACATAGCGACTCAATGTGCAACAGAAAGAACAGTGTCCAGTCCTGGGCCAACCTCATAATCTTTGTTACACCTGAACTCATCACTTCTGCCACTGTGCCAATTCATCTCACTGGTGGTCTTCCTCTTTTTCTCCAACCCTCCACTTTACCAAACATGATATATTTCTCTAGTAACTGGTCCCTCCTGACAGTATGTCTGAGGTATGAGAGAGGAGGTCTGGCCATCCTGGTTTCTAGGAGCACACTGGCTGTACTTCTTCCAACACAGATCTGTTTTTTTTTTGGCAGTCCATGGTATTTTCACTATTCTCCTCCAACATCATAACTCAAAGGCATCAATTCTTATTCACTATCCAACTTCCGCATGCAAATGAGGTTACTGAAAATACCATGGCTTGGGCCAGGCATACTTTAGTTCTCAAAATGACATCTTTGCTCTTCAACACTTTAAAGAGGTCTTATGCAGCAGATTTGCCTAATGCAATACATTGTTCGATTTCTTGACTGCTGCTGCCATGAGTAGTGATGGTTAATCTGAGCAAAATGAAGCCTTTGACAACTTCAATCTGTTCTCCATTTATATGGATGTTGTTTATTGGTCCATTTGTCAGAATTTTTGTTTTCTTTACATTGAGGTGCAATTCATACAGAAGGCTGGGGTCTTTGATTCTCATCAGCAAGTATTTTAAGTTCTCTTCACTTTCAGCAAGCAAGGTTGTATCATCTGCATATCGCAGATTGTTAATGAGTCTTTTTCCAATCTTGTTGCCATACAATCCAGCTTTTTGGATTATCTGCTCAGCACACAGACTGAATAAGTATGGTGAGAGAATACAACCTTTTCTAATTTTAAACCATTTGGTGGTTCCTTTGTTCTGTTTGAACAATGCCTCTTAGACTATGTACAGGTTCCTCATGAGCACAATTAAGTGTTCTGGAATACTCATAATTCGCAATGCTTCCCATATCTTGTCATGATCCACACACTATCAAAAGCTTTTGCATAGTCAATAAAGCATAGGCAAACATCTTTTTGGTATTCTCTGCTTTCAGCAAAGATTCATTTGATGTCAGCAAAGATATACTTCATTCCATGTCCTCTTCTGAATCTGGCTTAAATTTATGTAAATTCTCTCTCAATGTATGGTTACAGCCATTTTTGGATTACCTTTAGTAAAACCTAACTTGCACGGGATATCAATGATATTGTCTGATGATTTCCGCATTCTGCTGGGTTTCCTCTCTTTGGAATGGGCACAAATATGGATCTCTACTAGTCAGTTGGCCAGGTAGTTGTCCTCCAAATTTCTTGGCAAAGAGAAGCGAGTGTCTCTAGCGCAGCATCTGTTTGGTGAAAGATTTCAATTTGTATTCCAACTATTCCTGGCGCCTTGTTCTTTGCCAATGACTTCAATGCGTCTTGGACTTCTTCCTTCAAGATCACTGGCTCTTTATCATATG
>NW_006408585.1:12648295-12653709 GCF_000296735.1 Chrysochloris asiatica
TTGCTTCCAGAATCACAGCAACTCACAAGCCACCACAGTACGACAAACTGACAGAGGAGTGGTGGAACATATTCCTTGATTCTGCCATCCCACCCCCTCAGGCAATATTTACAAGTTTTGAGCTTCCTAGCAGTGTGGAATCCGGTAGTAAGCTCAAAACCTGTAAATACTGCCTGAGGAGGAAAAGAAAATCAAAATTAGATCTGAATTAAAAGCATATCCCTTTAATTCAGATCTAATTTTGATTTTTTTCCCCCTCAGGCAATATTTCCAAGTTGTGAGCTTACTGCCTGATTCCACTGTGGGAAATGGAGCAAGTGCTGCTTGTAAATGCTCAATTAACTCAGCAATCATTTTAATGGCTAATGGCTGACATGAATATCCCTTAGCACTGAGGTCCACAACTGGGAAAAGCGAATGCTCCTGAAGAAGAAGGACTGGTGCATTTTAATTGTGCTGTTGGCGAAGAATGTTAAGTGTAACTATGGACTACCTGGCTCAAGCGTGGCAACGATAGTGAGGGTTGGCCCAGGATCTGGCAGTGTTTCATTCTGCTGTGCATAAGGTCACTATGAGTTGGCACCGACTCAATGGCACTTAACAACAACAACGGACTACCAGAAATAAAAACAAAATTATCTGTCTTGGAAGAAGTACAGTCAGAACGCTCCTAAAGAGGTGAGGATGATGAGACTTGATTTTTTTCGACTTTCTTTTGATGTAGTTCTGAATTTTCTATCATGTATCATTTTAACATTATTCCGGAGAGACTGTCCTATACTTTTCTAATCACAGTTACTTTATATAGTGTGTTTTTAGTGAAATTTTACACAGCAAATTAGGTTTCCATTGACCAATTTCAACACAATTTGTTCAGTGACATTGGTTACACTTTTCAGTGTGTCAGCGTCTCATTTTTTCTGTTTTGTTTTTGCCGGTTCTAGTCATCTAGTTTTCCTGTCCCCTTTTTCTCCCATCTTTGCTTTGAGTGAATGTTCACCATTGGGTTTCCTGCAAATGATTTTTCAAAGAAGCACTGTAGTCATGGAGTGTATTGTTTATGAGCTAATCTAGTGACTAAAACATGACCTCATGGTTCAAGGCACAGAACATCTCGGAGCAGTATCCTCAGGCAATCCTTCAGTTTCAACTAGTCCGGGAAGTCTGAACTTTTTAAGAGTTTGAGTTCTGGTTTATATTGTGCTCTTCTTCTATCAGGATCCATTGATTATGTTCCAGACCAGAATGGTTGGTACTGGTAGTCAAGCACCATCTAGTTCTTCTGGTCTCTGGGCAAGTGAGGCTGGACTTTGTGTCAACTATTAGTCTTGTAGTTTCTTCTCTGAAACTTGCTTTCTCTTTCAATCCTGACATGTAGAGACCAACAGTTTTATCTTAGATGGATGCTCACAAACTTTTAAGATCCCAGGTGCTGCTCACCAAATGCAAACGTAGAAAATAAGCTTTACATACTATATTATGCCAATTAATCAAGTTGTCTCATGAGACTAGGGTCCCAGGCCTTCACACCTGGTAAACAAATCCCATGAGGAATAAGTCTAGGCAGTAACTAGGTTTGTGCCTCCTATGTGCTTTATTGCAGATGAACATATATACACATGCATATATAGATGTATTTATGTGCCTGTTTATATCTATGTATAAATACGTATAAATATACATAAACAGGCACATAAATACATCTCTATATGCCCACATATGTATACATACATATACATTTGAAAAAAATCCTGGTGTGGTATAGTAGGCTAAGCACTGGACTACTAACCACAAGGCAGTTCAAACCATCAGCCGCTCCTTGGAAACCCTATAAAGGGTTGCTGTGACAGCACATGACAACATACACTTGTAAGCACACACACGTAACAACATACACATGTACACACACATACAACACACGTGCACACATACATGCATACATACATGCAATGTATGCATGCAACACATACGCATACACACATGCAATAACATACACACGAACTCATAACACACATGTAACATACACGTGTACACACACATGTAACAACTTACGCATGTATGCATACAGACATACACTTGTGCGCATACATACATACACATGTAAGCACACTCCTGTTTCTTAGTTGTTGAGCAATTGCATACATGGTAGCATTTCCCAAAAACATCCTTACATTCTTCTTACTGACATCATTGACCTTGGTCAAGCTGTGTACCCTTCACCCACATTTGATATTATACTGAGGTCACCTTTTAATTAAAAAAAAAAAAATTTGAGACAAGTGTTTCATTCATAGGTTTTCAGCCACAATCTCTCTCTTTCTTTAACAGTGAAAGCACATAAGGCTCTACCTTTTCTTCTGAGTCTGATGTCAGCTGCAATTCAGGCGTTTTACTCTATCATGTTCCTGTAGTGATTTTTGAAAAAGGTCTATAATTGTAGTTTGAAACCTCTTTGATTCATGTGTGATTCAGGAAGCACTATGTACATGCTAGGCTTAAAAAATAGTTGGATTTAAAAGATTTAGTCTTGCCATTAATTTCCATTTTTATTACATTCAGATATGAGAATATACCTTCTAAATTCTTTTGGCAATTTTGGAGTTAAGTTTGCTCTGTGCCATCCAAACACCAACTAGAAATGCTTTCTATATTATTTTCAACTCTTTATTCCTAGCATTAAAAAATATAAAACTAAAGGAAAAATGTGCTAAAAGTTTTATTACAGAAGAATGTTACCTGAAACATATCTGTATCTTTATCATGTGTGTACTCCACCACCACCGTCTGATTCCTTGACAGAGTGTAGGATATGCTGTGTTGACCTTTGCAGCTGATAGCCTGATAATAAAATACAAAAACACAAAAGCCCATTAAAATTTCACTCAATAACTTATCACTCTTCTACTTGTAGTTAGATAGTGTAGTGGTTATGAGTCAGGCTACTAATCTCATGGTCAGGGGTTTGAAACTACCAGTGGTTCCGCGGGACAAAGATGAAGCTTTCTGTTCCTGTAAAGATTTATAGCCTCAGCAACAGAGTCATTATAAGTTGGAACCAACTCCACGGCACACAAACCACCACCATCGCTTGTAGTTAACAGTCATGCTTACCATCTCAAACCAGGACAAGCCAGTATTTTCCTAATAATTAGATCTTGCCCATGTATTCTGTGTCCTGAATCATAGACCCATATCATAATTTTAAATTTATTAAATATTCGACCTATCTTTGCCACCACTCGTCTGTCGGTTTGTTGTACTGTGGTGGCTTGCATGTTGCTGTGATGCAGGAACATATGCCACCAGCATTTTAAATACTAGCGGGGTCACTCAGGGTGGACAGGTCTTAGTGGCACTTTCATATTAAGACAGACAAAGAAAGAGAGGTGCACTATTTCTGAATGTTTAGCCACTGGAACCCTTATGAACAGCAGTACAACACTGTAAGATGTAAGTGCTGAAGATGAGCCTCTCAGGTTGGAAGACTTTATACAATTGGGGAAGAGCTGCTTCCTCAAAGCAGAGCTGACTATTATACAGTGAATTATCTAATGTCCTTTCTAGCCACAGTCTGTAACTCCCACCAAAGGACTCTTTTTATGATGGGTCTGAGTAAGACAAGGTGGGAGAAGACACTGATGTTGTTGTTGTTCAGTGCCGCTGAGCCCGTATAACTTGAACCAGTGACCTTGTGGTTCAAATCTACTTTGCAGTCCAGCACATTAGCCCATCAGCAACACACCAGGATTACATGATTCAACTGTGGATGTTAACAGAGTAAACTGTATTTGTGAAATTTAGAACTTCAACATGAGTTTAAAATGAGTCATCTCAGACATAGGAGAGGGGGAATCTCACTACCATCAAAAGAATAAGAGCCAGGAGTAGTGGGTGTCTTTTAAACTCCAAGATCCCTGCACAACAAACTTTCTCCAGCCAGGGACAGAAAGCTGTGATACCAGAGGAGTGGCAGAGGAGCAGCGGCAAAAGCAGAATCAAGAACCAGAGCATGAGACAGAGCAGTGGACGTCCCGGACCAAACAGCAACTGAGTGGCTTTAGGCAGGAAGCTTGTTTGTAGAGTGGGGTGCTTCTGGGCACTTAAGTGGGGAGCTAGGTTTGCTGAACCACAGAGCTAGAGCTGAGCCAAGGCTGAGGCTTATGGTGGAGTGGTGTGTCCTATGGGCATCGATCAGCAGCTCACTGGCACATCTACGCCTTGAGCATTTCTGATCCCCATTGTAACCTGTTAGCTTCCTTAATAAACACCGTAACTCTGAGCATGGTGTCTGAGTCCTCTGTGGCCACTGCAATGGACTGTTGAGCCCAAATAAGGAATAGGGAGGTATGAGGGAGGAATGGTTGGTGATTATGCAAATAGAGTAAAGCTTTCAGGACCTTTATTTGATGGGGGTGGGGTGGGGAGCACAACTCAAAATGAGGAGAAACAGCTGCAAACATCATTAATTGGTACATGGAATGTGTTAACTGTGACTGTAGGAAAACTGGAAGTTTATCAAAATGCAATGGAACACATAAAGACAGATATCCTAGGCATTAGTGAGTTGAAATGGACTGGTATTGGCCATTTTAAATCTGACAATCATGGTTTACTAAGCCAGGAGCAACAAATTCAAGCGGAATGGTATAGAATTCATCATCAAAAATGCAATTTTAAGATCTCTCTTGAAGTTCAACCTTGTCTTTGATTGGATAACAACCATCCTCCTACAAGGCAGACAAGCTTATTCCACTGTTACTCAAATTTATGCAGCAACCACTAAAGTCAGTGATGATGAAACTGAAGAATTCTACCAATTTCTTCAGTCTGAAACTGATCAAACTTGCAATCAAGATGTTTTGAAATTTACTGGTGATTGGAATGAGAAAGTTGGAAACAAACAGGAAGGACCAGTAGTTGAAACCGTGGCACTGGTGATAGAAACGATGCTGGAGTTCGCATGATAGAATTTTGCAAGACCAGTGACTTATTCCTTGCACATAATTTTCTTAAACAACATAAAGGGTGATTACACATATGGATCTCACCAGATGGAATACACAGAAATCAAACTGACAATATTTGTTGGAAGAGACGGTGGAAGAACTCAATATCAAAAGCCAAAACAAGGTCAGGGGCCAACTATGGAAAACCCATCAACTGCTCATATTCAAGTTCAGATTGAAGCTTAAGGAAATTAAAACAAGCCCACAAGAGCCAAAATCTGACCATCTCATGAACAGATATGATGCATGACCAAAGGCCAGAAAAACTGTGGGAAGACATCAAGAACACAATACAGGAAGAAGGCAAAAGATCATTAAAAAGACAGGAAAGAAAGAAAAGGCCAAAATGAACATCAGAAGAGACTCTCAAACTTGCTCTCCAGCATAGAGATGCTAAAGCAAATGGAA
>NW_006408585.1:12654294-12655438 GCF_000296735.1 Chrysochloris asiatica
AGAGAGGTGCCCGGCAGAATGTAGGAATCATCGAACAGTATCATTAATATTACATGCAAGTAAAAATTACTGAAGGTAATTAAAAAACATCTGTAATAGTACATAGCTAGGGAACTGCTAGAAACTCAAGCCAGATTCAAAAGATGACATACAATAAGGTCCAAAGTATAAGAAATGCCATTCTTATAGTCTTCCATCTGACAATGCTGATGTCAGATGGATCTTTGCTGAAAGCAGAGAATAACAGAAAAAGGTTTCCTTGTGCTTTATTCCAGAACACTTGTTGTGCACACGCACAGCCATGCTAAGGTTTTTGACTGTGTGCACCGAGACAAGCTTTGGGTAATACTGTGAATAAGGAGTATTCCAGAACACTTGCTTTGCTCATGAGGAACCTGTACATACTGTAAAACAAGGGGCCACTGAATGATTTAAAATCAAGAAAGGCATGCATCTGGGCTATATTCTTTCACCATACTTGTTCAATCTGTATGAAGCACAAATAATTTGGGAAGCTGGATTATATGAAGAAGAACATGACATTAGGTTTGATGGAAGATTTTTAACATGTGAAATGCAGGTGACACAACTTTGCTTACTGAAAGCAAAGAGGACTTAGAATACTTACTGATGAAGATAAAAATCACAGTCTTCAGTATGAGTTGCACCTCAATGTAAAGAAAACAAAAATCCTCACAACTGGACCAATAAATAACATCATAATTAAATGGAGAAAAGACTGAAGTTATCAAAGACTTCATTCTACTTGGATCCATAATCAACACTCATGGAAGGAGCAGTCAAGAAACCAAACAATGTATGGCACTAGGCAAATACGCTACACAAGAGCAAAAGATGCCTGTTTGAGGACTATGGTATACCATGGCATTTTCAATAGTCTCATATGCATGTGAAAGTTGGGCACTGAATAAGGAAGACCATAGAACTGATACATTTGAGTTATGGTGTTGGAGAAGAATACTGAAATTACCATGGGCTTGACAGAAGAACAAACAAATCTGTGTTGGAAAACTACAGCAAGAATGCTGTAAGGAGGTAAGGATGGCGAGACTTTTTCTCTTATACTTTTGACATAGTATCAGGAAGTACCAGCCCCTGGAGAAGGACATTATGCTTGGTAGAG
>NW_006408585.1:12656143-12670135 GCF_000296735.1 Chrysochloris asiatica
TTTTTTTTTTAAAGTTTATGTCACAGTATGGTAGGTACATCAGTATTTTATTTTAATATTTTTCCTGGGTGATAAACATTTGTATAAAAATGCTGACAAAGGATAATCATCTTGAATTCAGTAAGTTCATAATTTTCACACACTTTATTAAGAACTGCAATTCAAATCAATTAAGATGAAATATTCTATATATTTTCATCAAATAAAAGAATCACTGAAAAATTAGAAATGTTCCATAAAGGTTTCTACATGATTATTATAAAGTAGCATGCTATTTTATTCAATGCCAATCACACCTGTAACTCTATTATACACTGTATTTAAATCTGACATAGAGCAGTTGCTTTACCCAGATATTTACTAAGTTTATAAAAACGGCAGTTGACTTGGTTTTATCTTTTCTATTTTTCAGATTAGAAGAAAGTGAATATTCTTTAGCACATCATCTAGGAACTGGTCATAAGGTGTTCTGATTTCCTCCATGATGATATTAGAACATACCTTAGTTTGTGGTCACATACTTTTAATATTTCACAATTAACTAAGACAATGACTTAAATTGAACTTCAATTTATTTCAATTATTGCATCCATTCAACTTTTACCTACTGGTTCTTCATTTTCACTCTTTCACAGTAAGCATAAAAATAAAAAACGCAGTCTTATTTATGAAACATTTATTGAATGACGATAGTGTCGAGAAGGCCAAGAAAGCACTGAGAAGTAGCTGGACCTTGGTACCACGTAAATAAAAATGTGCTGTGAGCTTTATATTTGACCAGCATATTTGCTTACACAACAAATAATACAGCATTCCAAATCAACTTTGAAGTTAGCCCGACTAATCTCCTGGTTATTTAATCATCTGCCCTGAGGGACTTCATGATTGAAATGTTTTATTCTGCATGCTTCATTAGGTAATGCAAATATTAAAAATGATAATTTAGGCCTTTAGTATGGTCAGTCCTGGTGTGGCACTGTGGATTAATGAGCTGGACTGCAAAGTCGGTTTGAACCACAAGGTTGGCGGTTCAAGCTCACCAGCTGCTCCTTGTCGAAACTGACTCAACGGCACTTAACAACAAGAAAAAGCAGCACATGGTGAGAAATCTGAAAAAAATATTTCTTAAACCACTCAACTCCACTCACAAATATGATCTTGATTTTTCATTGGTCTGAATCACAAAAATTCAGTGGCACATGTATAATGGATGTTTATTTAACTTTGTAATCAATGAAAAAATACCGCAATAAAGAATATTAAACTCAAATTTTGTTGTTGTTATGGGCTATGGAGTCGGTTCCAACTCATAGCAACCCTGTACAGAGCTTCTGAGGTTATAAATCTTTACGGGAGCAGAAAGCCTCATCTTTCTCCCATGAAACAGCTGGTAGTTTTGAACTGCTGACTGTGAGGTTAGCAGACCGATTCATAACCACTACGCTATCAGAGCTCTTTAAACTCAAATTTACAGAGCCAATAATCAGGGATTATTTTAAAAACAAAAAAAAATTTTCAGTGTTTCTTAAGAAAGTTCTACCTGAAGCTAAGTTTTGGTGGTCCCAGGATATGAGGAAGACAAGGAAGTGAAGAAGAGAGATCTTGCAGGGAGAAGGTAAATTTTTGCTGGGAGAAACAAGTTCCAAGATGGCAATGAGGGGCTCTGAGTCAGCCCTGAGGCTCTCCTGTAGGAGGTGTGGTTCACGAACTTCAGAATGACCTATGTTGGTGTAGTGAATTATTTAAAGTCTCTTCTAGCCATAATCTATAACTCCCACCAGACAATGTTTTTGCTTTGCTGGGTCTGCTAAGAGAAGGTGCGAGAAGACGGTGACAGTATGGCATGATGATTCAGCTGTGGATGTTAACAGAGTTAACTGTAATTGTAAAAACTTAAAACTCTATGTGTAGGGAAGATAGAGTCCTCACTGAATAGTTTTCATATTGTCTAGATGAGTCTGGTGAAAAGAAATGAGGAAAAGAGTTTTATGATTCAATAGTAATTGTTATCATGACTAATTGCGACTGTCACAATTGTAAAGGTAGAAGTTTTGTAACAAAAACGGGGGAGTAATTAATCTTACAGTCCAGAAACACAGGACTCGAGGATCATCAAGGGAGAAGAGCACAAGTGGAATGCGGGACCTTATCCAGAGAAGCAGAGACACCAGAGATGGGGACATGGAGAGAGTGAGCAGCTGAAAACTCTAGATTCATGGAAAGAGAGGGACTGAAAGCTGGCAGCCAGGAGGCAGACTTGCAGAATATACCCTTTGGTGGTGTAAATTATTATATATGCTGGAGTGTTAAAAAAAAAAAAAAAGAGCTAAAGTGTTGTTAACTGATGGTACATGGGGGGGATTATAATCATTGTAATGAAACAAGGTGTATGATTTGTTGAATGTAAAACTGATGATCAGCCCTGTAAACTTTCACTCAATTCACAATAAAAACTAAAAAAAAACAAAACTTGAAACTCCAGCATGGGGTAAAATAGTCACCTCAGACGAAGGAGGTAGGAGAACTTATTATCATTAGAGAAGAAATGTTAGGAGTGGAGCATGTCTTTTGGATCTAGAGCTCCTGAACACTGAACCTCCTTGATCCAGGGACAAAAAGCTGTGACACCGGAGGAGCGCAGAGAAGCAGCAGCAGCAAGAATCAGAACACAGAGACAGAGCAGTGGGCATCCAGCCATGGAGCAAGTAAAAGTGAGTGACTTTGGTCATGAGGCTTACTTGCAGATGGGTGTTCCTGGTGCTTAGTTGTGGGGGCTAGGTTTGCTGACCCACGGAGTTAAAGCTGGGTGCCTTCAGGCTGAGGTTTATGGTGGAATGATGTGTCCTACGAACATTTCTCAGCAGCCCTAAAAGAGCTTTGTAATATTAACCTGGCAGAAAAAAAGTCTGCCTGTGGGGATAGCTGAGGAGAGGCTGCCCTGACTGGAAGAACTACACCCTACACATTTCCGACTCCGAATTATTAACTTCCCTAATAAACAGAAACGGCTGCAAGCATACATTGACAGAGAACTCCCAGAGGTTCAAGCTGGATTCAGAAGAGGCCGTGGAACGAGAGATATTATTGCTGATGTCCGATGGATATTGGCAGAAAGCAGAGAATATCAGAAAGATGTTTACCTGTGCTTTATTGACTACGCCAAGCCTTTCGATTGTGTGGATCATGACAAACTATGGGCAACATTGTGAAATATGAGTATTCTGGAACACTTAATTGTGCTCATGAGGAGTCTGTACCTGGACCAAGAAGCAGCTGTTCAAACAGACGATGGGAACAATGGTTGGTTTAAAATTAAGAAAGGTGTGCGACAAGGTTGTATTCTTTCACCATACTTATTTAACCTGTATGCTGAGCAAATAATCCGAGAAGCTGGCTTATATGAAGAAAAACATGGTATCAGGATTGGAGGAACACTCATTAACAACCTGCAATATGCGGATGATATAACCTTGTTTGCTGAAAGTGAAGAGGACTTAAAATATTTACTGATGAAAATCAAAGACCAGAGCCTTCAGTATGAATTGCATCTCAATGTAAAGAAAACAAAAATCCTCACCACTGGACCAATAAATAGCACTCTTATCAACAGAGAAAATACTGAAGTTGTCAAAGACTTCATTCTTCTTGGATCAACTATCAACATTCACGGAAGCAGTCAAGAAATCAAATGACGTATTGCATTAGGCAAAACTGTTGCACGAGACCTTTTTCAAGTGTTGAAGAGCAAAGATGTCAGCTTGAGGACTAAGGTGCCCCTGACCCAAGCTGTAGTATTTTCAATAACCTCATATGCATGCAAAAGCTAGAGAGTGAATAAGTAAGACCGTAGAAGAATTGATGCTTTTGAGTTATGGTGTTGGAGGAGAATACTGAAAGTGCCATGGGCTACCAAAAGAACCAACAGATCTGTTTTGGAAGAAGTGTAGCCAGAATGCTCCTTGGAGGCCAAACTTGGTCTCTCATACTTCAGATATATTGTCAGGAGGGACCAGTCTCTAGAGAAGGATATGTTTGGTAAGGTGGAGGGTCAGAGAAAAAGAGGAAGACCCCCAACGAAATGGATTGGCCAAGTGGCAGCATTGATGGACTCAAGCGTGGCAACAGTAGTGAGATTGGCCCAGGATCGGGCAGTGTTTCGTTCTGCTGTGCATAAGGTCGTTATGGGTCGGTACCTACTCAATGGCACCTAACAACAACAACATGTTGTCTGAGTTCTGGGTGGTCATTGCAATGAACTACCAACCCCAAGTGAAGAGTAGTGAGGGTTGTCTGAGGAATGGTTTGGTGCCACATTTTGTTGCACCTGTGATACCCAACTCTAAGTCCTTCCCTGTTCTGGTTCTGATTTCCCTAGGTTAATGCTAAGTCAGGAGAGGTTTCCTGCCATACAAAAGCCTTGTATGCTGGTGCCCTGGGGCCCAAACAGGAGGAGAAGCATGGTGATGAGCTGGCTCAAGAAGACTGAGATTAAAGCCTGGACTGGGATTTGGAGTCAAAGGTAGCAGTGCAAACCATGGCATCTAAGGCCTCCTCTGGGATCAATGGAGAGGGCGTGGCCATCCCTGAGTTACATGGGGTAGGGTTCACAGTTTCTATGGTAAAGTCTATAGTGGTGCCAGTGGACTTGGCAAGTTCAGACGTAAGTTTAAGCTTGAAGTTAATTTTTGTTGCCTTTCTTGAGTCATGTCTTAAAGGGAAGACTGGAAACGTATATAGTTTAGCTTTTGTTTTTTAAATGTAATTTTTCAACAATTTCAGATTCACTGACTCGAGACAAATCATTTCCGGTGTTTTGGAAATGAAAATGTCTACCAGACACTGAGTTGTTATGAAATCTCTCCTTGAATTATCAGGAAGGAGAGTAAGTATCGCCTTCTATTCACACTTTTATTAGTTGAAACATAATTACTGTGACATATCTTGTGATTTTTTTACCGTACCGACTCAAATTTGAAAGCTGAGTCCTTTCAGTGGGCTCAACCAGCTTGTGTGGGAGAGTACAGTGATTCCCTATACTATTCACTTTTCTGTTACACTTCTGTGATGAGATGGTGGTCACTAACCCCTCTAGCCCAGCGCTGTGAGTGCTTTAAGGGTAGGTCTGATCTTATTTATTCTTCTGCCCCAGAGAAGAGTACATGGTAGGCATGCAGTGTCTGATGAACGAAAGAAGGAAAGGCCTATTACTGATACAAGATGTGATTTAGACTTTCCTTCCTTGGGTCTTAGAATACAACCTCCTTCATCTTCCCCACTTCTCAATTAGCAAAGGTAGGGACCCAGGGTGGCATTTTCGGCTCTACAAAAGCTACTTTATTACAGGTGTGGATTTTATTACACCTTTTAATCAGGTTAAAAAGATACAATTAGACAATGTCAGACGCAGAGTTAAGAATTCCAATATTATCTGGCTTAAGACATCAAATCTTACTTTGCAATCTAAGATGTCCACACTAGAACCCACCTTTCTAAGCTAGGACATTTTCCTCTTAACTGCTATTCTACAGGTTCTTGGTTCTATACTATTTGTGTTGCAGGTCAAGTTCAACTCAGCTATTCTCTGCTGTTCAGGGAAGCCCTTAAGAATTCATTGTTCTGGTTCAAGTTAAAAGAAGTATCAGAAAGCCCTCTGAGTCTCCAGATTCTAAGGCATATGTGGTTTATAAAGTCTGTAGAATTTTCCTCCTCTTAAACTCATATGTGCATACAGGAAAGCACTTTTATAAGCATAAAATATGCAGTGATACTAAGAAAGGAAATTCTACAAGATGCATAAAGGGAACTCCAGTTAAGGTAAAGTGCTTTCACATTCCATTTTCGATGCATAAGAGAAATAATGAAATCATTTTATTTGTGAAGAAGCAGTAGGGGTAGTTCTCAATCACAAAGAGGGGAAAAATCAGAGAGACTAACCAATTTCTAGAAAATAATTTATTATAGTTATGGTTTAACCCACTTAATTAAAATCATTTGAGGCTGCTAAGTGAGCCTTTATCAATTGCGCAGTGAAAGAAAATGAAATTCATCATCGTGGCGGATGTTGCTAGTTGCCAACCCCTGCCATTCTCCCTGCCAGCTGAACAGAGGCCCCGTGACAAAGCCTGAAAATCCCACTCTCCTCTGGTAATGTGACCTAATCTTGGCCAACAGGATTTAGGAGTAATCTGGAAGGGGATTTCTAGGGATGGAGACCTCAAGAAAGACTCCTTTTCTTCACTGTCATTAAAGAAACATGCTATGTGGAGACAAGACAGTCGTGTTGCAACATGGCAAGGAAGTCAAAGACTCTCAGAGAAGCTGACTGAGTGAACCGACATCTTGGAGATGCTGACCCAACCCTGGAACCACTTGTGGGTTTCAGGCTGCTTTGGGTTAGCCTGTTGATTCCAGGGCCTTTTTTTTTGTTGTTCCATATTGCATGATTTATCAAGAAAGAGATTATAGTTACTTGTATGTACATCTTACTGATGCCCAAGGGCAAAGGATAGGTATGTTTACTATGGCAGATAACATACAGTACCTTTACAGAATGTGTCTCATGGAATTTGAATGTGTTTCTGAATGAATGTTAAGTGGCTGTCTGTGATTGGAGCAAATATATATTTTTTGTTAGATGACAGAACTGAAAAGTTTTCCACTGGTATTCAATATTCAGGAAAGCCTCTTCAGAGGCAGCCAATGACATCAAGTACATTACAGAAACATTTACAGCATGAACAGAGGGGATACCAATACCAGAAAGAAAGAGGACGACAATAACCGCTTATGTTAAAACCAATGAAGCCAAGCTTTGGTAAACTGCATGCATCATGTGTACCAGTTGTTGGTCTTGTTAGTGCCATCGAGTTGGTTCCGACCCAGCGACCCTGATTAGGGTTTCCAGGGAACAACTGGTGGGTTTGAATTGCCGGCCTTGTGGTTCACAGTCCAGTGCTGATCCTACAGTACCATACCAGAAGTCCTCATATACCAGTAGGGCATGCTTTATTAGATACTAATTTAATGGAATTCAATACTTTGTTTGCCTTTGTGGTGTGTATATATGAGAGAGAGAGAGAGAATATTAGACTTTCAAATGAAACAGCAAAACTGCAGACAGGTTTGAATCTCATTACTATCTGTTAGAGTCAAATGACTCCAGTTTAATGTCTCTTGTGTAGACATCCTTGGCACCAATGCTCACAAACCACAGTTACTCAGAGTTACTGTTCTGGGTCACATGGTAGTCTGGTTAAATCAAGTGTCTGTTTTTGGAAACAGCAGCACCCTTCGTAGTTTTCTGTGTAAGCAGATATAATTAGTGTTGTGAAGAAGCAGTCGGGGTAGCTCTCAATCACAAAGAGGGAAGAAAAAACAAAAAAAATCAGAGAGAAACTAACCCTTTTCTGTTATTGTTGTTGTTATGTGCTATGGAGTTGGTTCCGACTCATAGCGACCCTGTACAGGGTTTCTGAGGCTGTAAATCTTTACGGGAGCAGGAAGCCTCATCTTTCTCCCACGGAACAACTGGTAGTTTTGAACTGCTGACACTGAGGTTAACAGCCCGATTTGTAACCATTACGCTACCAGAGCTCCTTAACCCTTTTCTACATAATATTAATTTATTATCATTATGTTGTTAAGTGCTGTTGAGTTGGTTCCAACCCACAGTGACCCTGTATAGGGTTTCTGAGGAGCGACTGGTAAGTTTGAACCACCTGTGATTCAAACCGACCTTGAAAGGATAGGAGACCTGGTGTGGAAGCATTTCAAGATAAATTCCAAGTTATCACCGAGGTGCTTTGGAGAGCTTTGCAGCTTGGACCGGCATGTGGTGATATCCTACAATGCCGTTGGCATTCTTGGTTGTTGTAACATGGTACTGAGTCCGTTCTGAGTCATAATGACCCTGCATAGGGTTTCCAAGAGCAGCTGGTGAGTTTGAACTGCTGACCTTGTGATTAGCAGTCAAGTACTTATCCTACAGTGCCACAGCATCCTTTAGCATCCTTTGTGTTGGTAAGTGCCTTCGAGAGTCAGTTCTGACTCAGAGCAACCTTATACAGGATTTCCAAGGAACAGATGGTGAATTTGAACTGCTGACCTTGCAGTTCAAAGTGACCTTGTAGTCCAGTGCCTTACTTATCCCACAGTGCCACACATCTTGGAGAACAAGGGCACCTGAGCTAGCTAGACACAAGGGGAGGACTCCTCTTCTCACTCAGCTCCTGCCCACACAGACTCTTGTTTGGAAAGAAGTAGAGATGCTCAAAGGGCCCACGTGACAGGGAAAGTCCTAGGATATGTTCTGGAAACACTGCTTCAGGAGGCAGTGCTCTTGGTCTCTTGAGTTCTACCAAGAAACACAAGACAAGTTGTGACAGTTTGTACTCAACTGCCTTCTAAATGCTGTTTGACAACCTGACATTCTTTAATAAGGCAGAGAGTTAACAATGGTGTTGTTGATGCTGTTAAGTGCCATCAAGTCGGTTCCGACCCATAGCAACCCTGTATAGATAGGGTTTCTGAGGGGCAGCTAGTGAGTTTGAACCACCGACCTTGTGGTTCAAAGCAACTTCACAAACCAGCGCATTAACCCACAGCATCACACCAAGATTCCAGAATTAAGCATGCTTTACATGTTTTAAGCAAGTTTAATTTCAGTCACTGCAGATGTTAACTCTAATTTGTAATTTAGTATTTCAGCCCATCGTGCAATTTAAATAAATTAAAAAATGATGGCTACACCGAGGACTTGATAAAAATTGAGGGAGGGAAGGGCGAGGAATAAGTGCACTACTGACTTTTCACAGTTGCTCTGGTTACTAAATACAAACGTCATTTTAATTGGTATGGAAAACTGTAATAGTGCGATCTGTTCTGGGGTAGGTGTGAATGGGGCCAATGGATCAAACCGTTTTTTTTTTTTTTTGCTCAAAAACAATTTTTGATGTTTATGTCTATGGACGAAGCATGCACACTTTGAGCAAAGAAATGAGCCTGCAGTGAGTTGTACAGTGCCCGGAAAAATGCCTGCTTAATGGAGCTACTGTTCCAAGTGCTACCTCTCTACACTGTGATGTGGGGCAGTGGGTACTAGAGGCTCCCTTAGGATAGACAGGAATCCAATAATGGCCCCATATATATAAATAACTGCATCATTCACAGCAAAATCCCTGGATGATCCGGACACGACTGAACACTGGGAGAGAAATGTTTGCCAAATTCATTTTCTGAATATGACTAACATTTTTTTCCTGCTGAGATGCAAAGTTACATATCCATCAGGAAAGGAGAAAAGGAGCTTGTGTGGACACTGGAGAAACCCTCTTGGCTAATGGATTTTGATGTTGAGAAAACAAACACTGACCAGGTCACGTGCTCACCAACTGTAACTCAATTACACCATGTCTCTAACTCTTCAGCCATTACTTTACAATTCGAAGGGCGTCAAAATCAGTTGCATTGATTTCCCTGTATAACAAAGCAGTGAGAACAATGCATTACATGCCATTTCACTCTCCTCAAATACAAAGTAATCACTGAGAAACCTGTACTACAGTACTGCTTCATTACCCCAAAGGATTTATCATCAAGTTCTTCAGTCCCTAACAGACGTTGCGGTGATTATTATTATTCTATTTGCTAGATATCGACTGTATTAATTAGAGATAATCCCGGTATGACAAACATGTTTTTCCAGAACTAATGACTTTTATGTCAGGCTGACAAGTATAATTAGGCAATAAATCCTCAATCAGTCTGGTTCAAATTGCTACAGGGAAGATGAGGTCTCTGCCATCCTTGTCAATTTACGTATAAAATATGTATGAATGCTATTTCCAAAGACAGGAGGTGGCTAAAGGAATTCAGAATTTATTCTGCACGAACACACACTTTAAAATAGTCACATTTCACATAAGTGCCCCGACTGTGGCTACTAAGAAAAAGTCACAGAGAGCTCACCCGATGATGTCATCAAAATCCGCAGTATTTCACAGTAACACAAAATGATAAGCCTATTTGTGAGAGACAATGACTTTGAACTTGGCACTTGTCCCTGCTGCTTTTGTCCAGGATTGGCTCCCAGAGCCTTACAATAAACCTTGGCAGAGAACCTGATGCATGCCCAGCACTGGGATGAGGCAGACATAGTCAAAGAGCCTGGCAAACACAGATGCCACAAAGGGTAAGAACAATTCAAAGAGAACCCAATTCTAATTTTGGGGTTTCTTCTAATTACATGGAAGCTTGATTCAGTTGGGGGCTTTTGTCACAAGGAAGGACCCTGGGGGTGCAGTGTTAAGTGATGTCGAGTCAGTTCTGTTTAAGTGACCCCGTATAGGGTTTCCAAGGAGCGGCTGGTGAATTTGAACCACCAACCTTGTGTTCCAGTGCTTTATCCCACAGCGTCACACCAATCAACGAAGAACAGTTCCAACCCAACAGTTGTTCAATGGGATGAGATGTCAATCTACTTCAGTACTCTATCCTACAGGAAAGCTATGAGCCAAAATCGACTCTATGGCAGTGGGTTTGGTTTTGGGTTGTGGTTTTCAGTCACAAGAGACCATCTGACACTAACATACTCAGAGCTCTGAAGGCATAAAAGCATGAAACAACAAGAACCGAAGATGGAGACGGTATGAAGAGCACATTTGTGTGGAGATGTTTCTGTGAATTCTGCCATCTACAATTTGATAAGCAGTTCCTGGAAAACAGAAACCTCCATTCTTTTAATCAGTCTTGAATTCAGACAGTACATTGTGTGGTAAAAAGCTTCCATCAGACTGGATCTAAATTTCCTCTTCATCTTCTTTGGGCTGTGTGACCCTAAACAAGTTGCTTCAGTGCTCAGTGTGCCTCCATTGTATCAACTGTCCAAGCTCTGGTTTTAAGTCCCAGGGATGATCACTGTGAAGGACTCAGATGCTTTAGCCAGACACTTCTCCATCCACTTGGTTCGTCACAAACCAATGAACAAGTGGAAGGTTCATATCCATGCTCATATGCTTTCTTATTGTGCTTGACAAAGACACAGAGGAGCTTAACAACACAATCAGCCAACTGGACCTCATAGATGTGTATAGAACATTCCACCCAACAACAGCACAATACACATTATTTTCCAGGACATGTGGAACATTCTCCAGAATAGACCATGTATTATGCCACAAAACAAGTCTTCATAAATTTACAAACAACAAAATAGTACAAAGCATCTTCTCAGACCACCATGCTATCAAATTAGAAACCAACAATAGGAAGACCAAGGCAATAAAGTCAAATACATGTAATTTGAATAACATCCCACTGAAAAGCATCTGGGTAGTAGAAGAAATAAAACGTGAATTCACAAAGTTCCTAGAAACAAAAGAGAACAAAAACACAACATACCAAAATTTGGGAGGCATGGCGAAAGTGGTCCTGAGAGGACAATATATTGCAATAAATGCACACATCCAAAAAGAAGAACGAACCAAAATCAACACATTAACACAACATCTCTAACAACTAGAAACAGACCAGCCAAGTAAACAGAAGAAAAGAAATAATAAAGATTAGAGCAGAAGTAAATGAGACAGAAAACAGAAAAACCACAGAAAGAATCTACAGGACAAGAAGCTGGTTCTTTGAAAGAATTAATAAAATCAACAAACCATTGGCGAACCTAACAAAAGAAGAGGGAGAAGGCACAAATTACATGCATAAGGAACCACATGGGTGATGGCACAACAGAACCAATAGAAATAAAAATGATAAAAACAGAATATTATGAAGAGCTGTACGCCAACAAATTTGAAACCCTAGAGGAGATGGACACATTTTTAGAAAAGCACAACCTACCTAAACTTATACAGAGTGAGGTAGAAAACTTGTACAGACCTATAACAAAGGAAGAAACTGACCAGATCATCAAAAAACTCCCAACCAAAAGAAGTCCAAGTCCAGATGGCTTCACTGGTGAGTTTTACCAAACATTCAGGGAAGAGCTGTCACCAATTCTACTCAAATTACTTCAGAATATAGAAGAGGATAGAAAACTTCCTAAAACATTCTATGAAGCAAGTATAACCCTCATATCAAAACCAGGGTAGGACATCACTAAGAAAGAAAACTATACACCAATATCCCTCATGAACATAGATGCAAAAATTCTCAACAAAATCCTAGCCAACAGAATCCAGCAACACATCAAAAAGATAATACATCATGACCAAGTGGGATTCATATCAAGGATGCAAGGATGGCTCAACATTAGAAAAACAATCAATGTAATCCTCCCTGTAAGAAAAAGGGAAAAAGAACCACATGATCATATTGATTGATGCAGAAAAGGCATTTGACAAAATCCAACATCCATTCCTGATAAAAACACTCAACAAAATAGGAATTGAAGGGAAATTCCTCAACATAATTAACAGAATATATACAAAACAAAGGAGCTCTGGTAGCATAGTGGTTACGAATCCAGTTGTGAACCTTAAGGTCAGCAGTTTGAAACTACCAGCTGTTCAACAGGAGAAAGATGAGGCTTTCTACTCCCGTAAAGATTCACAGCCTCAGAAACCCTGTTTAGGGTCACTGTGAGTCGGAACCGATTCCACAGCACTTAATCACCACCACCACCACCATATACTAAACAACAGCCAACATCACTTTCAATGGAGAGAAACTGAAAGCCTTCCCCTTGCTAACTCCTATTCAGTATTGTTTTGGAAGTCTTAGCCAGAGCTATAAGGCAAGAAACGGAAATGAAAGGCATCCAAATTGGCAAAGAGGAAGGAAAACGCTATTTGCAGATGATATGATCCTATACATAAAAGGCCTGTTATTGTTCGTCCTTGGGCCATATTCTCAATCTATTTCCAGACACATAAACTACTACATCTACCCTAAAATGTTGTTGAAAAACTCAGATGTTCTTTCTAAAATACCCAGAGTGCAGTGCCCAACACAATAACTATTATAATCAATTATTTTGATTAGTATAATATTCATCAACTCTACCAGATATTATAATACTTAACTTTACAGTGTCCTTTGTAAGTCAAAGAATAATTAGGTAATTGTTGTTGCTGGTAAGTGCCATCCAGTTTATTCTGACTCATATAGGGTTTCCGAGGAGCAGCTGGTGAGTTTGAACTGCCAACCTTGCAGTTTAAACAGACCTTATGTATGAATGCTTACCCTGCAGCACCATACCAGCACTCCAATTAGGTAATCATTTACAAAATTAGTATGAACTTTCTAATCTGGTTCTTCATCACAGAAAGATCTACTATTATTAATCTCTGAAGGATCCTTCGTGAGAAATCAATGGATATACCAGCACTGTATTTATGTAAAACATGTATATACATAAGAAATGATAACCTAGAGTACACAGTTTTCTTTCCCTTGCTACTTTCACCTGGCAATGTAACTTACAGAATGGTTGATATTTGTAGCCAGAGTGTGGGCCCATTCTTTTTGATGCATAATGCACCTGGACTTATTTAATAAACCTCTTTTGGACAGACATTTGTATTGTGTGTGGGTTTTTCTGTTTTGTTTTGTTTTTTTATTTTACAAGCAATGGTTCAATAAATAACCATATATTTATTTTGAGTATAAGGGGATATGTCCAGAGGATAAAAACCCAGAAATAAAATTGCTGGATCAACTGGTATGTGCAATTTAAATTCTGAAAATTTTTGTTAAACACTTTTCATGTGAATTATACCAATTTAGTTTTCACTAGAAGTACATGAGAGTGCTTCCCCATACCCTTACCAACATAAAAACGTATTAAATGTTAGGATCTTTAACCCTATGGCATGTGAAATATGTTATCTCTTTCTGCTGTTAATGTAATTTCTATTATTTTGATGCTGGACATGTTTTTAAATGCTTAAAATTTCTATTCTTTGTCTCTATTATCAATGATTTATATTCTTTCCTCATTACTCTTTGTGTTGTTGGTCTTTTCCTTATTGATTTGTTGTTAGG
>NW_006408585.1:12670483-12679281 GCF_000296735.1 Chrysochloris asiatica
GGGGGTACAGTGACTCTCTGTATACCTTCTATCTTGTTTTGATGTTTCCTACCTCATTCAATATTTTGTCCAAAGAATCCTTCAGTATTTCAAATCAAGTCTTGAATTTTTTCCCCAGTTCTTTCAGTTTGAGAAACGATGAGCATGCTCTTCTCTTTTGGTTTTCTAACTCCAGGTCTTTGCACATTTCATTGTAATATTTGACTTTGTCTTCTTGAGTTGTTCTTTGAAATTTTCTGTTGTACCTTCCTCACTTCTTCCATTTGCTTTAGCATCTCTACACTAGAGAGCAAGTTTCAGAGTCTCTTCTGACATCCATTTTGGCCCTTTCTTTGACTTGTAGACATTCTTCATATGTTTCTTTTTTGAAAAAAAAAAATCCAATTCTTTGACATGAGTTGCAAATTTCCACCTTAATTTGTGCTTTGACTTTATTGGTTGCATTTGATTTTAGAGTCCTGGTGTGGCACTGTCCGATAAGCAGTGGACTGCTAACTGCAAGGTTGGTGGTTCAAAACTACCAGTCACTCTCAGAAACCCTATACAGGGTTGCTATGAATCAGAAATGATTTTATAACAATTAGCAACAACAACAACAACAATTTTTTACTTTATTTCTGCCAAGCAGACTTTTCTTCTGAAGTTTATACAAGTCAAACTTACCAGTATTTTTTTCTATGCTTTAAGGGCTTTTACCAATTTGTCTTTCTTCACTGCCAAACTAGGCAAATAAGTTCCCCAACTTTCTTTACTACATTACTTTTTTTTTATATTGAAATTTTTTAAAATCTTCTTTTAGTCGAGTTGTGATCTTCAAGCCATCAAAGCTAGGTTAAATGGGTACTATCTGCATGTTTGGGCATTCTTGTGCATCTCCCCACACTTCATATCAGCTGGATGCTCCACTCTCAGCTCTAGCTCTCCTCTGTGGCTATGTCCTTGTCCATGGGCTCAGGAGTCCCCAGAGCTCACCACACTTCAGACCAACCAGCCCTTCCTCTTCTCCCTCATCTCCAGGTTGATGGGAGTCTATGGAATGTGGTCGAACTCAGTCCATTGTTGCTTTTCCCCCACTTCCACTTACAGTAGACCAACATGGTCACCATCAAGCTTAAATGGCTGCTCGTGTGTTCCCTTTGAGTTTCAGTCTTAAAGGGGGGTTTGTCCTGAAGGGACTTGATTGCTTGCCTTGATGGCTCCCTGGCGAACATCTTGCTTGCCACTGTAGTAACCATTCAGACTGCCATTTTTGTTTTTCCCTGCTCGTCTTTCTTTCAAGAAGTATCTTCTGCTCCTCTAGCTGTTCCAGGCTGGTCTGTTTGTCTTTTTAAGTGGGAATTTCCCACCTCAGAAGGTTCTGGATGGGGATAAGGATTCCACCTAAGGTCTTATACACTACAAAGGCTCCACAGGAAGTCTCTTTCACTGGGCAAGTTCTAGCACCCCTTTTAGGTCTTCCAATATGTTATAGGCTGAAGACGGGCTTACAAGCTTTCTATAATCATGTTTCTGGATAATTCATTTCTCTCCCACTCAAGTGTCTACTTTACAATAGTAGGTAAGGGAAACAAATATTCATAAGACAGTCAAGCATCTTAACATTATTTCCCCATTCAGACTATGCCTCAGCCCCTGTATCACAGAGTACTGCTGCTCCAAGGTTGAGCATGCATCACTAGTTACCTCTGTCCCATTTAACCCATGCAAATCTGCTTAAGTGTTTCCCTATCTATCTTGTTTTTCCATCCTCCTTGCTCTTCATGTGTACCGCCCTCCCCAACACCCAAACTATGATGTGTGTATCCCCTATCCTGAACTCTGTCATCCCCTCCCCTCCCTCCCACTCCTGGTAACCTACAATTTTTTTTTTTCTTTCTTTTTCATATGAGTATCTTTTCTTAAGCTTTTAAATAATGGTCTTATGCAATATTTATCCTTTTGTGACTAATTTCACTCAGCATAATGTTCTCAAGGTTCATCCATGCTATGCAGTAGCTAGCAGCTTCCTTGCTATTCTTCAAGATAGCATAATATTCCATTGTGTGTATGTACCAAAGTTTGTTTATCCATTCTTCCATTAATGGGTACTTAGGCTAGCTCCATCTTTTTGCTATTGTGAATAGTGCTATGATAAACATTGGTGTGCAGGTATTTACTTGTGTTCTAGCTCGTATTTGTTGTGGGTATATACCAAGTAGAGGAAATACTGGATCATAAGGTATTTCTATTTCCAACTTTCTGAGGAAGTGCCACACTGTTTACCAGAGTGGTTGGACCATTTTGCATTCCCACCAGCAATGTAGGAGGGTCCCAGTCTCTCCACATCCTCGCCAGCATTTACAACTCTCTGCTTTTTCGAACTTTGCTGCTACTGCTGGTGTGAGATGATATCTCACTGTTATTTTGATTTGCATCTCTCTAGTGGCTAATGATGGTGAACATTCTTCCTATGTTTGTTGGCTCCCCAAATGTCTTCCTTGGTGAAGTGTCTGTTCATGTTCTGTGCTTATTTTTGAATTGGGTTATTTGACTTTTTCTTGTAGCAGTATTGTAGTTTCCTATAGAGTTTAGAGACTGGTCCCTTGTCTGATATGTCATTGCAAATGATTTTTTCCCATTCTGTGGGCTCCCTTTTTACTGTTTTGGTGAAATTTTTTGATGCACTTAAGTACAGCATTACTTTTTATACTTAAAAATAATTACTTTGGAAAAAACTGAGTCTTCTGATTCATGAGCATAGTATATCACTCTGGTTATGTAATACTTTAATTTCACTCAACAATTTTGGAGTTTTCAATATACAAACCTTATACATATTTTGTTAGATGTATCCCAAAGTGTTTTATCTTGTTGATGTTACTTAAAAGATTTTTAAATTTCTGAACTTTTCTTTTAATTTTTTTCCCACATTATGAACTGTGGTTTCTTGCTTTACCATCTGTATTGTACATGGTCACTTGTTGTTGCTAAGTGCCGTCAAGTTGGTTCTGACCCATAGCAACCCTGTATAGGGTTTCTAAGGAACTGCTGGTGAGCCTGAATTACCAATCTTGCAGATCAAACCAACTTTGCAGTCAAGCACATTAACACACAGTGCCACACCACAGGCATGATCACTTAGAAGGTTTGTATTTTCATTATTGTAGTTACTTTTATGTATGTTGTTGTTAAGTGCTGTGGTTTCAGTTGCAACTAACAGTGACCCTCTATAGAGTTTCTGAGGAGGAGCTTGTGGATTTGAACTGTAGACCTAATGGTCAGCAGTCAAGTATCTTACAGTGCCACATCAGGACTCCACTTTTACATATGTTGTTGTAAAGTGCTGTTGAGTTGGATCTGACTCATAGTTACCCTATGAGTATAGGGTCCAAGAAGCGGCTGGTGGGTTTGAACCAACAACCTTTGGTTTGCAGTCGAGTGCTTATCCTACAGTGCCACAGCCAAAACTATAAAAATACGGTTGTACCCATCAACTCTCTAAAAAGAGACTATTTATCTTTACCATCCTCCTTCACCCACTTTCAATTGACTGTAAAGTGCGTATTGCTGTTTGCTTTTACACCTTTAAATATATTTATGATAACTTCCAGTTTTAATGGTATTTTTTCTCCCAGCCATAAAATGTAGACACCAGCATGGTTACACCATCTCAGATTTATATTATTCCAAATATCTTTTAAATGTATACCTGACCGACAAATACTAATCAACATGCAAGAATTCAGGGTTTTATTAAATAAACTACCAGAAGCAAAATGTCAGTCAAACAAGAGGCTGATGGAGAACCTATCACAAAGGAATTGGCCATTAACACTGAACTCACCTCTGCTTTATAGGATTAAAATGAGAGAAAATTACTGCTGCAGAACAGAACGTAAGTGTTATAAACCGACAATGTAGAAATAATAGGCATAATAAAAAATGAGAGAAAGGCAGAAAAGGTAAGAGGTAGTATATGCATGATAATACCTCTGTATTTTATAGAGAAAGATGTGGTCATCTGCTTCTATAAATAGTACAGACTTATAAATTCTACATACAGGAAGCTCTACTTTGTCCTATAGGGCTGATCTGAGTCAGAATCGACTTGCTGGCAATGGGCTTGAGTATTGGAAAGCAGTCTTGCTTCTGTAGATTAAGAAATCCCTGCAAAAAAGAATCAAAGCATCTAATGTACCGCAGACACCTTTGGAACAACGCACCGGTACCAAGACAAAAACAAAGCTTATAAGCCTTTGTCTCATGACCTATTGACATGTTATCAGGACATCACGAGAAGGACATCATGCTTGATAAAGTAGGGGCAGCACAAAAGAGGAAGACTCTCAACAAAATGGACACAGTGGCTGCAACAATGAACTCAAGTGTAACCACAACTGTAAGGATAGTGCGGAGGCAGGCAGTGCTTTATTCTGTTCTACGTACACTGCCATGAATGGGAGCTACCTCTATAGCATCTAACAACAACAAGAGAAAAACATGACTAAAAGGGTATTACACACATTTCTCCTTGTGGATTTTTCTACATTGCAATTTTTACATCCAGCCTAGATTTCTTAAGATTATGGACCAGAGCCCTCAAAGAGAGTATGTAACACATGAATCACCGAGGTGATGACGACAGACTATACCAGTGGAAAAAGACAGTCTGGTGCTCAGCTCTAACATCAACTATAAATCCTTATTAAAGCCTTACAAATCTAACCAGAGAAAAGATTTTCAATGTTTTATTTCATTTAATGTTTGCATTCTATCTATAGGTATGAATTATGTGACCTGTCATTATTAAAATTAAGATTACATTCCTTCAGTAATAAGATGGCATGGGGCATTGCAGAGAAAATACTCTGACATATATATGTATTTTAAATGTAGATAATTCATTTACACATAATTAAAAAATCAACGTGAAAGGTAAAAATGTCTTGATACACTTAGGATACAGATCTGATGTGGTTATTAAGTCAATAAGAATATTACTATGGATTAAAAGGTCTATCTGTGTAGTGAGTAACACAGCATTTAAAAAAGGCCCTTCCTCTAAAGCACTTTTTGGAAAGAGCCAGTATACAAAAATTCAACAAACAACATAAATGTGGTGTTATCTAATGGATGACGCCTGTACTGAATGACAAACCCCTAAGATGCCACCTAACAAAACAAATTTCAAGAATAAAACTATGTGACCAGAACAGAGCAATCTCATTTATGACACATAAAAAGAAATCATTCTTCACTCAATATATCTGTATGTTAAATTTAATTAGATTAGTACTCTGCATACATAAAAAAATCTTCTGTTTAGATACAACTCTAGGGAAAAATAAGAAACTCAAAACCAATTTTTAAAACAAATAAACATCTACACCTTAATCACCAAAGTAGTAATCATTTCTGCTTATATAGTACTTTGAAGATCGTTTTTATGTGTACCAGTTTACTTATCATGTGATCTGTACAACCACAAGGCGAATGTTATTAGGCCATTTTGTAAATAAGGAAACTGACTTGGAAAGAAAGTGTTATTTAGAGGAAGGTGCACTAGTGGCTAAGAAATGCAGTTAAGCACTTCTAGCTTGTCTGCAGTAGAAAGATGTGGCAGTCTGCGTCCACAAAGTTTCCACAAAGGGAAGCCTATGTGCAGTTCTACTCTGTCCTCTAGGGTTGCTTTGAGTCACAATTGACTTGAGGGAAATGAGTTTGGGTTTGTTTGTTTTATTTATAGTAGTAGGAGGAAGAGGGTGTCTGTAGTAGTTAATTCATCATGGGTAGAAGTGGGACTCTTGTTTTGCAAGTTTCTTAGAATTTATTACTTATCTATGACTGTATATATTTATAGAGAACATTCAATGCACATGAAGTGATAACAATTTTAAACATAAACTTCTTGAATTAATACAATGACATTAAATATTAATTAATATGCTAATTTAGTTCTCTTTATTCTGTTTTCTTCTGGACATTTAATTGTTGTTGTTGTTGTTGTTAGGTGTCATCGAGTCGGTACCAACCCATAGCAACCTTATGCACAGCAGAATGAAACACTGCCTGATCCTGGGCCAACCTCACTAATTGTTGCCACGCTTCAGTCCATCGATGCTGCCACTTGGCCAATCCATCTCGCTGGGGGTCTTCCTCCTTTTCTCTGACCCTCCACCTTACCAAACATGATGTCCTTCTCCAGCGACTGGTCCCTCCTGACAATATGTCCAAAGTATGAGAGATGAAGTTTGGCCATCCTGGCCTCCAAGGAGCACTCTGGCTATACTTCTTCCAACACAGATCTGTTGATTCTTTTGGCAGGCCATTTAATAGATGCTTGTATTTGTTCAATTTACCAGTTTACTGTGTTTCTCCTAGATCTCAGTAGAAGGTAAACTCTTGAGAGGGCAGAAGCTCTTTCCAGGTTATTTATTGCTTTTATATCTAGTACCTTGGACAGTTCTTGGCACACACAAATAGGCAACTATTTTAGGAGACTATCAAGGATCTCTGGTACTGTAGTGGTTATGAATCGGGCTGAGAACAGCAAGGTCAGCAGTTTGGAACTACCAGCTGCTCCACAGGAGAAAGATGAGGCTTTCTGCTCCTGTAAAGATTTACAGCCTTGGAAACCCTGCTTAGGGTCGCTATGGGTCAGAATTGACTCGACAGCACTTAACAACAACAACAACATCATCTACTGGTAGCATAGTGGCTATGAATCAGGCCACGAATCGCAATGTCAGCAGTTCGAAACTACCAGCTGTTTCATGGGAGAAAGATGAGGCTTTCTGCTCCCATAAAGATTTACAGCCTCGGAAACCCTGTACAGGGTCGCTATGAGTCAGAACCGACTCCACAGCACATAACAACAACATCATGTACATAAGGAGCTCTGGTAGCGTAGTGGTTACGAGTCGGGCTGCCAACCTCAAGGTCAGCAGTTCGAAACTACCAGCGGCTCCGCAGGAGAAAGATGAGGCATTCTGCTCCCGTTAAGATTTACAGCCTCGGAAACCCAGTACAGGGTTACTATGAATCGGAGTCGACTCCACGGTACTTAACATCATGTACATAGGAGCTCTGGTAGTGTAGTGGTTACAAATCAGGCTACGAATCGCAAGGTAAACAGTTAGAAACTACCAGCTTTTCCATGGGAGGAAAGATGAAGCTTTCTGCTCCCGTTAAGATACACAGCCTCAGAAACCCTGTACAGAGTCGCTATGAGTCAGCACCGACTCGACTCCACAGCACACCACTACCACCACCACCACCACCATCAGGTACATAAGGAGGTCTGGGAGCATAGAAGTTATGAGTTGGTCTACTAACCTCAAGGTCAGCAGTTCGAAACTACCAGTGGTTCCATGGGAGAAAGATGAGGCTCTCTGTTCCCATAAAGATTTACAGCCTCAGAAACCCCTATACAAGGTCATTATGAGTCGGAACAGACTCCACGGCACCTAACTACAGCCACCGCATCCACCACCATGTATATATCTATACTGGTGTGGCTTTTATCAAATAAGGATATTCAGCCTCAACATAAACCTTTGTTAAAAAATTGAGAGACAAACATATCAAAGTTTATATATGAGTGGTTTTAAAAGGTCTGTGGAAAGATAATCTTTGAAGCCCCCTTGTGTATGTGTGTAAAAAGTTCACAGAAAAATTCCATTATATCTCAATTAAAAATTTGCATGAACTTTTGGAAGCCCACTTGGAAACACACACACAAAGGAGAGTATATTTTTAAAAAATGCTACAAAATCAGAGAACCTTAATTAAAAATATCAAAATGTGTAGCTACGGTTTTTCAACATACTTTCCCTTCCAGGTCTAAACACTCCTGAAGGTAGTGTTTCCATCTTTCTAACCCTTCCTCCAAAGAATTCTGCATTCTTAAGTTTACATCATGTCAAAATGGCAGTCTGGCATCCTCAAGGGACTCAAACTGTGTTCCTTATAAATATTCTTGGAGTCTGGGGAACACAAAGAGGTCTGAAGGGGCAAGAGTCAGGCAGTAGGGCTGTAGGGTATAAGGTTTCCAACAGAAATATCCACTGTCGTGATAGGGAAAAAAAAAAAATCCTCAAAATAGTTTTCCCATCCTTTTTCTTACCAAATCAGATTTGTTTTCTTAAAACTTTTCAAAAGTTCCCAGGATCATCCTGTGTCCTTGGAGAAAATCTATCATGATTGTTGTTGGTGTGTCACCGAGTTGGTTCTGACTCACTATGACCAGGGTTTCCAAGAGATTCTGGTAGGTTTGAACTGCCGACCTACATTGTAGTTAGCTGTCCAGTGCTTATCCTGTAGTGCCACATCAAAACTGTTGTTGTTAAGTGCTGCTGAGTCGGTTCCAACTCATAGTGACGCTGTGTAGGTTTTTTGAGGAGCAGCCGGTAGGTTTGAACTGTTGACCTTGTTGTTCACAGTACAGTGCTGATCCTACGGTGCCATACCAGGATTCCACATCAAGATTAGATCTTTGGAATTCTGAAAAACAGTCACCATAACCTTCTGAGCCGATCTCTTTGCATTTACCCAGCATCTCCCCCTCAGAACCACTGTTCTGATGTACCGTTTAGTGAAGGCACCTTAACAAGACTTATAAAGTGCTTTCAAGTTGGCTCCAACTCATAGTGAGCCTGTACAGTGTTTCACAGAAGGTACTAGGTGAATTTGAACTGCTGACCTTGTGTGGTTCAAACCGACCTTGTGGTCCAGTGCTTACATTACAAAGCCACACCGGGACTTATTAACAAAAGGAAGACACGTATAGTCCTGAAAGAGTTTGTCTACAGCCATCTACT
>NW_006408585.1:12679421-12687371 GCF_000296735.1 Chrysochloris asiatica
ACACACACACACACACACACACACACACACACACACACGTATATATGTACATCAGATTCCAACACCTAATTTCTGGACATACCCTTTCTCTAAAATAACACTGGGCTTACTCTTCCAATTAATTTTTGTTATGAAGTGAAAAATACAGTTTGTTTTTCCTAACTAAGATTGACTATACCATGTCCACCAACACTCATCTGATGTTACAAGCTAAATGTGATTTCACATAAGTAATTTTATAACTGTATTTTCTAAGACGTCTTTCAAAACTTGTTGACATGTGATTGGACAGCTTTAGCTTATTTTAATGTACACATGTATTCCAATAAAGACTGCATAATTAATTAACACAGTGTGGGGAACATCTTTGTTTCGGACAGTCTTACACTAAAAAAAATAGGGCTACACGCCATTAAACATAAAAATAGATTTTAAAGCTTAAATACTTTTTTTTCAAGCCTGTTGTTGATAAATGCCACCTTATAGCGATAGTTCTGACTTATACTGACCAGATATAGTGCTTCCAAGGAGTGGATAGTGGGCTTAACTGCTGACTTTGAGGTTAATAGTGCCATGCTTACCCTACAGAGCTACACCAGCACTCCAAGGTCTAGTTACCATTTTACCACTCTACCTTCTGCTAGGGTGGCTGTCTATTTGTCTCTATGTTATTAGACTGCACAAAGTCTGGTATAGGAAACACTCAGAAAGTGTCTGTTGACTGAAAAAAAAAACCTATTCAACCAGAAGTCTCTGTTCTCCTAAGTATTCTAGATGGCTGAGATTTTATTACCTGGTGTTATTCTCAAACTAAGTCAATTTAAAATTCTCAAAGTTCTATTTTATAATCCATTCATGCCTCAGTATGGGAACAAAAAAAAATGCACAGTAGTAATGATAAACAATGTGTAGAGCCTCAAGTTGTCATATCAATGTAGACAAGTTGACGAGATGAATATACACTAAGCAACTGAAATATCACATGTGACTTCTCTTGATGTACAGCCCCCAGAGCCTTAAACAACTTGTCCTGTGAAACAAGGAACACACTCGGAATGGTACACCCAACATTCCCCAACACCGATGCTCAGAGGCCTCCTTTCCATAGTGGTATATGTCAGACACTTGAGCTGGTTTTGTTGAGCAGTTGTAGAGGCTAGAAGGTACTGAGGGACTAAGTAAGAGAGGGTGTTGGGTGAAACTGGTGCTTTCACAATTACAGCTCCACAACACTCCCTGCGCCACAACTAACCAACTGGTGTTTGCTGTCTGATGTTGAGAAGCTTCAGGCTTAGATGACACACTAGGACCGTCCCGGTAAGTTTTCCTTTGCTGAGCTCTTTATGAAAGCAAGTTGCTATGTCTTTTATCTAATCACCAACCTTTTGGCTTACAACCAAGCACTTAACCATTGTGCCACCAGTGCTCCTCGCTAGCCAACTAATGGAGATTATAACACCTGTGTCTCATAAAACTGTTAGAGGCATTAAACATAAAACTCTGAAAATGACTGCTATTTTATCTTAAATGAGTCACTTGACTTTCATCTATGATGATGTTCCATGGTTTCTGAGATAAAATTAAGAGAAGATAAACTTCAATTATTTTTAAGCGTAAAGTGCTTGTTTAGTATTATGTTACCATCTTTCTTGGAGGCTAACTCCATTTATGAATGGAAAGAGGTACACTAAAGTTAAGTAAGAAAGTCAAATTCTGTTACGGTATAAGAGCTCGATTGGGGTCCTTTGCCAGGCCAACATTTCTCTACCCTGCTAATTACTGGGAGTGTTTGGCAGCCCACTGTTGGCTACTGATAATTCACATTGGAACCCTTTACTGGAGGGCTTCCTGTGGACCACCTAATCGAGATAAGCCCAAGAGATGACATTCCTTCCCTGGGGACAGCTTGCAAACTACAACTAATGAAAAGGGCAGATGTCCTGTCTCAAGATGGGTCTGTTGTGAGGACTCGCATCATACTTCAGAGCATAAGGCAAGACTTCTGTTAAACATTCACATTCTCACTTTCTTCGCTTTCTCTATTCTGTTTTCTTCATTTTCTTATATGTTTCTCTTGATAATGCTTCTCAACAAATCACTCGCATAGGTCTTGTTTCTAGGGAACCTAATCTAAGACATCACCAATATCGTCTAGTTTTGACTTACAAAGCTAAAGTCTGACAATCATTGTAAATAGGAATCTCTCTGTACAGGATTTCCAAGGGTGGCCTAGGCTTTTATTAAGGTCCAAGGGTATATCAGAACAGTGTTTCCCAGTCTAGCCAATGCTAGCTTACCAAAAAGAATTGGTTGAGGTTCAACCATTTCAGGAATCCTGGTGTGGCTCTGTGGGTTAATGCACCAGACTGCAAAGCCGTTTGAACTGCAAAGTCGGTAGTTCAAGATCACCAGATCCTCCTTGGAAACCCTATACAGGGTCACTGTGGGTTGGAATCCACTTGACGGCACTTCACATCAACAATATGATTAAGAACCAATGGTATGGAAGAAGTCCAAGCTGCACTGGAAGCATTAGTGTAAACCAAGGCTCCAGGAATGGATGGAATCAAATTGAAATGTTTCAACAAACTGACATAGGGCTGAATGAGCTCACATGTGGTCAACCAATAACCTCATATGCATGCAAAAGCTGGACAGTGAATAAGGAAGACTGTAGAAGAATTGATGCTTTTGAGTTATGGTGTTGGAGGAGAATATTGAAAGTGCCATGGGCTGCCAGAAGAACCAATACATCCACTTTAGAATAAGTGCAGCCAGAGTGCTCCTTGGAGGCCAGGATGGCCAAACTTTGTATCTCATACTTCGGACATATTGTCAGAAGGGACCAGTCACTAGAAAGCCAATGGTACTAAAAGAAGTCCAAGATGCATTAAAGGCATTGGCAAAGGACAAGGCTCTGAGAATTAACAGAATAAAAATTGAAGTCTTTCACCAAATTGATGTAGCACTGGATGCACTCACCTATGGCAAGAAATTTGGAAAACAGATAGCTGGCCAGATAACTGGAAGAGATCCTTATGTGGGCATATTCTAAAGAGAGGTGAAGCAATGGAATTCAGAATCATCAGACAATATCATTAATATAATGTGCAAGTAAAATTTTGCTAAAGATAGCATTCAAAAACAGCTGAAAGAGTCAAACTTGATTTAGACAAGGATGTAGAATCATTGTTGACGTCAGATGATCTTGACTAAAAACAAAAGAATCTAAGAAAGATGTTTGCCTGTGATTTATTGACTATACAAAGACTTTTGACTGAGTGGATCATGACAAGCTATCGACAGCATTGTGGAGAATTGGTATTCTGGAACACTTAATTGTGCTTATGAGGAACCTAAACATGAACTAAAAGGCAACTGCTAGAACAGAACAAGGGATCACTGAATGCTTTAAAATTAGGAAAGGTATGCAACAGCGTTATATTCTTTCATCATACTGATTCAAACTGTATGCTGAGGAAATAATCTGAGAAGCTGGTATATATGAAGAAGAATGTGGCAACAGGATTAAAGGTAGACTCATTCATTAACAACCTGTGAAATGCAGACGATACAATTCTGCTTGCTGAAAATGAAGAGGACTTAAAATACTTACTGATAGTGATGAAAGACTTCACTTTAGGTTGCACTTCAATGTAAAGAAAACAAAAACCCTCACTACTGGAACAATAATATCTTGATCATTGGAGAAAAGATTGAAGGTGTCAAAGACTTCAGTTTGCTTGGAACCACTATCAACACCTATAAAAGCAGCAGTCAAGAAATCAAATGAGATATTGGGCAAATCTGCTGCACAAGACCTCATTAAAGTGTTCAAGAGCAAAGATGTCACTTTGAGGATGGAGGAGTACCTGATCCAAGCCATGGTATTTTCAACAGCTTTATATGCATATGACATATAAAGTTGGACAATGAATAAGGAAGACCATAGAAGAATTGATGCATTTGAGTTATAGTGTTGGAGAAGAATATTAAAAGTACCATGAACTGCCAGAAGAACAAACAAATCTGTGCTGGAAGAAGTACGGCCAAAATGCTCCTTAGAAGTCAGGCAACATGCTTGGTAAAGAGGTAGGTCAGCGAAAAAAGGCAGGAAGATCAGTGAGATGGATTGGCACACCGGCAGAAGCAATGGGCTCAAGCATAATAATGATTGTGGGGTTGGTGCAGGACTGGGCAGTGTTTGGTTCTGTTGTGCATAAGGACATTATGAATTATAACTAACTCAATGGTACCCAACAACAGCTGAGAAAGATCAAAGAAAACAGCCATCAGTATAGATTACACCAGTGTAGAAACAACAAAAATCATCACAACTAGATCAGTTAACAGCATCATGATAAATGGAGAAATTTGAAGTTGTCAAGGATTTCAATTTATTGAATCAGAAACAACACTCATAGAAGCAGCAGTCAAGAAATTAAATGGCATGTTGTTTGAGGCAAATGTGCTGCACAAGACCTCTCTAAAGTTGTAAAGAGCAAAGATGCCACTTTGAAGACTAATGTAAACCTGACACAAGCCATGATATTTTTAATCACTTCACAGGCATGTGAAAGTTGGACAATGAATAAAGAAGACTGGAGAATAATTCATACGTTAGAATTATGGTGTGGGCAAAGAACATTAAGAGTACCACAGACTACCAGTAGAACCAACAAATCTGTCTTGGAAGAAGTATAGTCAGAATGCTCCTTAAAAGCCAGAATGGAGAGGCTTTGTCTAACTTAATTAGGAGGAAGCAGTCTCTGGAAAAGGGCATTGGGTTTGATAAAGTAGAGGGCCAGAGAAAAAGAGGAAGACCCCTAGTGAGACAGACTGACACAGTGGCTACAATAATGTGCTCAAACAATAGTAATTGTACGAAGGGCACAGGACTGGGGAGTGTTTCATTCTGCTGTGCCTTGGGTCGCTATGAGTCAGAGCCAACTCAACAGCACCTACCAACAAGAATTACATTGGAAATAAACCAGAAGCCAAAGTTGGGGCAGAGAGCATAGTATCACTGGAAGGAAAGGATATGCTCCCACTTACAACATCACCAGAGAGAAGGATGAGATTTTCCAAAACTTCTGAGTGGATGGGCTTCTATTCCTTGGAGAATTACTGGAAGAGAATGTCTACCTCACTCCCTAGGTAACACACTCCTCTAATTTAGTCTGTTCACAGAGGTCAAACAAATCTCCCAGAAACACTTTCCTTGACTCAAAAATACTTAAATGACCTCATGATTCACATGTCCAGAGGACCTAGAATAGCTATTGCCCTAGAATAGGCACTCAAGGACTTTTGGCTGAATCAATGAACACATTCTAATGGACCTCTGCAGGAAGGGACATATTCCCCACTGGCAAGCATCTCCAGCTTCTCTGTTCAATGGTAATTTTAATTTCCAGAGTCTTAAAAAGTTAAAAGAATAAATAAAATGTGCATAAAACTTAATGATCCCATTATTTACCACCTTTAATGAAGTCACATTTTAGTTGGCTCTTATGACATGTTGATTGCATACTAAAAGGTAGCCCAGTATACACTGAAAAGTTGTTTTTTTTTGTACTCTTTTACATGAAAATACTATTTTTAAAAGGAGTTCTGGTAGTGTAGTGGTTGTGCGTTGGACTGTGAACTGAAATGTCATTGGTGTGAATCTACTAGGCGCTCTGTGGAAGACAAATGAGACTTTCTGCTCCTGTAAAGGTTGACTTCCTCAGAAACCCTATAAAGGGATGCTATGAGTCGGAACCAACTCGACAGTACACCACCACCACCACAAACTACTCTCAATGGTTTATACTAACCCAATATTCTGAACATATATTTTAACTAACTGCATTCAATCAAATCTCGATAAAACAAATTCCAAACAGGGAATCAACATTGGTGGCAGTTATTTAGAATCTAAATGAACAGAATCAAAATAGCAGTCATACCTTTTTTTTTTAAGAAATAAAACAGTGGACATTTTTAGACAATTTCAGAAAATTTCCAAGCTGCAGACATCTGTTGTTTATATTTCAAGTTTCCCCAAGTATAGAGTACAATATCGTGCTCCCAGATTGGAGATCACAAACTACTCACATTTACTCCCCTAACTTGAAAGCACCTGGCAAGGTTTGTCGTGCCAGTTTTATACCTGTACTGGAGAAGAGTAGCGAGAAAAGGATGACCATATTACCTGGTAGAATGATTACACCTAAAAGAGAACTTTCAACCCACCAGGAGCCCTCTGGTGGCAACTGTAGAATTCTGAATACATTCTTCTGATGTTAACCTCTTTTTAATCAATGATTTTCAAGATGTCAAACAGAGTAGGATGATGAAATTAAAAAAAAAAAAATTAACCAAAACCAAAAATCACAGGGTCAAAAGATATCCAATAACAATAGATGATTAAAACAGGCAAAACTTAATATGAGAAAATGTTTAGAGTCGTAAATGTAAATTTCTATGTAAAGGTTCAATCCATTCTCCTGCGTGTATGAGACTATCAAAGAATTGTTACTAGGGTTCCAGTTCAGATGTGCATGAGCTTATTTCAAACAAGACGTGTTTAAACATGTCTCTGTGATTGGCGGCTGGCTGCAGAGAGAGCCTCTCAGTAATGCACTTATTTGTCTTAGTCTTGTGATGGGAGCCTTCAAAAAAGGAGATCCAATCAAAAACAGATTCTTGGGAGGTAATATGCAGAGCCAGCTGCCTTCAAGGCAGAGAGGTCAGCTCAGAAAGTTCTGACGACTGCTTTTTGGGATCCCCAAGGGGCAATTTTGATAGACTTTTTCAAAGTACACTGGGCCATTGTGGGGACTTAAGAAGAAGTTTTAAGAAAACTGAAAACTACACTGGTGAGAAAAAAGACCAGGAACGTTGTGGAGGAATGTTTTTTTCCCATCAAGACAATGCATCTGCTCATTGAGGATCACAAGGGCTGTCCTATGAGAATTTTGTTGGAAAACCTAACACTATGCACCCTACAGCCCTGATCATGCCCTTTCCAATTTCTTTTTGTTCTCAAACTTAACATTGAAAAGGAACATAATTTGAGTGTGTGGAGGATGCCGAAACTTCAGTTTCAAAGAGTTTTTGGAAAGGGTAGAGAACTGGAAAGCTCACCTGTAGAAATATATAGCCCTAGGTGGAGGATATGTCGAGAAACAATAGCTTCACATTTGATCTTTTTGTTTAAGAAAGGTTTCTATGATTTTGTAGCCGTACTTCTTCATTTATCCTTACATGTGCACAAGAATATTACCTGCAGGCAGTATTGGTAATAGTAATGCAGACAGCCTAAACATTTCTAAGTAATTAAAACCCAAATCAAACCTGCTGCCCTTGAGTCCACAGCAACTCACAGCAGCTGTGTACAGGGCTTCTAAGGCTACACACCTTTACAGGAGCAGACAGCCTCACTCTGATCCCATGGAGCAGCTAGCGAGTTTGAACTGCCAGCATTGTGGTTAGCGGTCTAGTGCTTATCGTACTACACTACTTACTGGTGGTCATGGTGGTGATATGTCATCAAGTTAGTTCTGACTCATAGCAACCCTGTACAGGGTTTCCAAGGCTGTACTGGGAGCAGAAAGCCTTATCTTTCCTTGGTCAGAGAAGCTGGTAGATTCGAACTGCTGGCCTTGTAGTTAGCAATCCAACATGTAACCCATGACACACTACTAGGGCTTCTTATAGTACCACCTGAGCATCTTCCTCATAAATAAGGAGTAGTTAATTAGCTAACTGAATTTACTATAACTGGGTACAGTGTATACTTTGTATCTATAAGGAGAAAATACAATTACAGTTGTTGTTGTTATGTGCCGTGGAGTTGGTTCCGACTCATAGTGACCCTGTACAGGATTTCCGAAGCTGTAAATCTTTACAGGATCAGAAAGCCTCATCTTTCTCATGCGGAACAGCTGGTAGTTTCGAACTGCT
>NW_006408585.1:12691671-12696002 GCF_000296735.1 Chrysochloris asiatica
TCAAACCCACCAGCTGCTCTTTGGAAACCCTACACAGGGTTGCTATGAGTCAGAATGACTTGACAACACTTAACAACAACAACATATCAAGAGTTCTAGCTGGTGACATTGGGTGGTGTGTTTCTGAGGTCCCACATTCCCTGCCATTGGATCTGCCACTCTTCTCATTCCACAGCAGGCTTCCTGCACTCTCTTGCATAACAAAAAGAATCCACAGAGAGAATTCACTAGGTGTGCTGTAGGGGAGATTCATGTGTGGCACTGTGGGTTAATGCACTGGACTGCTAAGTTGATTTGAACTGCAAGGTCAGTGGTTCAAAATGACCAGAAGCTCCTAGGAAATCCTATACAGGGTCGCTATGGGTCAGAACCAAGTCAACAGCACTTAACACCAACAGACTATATTATTCCTAACATCTCCTGTGCCTTTAATGCTAATAGGGTCTATGACATTCAAATGAGCTACTAAGTTCAAACCCATTAAACCAAAAGCACTGCTATTTAGATGATTTCAGTTAATAGTGACACTATATGGTTCTGTGGGTTAATGCACAGTACTTCAAGAAATGGTTTGGACTGCAAGGTCGGAGATTCAAGCTCCTTGGAAACCCTATACAGGGTCATTATGGGTCACAACTGTAACAACAACAACAACAAATAGGACAGGGTAGAAATGCACCATGGGGTTTTCTAATCTCCTGGTGTGGCACTATAGGATCAGCAATGGACTGTGAACCACAAGGTTAGCAGTTCAAACCTACCAGCTGTTCATTGGAACTGACTCGATGGTACTTAACAACAACAAAAATCTTTACAGAAGCCAACTGCCACTTCTTTCTTCCTCAGAGCAGCTGGTGGATCTGAAGTACTGACATTTTGGTTAGCAGCCAAGCGCTTAGCTAACGTGCTGCTTATTTACTTTAAAAAAAATGTGTATTATTTTAGTAAACACTGGTATTTTGATCCGTGAAATTCTCTGAATAGTTTGTTTTATAGATTATTTTTAAAGGAAGAGTACTGGACTGTACAGTGGCATACACTAAGGAACAGAAAGATAATTCTCCAATTGGCAACTATCTCTACAATGAATCTCAAACTGTTGCCAACTATAAGTTCACTCAATGAGTGTATGCTGCACACACAGATGATTGATTGCTATCATTAATTTATGCTCATCATAAATGTAATATATCAATAAAATATAATATTTTAAATTAATAAGCATTCCATCTCAGCCCAATCTTTCACTTGAGTTCAGTGCTATATTTAGCTTAAGCTTTAGTCTGATTCCATATCTAAGTTCACCTACTTTAGTTCAAATTCATTAGCAAATAACTTACTATACTATACAGTCTATTGGAAATAGTGGCAATGCCTTGTTCTGATAGGCGGTATAGACATTTACATCAAGGAAGAACCCAGAAATTGTGAAGAACTTTATTAAAGGCTCATCTTGACATCCACCAGACACTAACTCATCCTTAAGAGATGGAATATATCAACTTGGAAGAAAGAAGAGAAATGGTGTCTAACACATAATGCATTCACACTGGCCTTATATTTTGATATATCCTAACATGTCATTGACGACAACCAGTGAGTGGTGGTCAACAGTCAAATTCTTGGTGATCCAATCAGCAGCAGCCACCGCAGCAGCCACTGCTACTTTTCCACAAAGCTCAGTATCTTATTTCTGCCACTGACCAGTATAGACAGATGAAGTTAGAAAAGATAAAAGCACTTAGGGGACATAATACTTGACCAAAGCAACTGATTTTATAGAAACGGTCTTTACTGGCATCAGGGCCAGTGAAGAAATATTTGATCTCACACCTTATTTCCAAAGAATCCTTGATCAACAACTAGTAACACTTAGCATGAAGAAGCTGCGATCTTTATGTGCTGCATATTTCTTCGCCCGGCCCAGTGGAAAAGGCACTTTCGTCACTCTCTTGATGGAGGAAGTGAAGCGTGGATAAACATTGCAGCGCAACACAGTCCTTGCTGCAAGCCCAGCAGAGGCTCTGCCATTAGGAAAGTCACAAAGTGTTTTTGATTGACCACAGCACTCACCAAGTCAGAAACTGAAACTAGCTCTTCTTCTGAAGTAAACGTTTTCAATGACAAAAGAGCATGTCACTGAACACTTCTCCTCATACATACTACCGGACATAAGCTAAAGTCTAATTCACATTCTGCACATCAGTGAATTCAACTAGCTGCAAAGCACTCATGCACACATATATAACTGCTTTTCCAGAGTGCATACCACTGATACGTGACATGTTAACAGCAGTCCGTGTTATAAAAATTGGCCAAAAGCATGTTCGTTCCTCTGAGTATGCCTGCCACCAGCTCTGAGGTTGCTTTTGCAAACTTCTCAGCAAAACCTGCTTTTGCTTTGATCACTGTAACTTTCAATGATGCCTCGGAGGTTTGCTCTCTTCTGGGCTCTTAGCAAAAAAATAAATAAATAAAAGAATCACGTTCACCTGGTAAACATCTTGTACTCAATATGGGAAAACCCAACTGGTTTACTAGAGAGGCCACTGTACTTGGCCTGAAAATGATTCAAAAGCTTTGGGGGTTTCAGGCCACTATGCAACAAGGCTTCAGAACAGAGAAAAATCACTGGAGACTATGAACAAACAAATCACCGGCCATGTAAAATGCGATTTTCAGGGAGTCAAGGTGGTACTTTCTACTTAAAATGTTTCTTCTGCTGCTATTTGAATGAAATCATCAACCTGGAAGATTCACTCGTCCCTGGATATAAAGATTCACACTATGATTCCACTGGATTGCTGCTCATTACTTAGGTTTGTGAAGTTATTTTGAGCTGTAGTATTTTTGTCACTCTTTTTTATATGACAATGAACTACTTCTGAATTACTCATCTATTTTTGTGAACTGGATAAAGAACACAACAATCATGATGATGAAAAATGCAAAGTGAACAAAAATAAACAATAGCACACAATAGTACCTTCACTAAGTGCCACATGCTATAGGAAGGATGTTGCATGTGTTAATGAATTTAACTCTTGCTTGGAGTTCAATCTTGGAGGACAAGATGGCCAAACTTCATCTCATACTTCAGACATATTGTCAGGAGGGACCAGTCGCTAGAGAAGGATATCATGTTTGGTAAGGTGGAGGGTCAGAGAAAATGAGGAAGACCCCCAATGAGATGGATTGGCCAAGTGGCAGCATTGATGGATTCAAGTGTGGCAACAGTAGTGAGGTAGGCCCAGGATCGGGAAGTGTTTCGTCCTGCTGTGCCTAAGGTTGCTATGAGTCGGTACCGACACTATGGCACCTAACAATAACAACAATAACCTTATGAAGGAGATGAGAGTGTTATCCCCATTTTACAGATGGGGACGCTGAGGTGCAATTTCATTGTCCAGGTCACCAAGTGCCAGATTTGGAAACAGGCAGCTGAGCTCAAGAGCCTATGCTGCCCTCATACCGAGTTGTTGTTGTTGTTGTTGTTGTTGTTAAGTGCTGCCGAGTCCATTCGGACTCATAATGACCTTGTTTAGGGTTTCCAAGGAGCAAACAGTGATTTTGAACCACCAACCTTGTGGTTCAAACAGACGTTGCAGTCCAGTGCTTTATCCTACAGCGCCACCCCCACCCTGTGCTCCTTCACAAATTCAGGGAAAACATGCATGCAGAAATCAGTCACTGCATCAATATCTAAGGCTATTTGTTAGGGATGTCACAATTTCTAAAGGGTATGCTGAAACAAAGAAGCACTGGAGGCATACAGTTATTAAGCATTGGGGTTGCTAACTGAAAGGTCAGCAGTTCACTCCCAACAGCCACTCTGACAGACAAAGATGAAGCTGCCTGCTCCTACAAGGATTTTGTCCTGGAGACTCTAAGGCCCAGTTCTACTCTGTTCTCTAGGGTCACTGTGAGACAGAATTTTTGACAGTGGGTATTGTTTCTGCTAAAACAAATCTTAGCACCATCATTTGAGGGTCAGATAAGAAGGATGGGTTTTTAGTATTTCTCTCTCAGGAGGCTGTCTTCTCTAACCTTCAAACTCCAAATATCAGTAATTCTTCCCTGAACACACATTTGACATTCTGCCTCACCTGATGCTTTCAGACACATGGCCTAGCGTATATCACAGGTCAAACCACATCCCCAGAAACATTCTGTTGTATTGCATGATGGAAGCTTCTTACAACTTGTTCTTCTCTTTTGTGCTAGAGGGATTTCTGTTGCTGATATAGAATAAGTGTATTGTTTACATTCATTTTAAAAACCTTGAACATATACTACCTTAAAAAGTAACCAAGAATTTTGCCCTGCCCATC
>NW_006408585.1:12697272-12735072 GCF_000296735.1 Chrysochloris asiatica
AAAAAAAAGTAACCAAGAAGCCATCTAATGATTGGAATATGTTAGAATATTGAGAACGTTTATAGGCGAGCTGCATGATACAAATGAAGCTACTACACATGGAGATAGGTCCTCCCCAGAAAGACCAAAGAGGGTTGAGTCCCCAGACATGAATGCGGATAATGAAGATACCAATGACATGTTAGAATATAGATGGACTATTGGAACCATATTTATTTAGTTGTGTTTCTTGTGTGTCATCAAGCAGACTCCAACTCAGAGAGAGAGAGCCCATTGTTACAGCAGAACTGCCCCTACAGGGTTTCCTAGGCTAGAATCTCATTCAGAAGGAGCTCTCTACGTCTTTCCCCTACAAAGGCACTGGGTGGGTTCAAATTCTCAACTCTCCAGCTAGCAGTTGGTGTGTCCCCAGGGTTCCATTTTATATTAGTGGTGGTGGTTACATGCCGTGGAGTCAGTTCTGACTCATAGTGAGCCTGCATAGGGTTTCTGAAGCTGTAAATCTTTTGCAGAAGCAGAAAGTCTCATCTTTCTCCCATGGAACAGCTGGTAGTTTTGAACTGCTGCCCTTGAGGTTAGCAGCCTGACTCGTAACCACTATGCTACCAGAGCTCTTTTAGTAGTGACTGAAAAAAAAAAAAAAAAATTCCTACTGGTTGTGTTCCTCTTACTTTTATTATTGAATTACTGAATGTAGGATAAGTGCTGTATGGCTAACTGTAACTTCAGTGGTTCCAGCTGCTCCTTGGAAACCCTCTACAGGATGAAACTGACTGCAGGTAACATTTTGGTCTTAGCGCTAGAACACAGGAAAGAATAAGACACAACAATAATATCATATTGCTTTCAGTGGCCCATTTTTATAGAGAAGCAAACTGAAGTGCTAAGTAACTCACCCAAGATTAATGAAGCAGTAAGTGATGGAGGTGGGATTCAAAACCAAATAGCTAGCCTCTGAACTTGGGCTCCTAACTACAATTACACTGTCCGATTTATACACATCCTAGTGGTGTGGCACTATAGGATAAGCACTGAACTGCTATCCACAAAGTCAGCGGTTCAAACCCACCAGCTGCTTCTTGGAAACCCTATACAAGGTCGCTGATCCGGTAACAGCAAACAGCAATGTAGGATTCCAGTGACACAGTTTTTGTTAAAGATCACTAACAACTTTATAAGCTGATGCACTCTTTATATCACGCTTGTCTCTTTCCTCATCCTTACCACCCTACCTGGTCATTACCAGCCAGTCCATTCCACCTCCTACACCACTCTGGAATCCATTGGCTTCCCTCCTTCTCCACTGGTATGCCCCCACTCCCTCAGCTTCCCAAAGGTGTCTGTTGTTATTGTTAAGTGCCACTGAGTCGGCACTGACTCATAGCTACCTCATGCACAACAGAACAAAACACTGCCCGGGCCTAGGCCAACCTCACATTTGGTGCCACGATTGAGCCCACTGATGCTGCCATTTTGCCAATCCATCTCGCTGGGGGTCTTCCTCTTTTACTCTGACCCTCCACCTTACCAAACATGATATCCTTTCTCCAGCAACTGGTTCCTCCTGACAATATGTCCGAAGTATGAGAGACAAAGTTTGGCCATCCTGGCCTCCAAGGAGCACTCTGGCTGCATTTCTTCTAACACAGATGTGTTGGGTTTTTTTGGCAGCCATGGCACTTTCATTATTCTCCTACAACACCATAACTCAAAAGCATCAATTCTTCTACGGTCTTCCCTGTCTAACAGCATCCTAACAGGAGACCCCTCAACTTTCCTAGACATTCATCTGATCATGTCATGTCCCTCTTCTGTCTGTTTCTGTGATGTCTCCCTGCGTTTGCAATAACAAGTTCTATATAGCTCATAAGGCCTCATGATCTGGTCCAAATGTCTTACTGGATCAAGAAAGGAAAGGTCAAGCAGAAGCAGAGTTTGAACTCAGATCTTCATTTCCAAATCGCATCCTTTTTTAAAAAAAAATAATGTTCTAGGTAGGGTTTAGTAAAACTTTATATAGCAAATTAAGTTTCTTTCATAATTTCTATGCATACTATTCAGTGAAGTGACCTTAGTTACACTTTTCACAATGTATCAACATTCTCATGATTTCCATTCTGGTAGTTCTATTTCTATTAACCTAGCTTCCCTGCTCCATCCTTTACCTTCTCATTTTTGCTTCAGGGTAAACATGGCTGTTTGGTCTCATACAGTTGTTTGTTTGATTTCTAAAGAGCCCAGTACTCACAGGTGATGTTGTTTATTGTATGAATTAATGTGTCAATTTGGAGTCCTGGTGTAGCACTGTAGGATAAGCACTAGACTCCTAGCTATATATATTGGCAGTTCAAATCCACAAGACACTCCTCAGAACATCAACAGGGCAACGGTCTGATCTCAAAAAGTTTGGAAATGGAGTTTTGTTTTATACTTTTCTATTTAGAACTACCTATTGGAGTCCTGGTGTGGTGCTGTGGGTTAATGTGCCAGACTGCCAAGCTGTTTGAACTACAAGGTCAGTGGTTCAAGCTCACCAGCTGCTCCTCAGAAACCCTATACTGGGTCGTTATGGGTCGGAACCAACTCAACGGCACTCAACAACAACATTATGTCTTTGAAATCCTATGCGAATAAAGTTTTACTAAAGGTAATACAGAAATGGCTATAATCATACACTAACAGAGAACTTCCAGAGGTTCAAGCCAGATTCAGAAGAGGCCATGGACCGAGGGATAGCGTTGCTGATGCCTAATGGATCTTGGCTGAAAGCAAAGAATATCAGAAAGAGGTTTACCTGTGTTTTATTGACAATGCAAAGGCTTTCAATTGTGTGGATCATGACAAGCTATGGACAACATTGCAAAGTATGAGTATTCCGGAACACTTAATTGTGCTCATGGGGAATCTGTACCTGGACCAAGAAGCGGTTGTTAGAACAGAACATGGAAACACTGAATGGTTTAAAATTAAGAAAGGTGTGTGACAAGGTTGTATTCTTTCACCATACTTGTTCAACCTGTATGCTGAGCAAATAATACGAGAAGCTGGGTTCTATGAAGAAAAACGTGGCATCAGGATTGGAGGAAGACTCATTAACAACCTGCGATATGCAGATGATACAACCTTGCTTGCTGAAAGTGAAGAGGGCTTAAAATATTTACTGATGAAGATCAAAGAGCACAGCCTGAAGTATGGATTACATCTCAATGTAAAGAAAACAAAAATACTCATCACGGGACCAATAAACAACATTCTTATCAATGGAGAAAAAGATTGAAGTTGTCAAGGACTTCATTCTTTCGGATCAACTATCAACACTCATGGAAGCAGCAGTCAAGAAATCAAACGATGTATTGCATTAGGCAAATCTGCTGCACAAGACCTTTTTCAAGTGTTGAAATGCAAAGATGTCAGCTTGAGGACTAAGGTGTGCCTGACCCAAGCCATGGTATTTTCAATAACCTCATATGCATGCAAAAGCTGGACAGTGAATAAGGAAGACCGTAGAAAAATTGATACTTTTGAGTTATGGTATTGGAGGAGAATATTGAAAGTGCTATGGGCTGCCAAAAGAACCAACAGATCTGTTTTAGAAGAAGTGCAGCCAGAGTGCTCCTTGGAGGCCAGGATGGACAAACTTCATCTCTCATACTTTGGACATATTGTCAGGAGGGACCAGTCATTGGAGAAGATCATGTTTGGTAAGGTTGAGGGTCAGAGAAAAAGAGGAAGACTCCCAACGAGATGGACTGGCCAAGAGACAGCATCGATGGACTCAAGTGTGGCAACAGTAGTGAGGATGGCCCAGGATCAGGCAGTGTTTCGTTATGCTGTGCATAAGGTCACTATGAGTCGGTACCAACTTGATGACACCTAACAACAACAATAACAATTTGTCCCTGGAAGGAGCTCTGGTAGTGTAGTGGTTACAAATCGGGCTGAGAACTTTCAAGGTCAGCAGTTTGAAACTACCAGGTGTTCCACGGGAGAAAGATGAGGCTTTCTGCTCCCGTAAAGATTTACAGCCTCAGAAACACTGTGCATGGTCGCTATTGGTTGGAACCGACTCCACGGCACATAAACACCATTATGTCCCTGGAGTCCTGGTGTGGTGCTGTGGGGTAATATACTGGACTGCAAGATCATTTGAATTGCAAGGTCAGCGGTTCAAACTCACCAGCCGCTCCTTGGAATCCCTATATAGGGTCACTATGAGTCAGAACCAACTTGATAGCACTTAACAACAACAATTATGTTCCTGGTCAGAACCATTGGTAATGGAATCCAGGCACCATCTAGATCTTCTGGTCTCAGAATAGATGAGGTCATGGTTGCATGGACTGTTAGTCTTGTAGATTCGTCTTTGATTTAAAATCACTGCTTTCTGCTATTATGAATTATTTATCTTCTTCTATGGTCTGCTTTATCTATCTTCCTTGTCCTTCCTGTTAAGAAATGACTGATGAGGAAGCCTTGTTGTTGTGAAGTGCCGTCGAGTCTGTTCCAACTCATAGCGACCCTGTATAGGGTTTCCAAGAAGCAGCTGGTGAGCTTGAACTGCCAGCATATGCAGTTCAAATGGCTTTGCAGTCCGGCGCATTAACCCACAGTGCCACACCATGACTCTGATGAGGAAGCATAGGCTTTAGGAATTTGCTAAAGGTTGAGGAGTTACCAAATGCTCCAGCCATGACCCAACCCCGAGCTCTCTGCTCTCGCTGCCTTTGTACAGGGCGTCCAAAGCCACAGGTGTTTCTAGTGAGTAATACACTAGTAGAATGAGAGTGAACAGGTACTTATGGAGCACTGGATACCAAACCAGAAGTCCCAGGTTCTAGTTTGGACCAGGTGTGGCGCTGTGGGTTCATACGCTGGACTACAAGGTCGGCGGTTCAAGTTCACCAGACACTCCTCGGAAACCCTATACAAGGTTGCTATAAGTCAGAACAGACTCAACAACACTTAACAACAGCAACAACCTATTATGTAAATGTCTTCAAGCCTTCCCTCCCTTAGCGGACTCTTGGTTTTTTCAGCTGTAAAGATACAATACTTTCGTGTGTGTGTGTGTGTGTGTGTGTGTGTGTACACATGCGATGAAAGTAAGGCTTGCTCTGCTTTTCAGAGCTTTGTTTGACAGTCAAATGAAAAGAAAAACAGGGAAGCTGTCTTCAAATAAGTTATTTGTATCCATAAAGAAAGATTTAAAAATTGAAGTCTACAGTACATTTAATCAAATAGAGATTTACAACATTCCTCTTTAATCCTCCCTGGAAATCCTCTACAGGGTCACAATGGGTTGGAATTGACTCAACGGCACTTCACAACAATTAGGGTCACTATGACTTGAAATTAACTGAAAGACCATGAGTTTGGGTTCTTTTTTCAAATTTGAAAGTTGAGTGACATTTGTCAGAAAGGATTACCAAACTCAAATCACTTCAACTGAGTTAGACAAAGCCAGGTGTCCTCCTATAAAGTCATCAAGAAAAGAAATTCTCAGATACTCTCACCTTGAACATATTTTCTAATTCCTTAATTTCAAACAGAGAGAACACAAAAATATTCTTTATCTTTCTGTCGTTGTTGTTAAGTGCTGTTAAAATCGGTTCTGACTCATAGTGACCCATATAAGGTTTCTAAGGAACTGCTAACTATCAACTTTGTGGTAAACAACCCAATACTTACCTCACAGCATCACATCTTTCTAAAGTATCTGAACTGATAAAGCAAGTGTTTTGCATTTTAAAACTGTACTGACCAAGGCAAAGAATGAATATCACTGTGGTCTAAAAGTGAATGTTTTTCATTATTTGAGCCCTACTATGAAGATGAATTTATACCTGTAAATAGTACCTCCAGGTCACAAACAAATATCAGCATTAAAAAAAATAAAAAATCCTCTCTGAAACCTATGTGATAAGATTTACAGTGAATTCATGTTTTTAATCAAAGCCAATGAAAACATTTTTCAACATTAACAATGAAGCTCGTTTAATTTACTGCTTGAGCCGCATTTATTCACATCAAGTAACTTTTCAGCTACCCTCCTTGTTACTTTTCTAACCTCTTCTATCTGTATGGGAGGAAGCTTTTTCTAGTTCACTGAGCAAATCCTTTCATGTGAACCTGAAAATAACTTGAACCCACAAAAGCTCCTGGGTAAACATCTTTGTCAGATGTGTTCACTAGCACTGAAACTGCCACTCCCCTGACACATGCTTGATGTCTTTGCATAATTCACTTCGTGAGTCCTCCTAGTAAGTGATTAAGTAGATTCTCCATTCACTGCTGTAAATTTAGAACAATGCTTACCATAAATGTAATCAAAAGGAGTCTACATAACGTAGCAAGCCTCCTAATCAAAATCCAGGAATCCTAACAGGAAAAATGACTTATGAGTCGGGAGAGTACAAGGTAACAAGAGAAAATTGTTGAGATGGATGAGGGGCAGAAAACACCTTTAAATGCAGAGGCTACTGCTAAAACAGCTTCCTAAAAATATTTATGACAGGCTGCTAAGTTATAACTAATACTATTATGTTCTAGAAGACTGAAATCAGCAGGAAATCTAATTAATGCAGTCAATATAAAATAGCAGTTGGCATTAAATGTTGGATAAAATGAGATTTTAAGAACTTTAATCTCCTCTTGAATTAAAGATAGTAAATGAAACGCCTCTGTAAAATATAATCCCTTTAAGAAAACACCAAGAGGCATATTAATTCAGCAGATTAGGCTACAATTAATTATAACTGAATAACTATCAACTTCTGCAGACAGAGCTGATTGCCAACATGTCAAGTCAAAGTGATAGGCTTTTAAAACTTTTCTTTGGAGGTGAAATTGATACAAGATAAAATTAGCTTTTTTGAAGGGAACCGTTCGGTGGTCTTATTAGTACATTTAGGATGCTATGCAACCACCAACTCTTCTAATTCCAAAGCATTTTCATCATCCCCCAAAAGGAACCGAGTACTCATGAAGCAGTGATTTCCTATGCCCCACCCGGCCCAACCAGCCTCTGACAATCAACAATCTGCTTTCTGTCTCATGAATTCAAATAGTCTAGGTGTTTTACATAAATGGAATCATATAACACCTAACCCTTGGGTGTCTGGGTTCTTTCACTTGGCATAATTCTTTAAGTCTCCTCCAAATTGTAGCATGTATCAATATTTCACTATTGTGGCTGAATATGCTTTTGTATACGTCCTGGTGTGGCACTGCGGGTTAATGCACCAGACTGAAAAGCTGTTTGAACTGCTTAGGTTGGCGGTTCAAGCTCACCAGCTGCTCCTCGGAAACCCTATACAGGGTTGCTATGGGTCGGAATCAATTCGACGGCACTTAACAACAACAACAACACACACACACACATATATATATATGAGAAGGATGAGGCTTTCTGCTCCCATAAAGATTTACAGCCTTGGAAACCCTATACAGGGTTACTATGAATCGGAACCAACTCCATGACACACAATCCCCACCATCTTCACACACACACACACACACACATACATATGGCGCTCTGGTAGCGTAGTGATTACGAATCGGGCTGCGAACCACAAGGTCAGCAGTTCAAAACTACCAGCTGTTCCGCAGGAGAAAGATTAGGCTCTCTGCTCCTGTAAAGATTTATAGCCTTGGAAACCCTGTGCAGGGTCACTATGAGTTGGAACCGACTCCACGGCACATAACCACCACCACTATATATCTATATCTATTTAGATACAGATATATAGATCTCACAATTTGTTTATCTATTGATAGACATCTGGATTATATCGCCCTTTCAGCTTTTGCAAATAGTGCTGTTACACACATAAAGCTGCATGTGTTTGTTTGAGCATTTATTTTCAATTCTTTGGGGTATATACTCAGAAACGGAATTGTTGGGTCACATGGTAATTCTGTGTTTAATTTTCTGAGGAACTTTCAAACGATTTTTGACAGCAACTGTACCACTTTATATTTTAATCAACGATGTATGAGGGTTCCAATTTCTGCACATCCTAACAAAGACCTGTAATTGTTTTTAATAGCCATCAATGGTAGGTGTGAAGTAGTATTATTTCACTGTGGTTTTAATTTTCTTTTCCCTATGTCTGATGACTGATGCTGACCATTTTCTCATATATTCATTAGCCATTTCTAAATTTGTGGAGAACTGTCTGTTCTACTTTTTTGCCCATTTTTAAATTGGTTGTTTGTTGTTGAGTTACTGGAGTTCTTTTTATGTGACCCTTATTGGAATCCAAAGCTTTGAACCAATAGCGTAGGAGTTTCTGAGACATAGATAATTTTCTATTCAAGGAACTCATTCTTATGCCAAGATAAACAGAATCATATTAGGTGCTAATATGCCAACTTAAAAAGGCATCGTATAAAAACACATTTGCCTTAATCTTCATTTTTAAGGCATATTATTCTGAAGGAGTGTTTTAACTCTCATCTTTGAAAGTTTTAAAACTTGTTAAGAAGTAAGTTCATGGTAGAAAAAATTATTGGAAAAAATTGTGTATAGTAACAACTAGAATGAATATTTACCTGTGATATGTACCTAGAGTCATTGAATTAATAGGTCAAGGAAGAGATCTACTTATAAAAGGCTCCACAGTAAATTCTAACAGCTAGGTAGAATTAAGAACAAGCTCCACTTAATTACTGCAGTATGCCTTTGAGATTGGTTTGAATCCCTTCACTCTACAGAAGGCAAAGGAGTCCTGGTGTGGCGCTGTAGTATAAAGCACTGGACCACAAGGTTGGTTTGAACCACAAGGTCAGCGGCTCTACTCACCAGCCACTCCTTGGAAACTAAATTCAAGGTCGCTATGAGTTGGAATCCACTCAACGACAATTAACAAAAACAAGGAGATGATAAAACAATAACTTGCCTACTGTCACAAAGTAATGAGAGTAGCCGAGATTGCCAGAGAACATGTGTGGCATAAGATGCTTTGCTGTATGCCATCAAGTCAATTTTGACTGATACTGATGCCAGGTGACAAAAGAAAACTGCCCTATATGGTTTCCTAAGCTGTGATCTTTATGGAAGGATGATGAGAGGTAAGATGAGATGGGACCAAAAACAGAGTCAGGGGAAACCCAATGCTCAAACGGTAGGCAAGATCACTGAAAAGCAAAGGGATTCAGACCAAGACCATAAGAGGGAAGGGGTTGTTGTTGTTGTTTGGTGCCATAGAGTTGGTACCGACTCATAGCAACCCTATGCACAACAGAACAAAACACTGCCTGGTCCTGGGCCAACCTCACAATTGGTGTTACGCTTGAGCCCACTGATGCTGCCACTTTGCCAATCCATCTCGCTGGGAGTCTTCCCCTTTTTCTCTGACCCTCCACCTTACCAAACATTATATCCTTCTCCAGTTGAGTACTCCCGCCTGACAATATGTCCCAAGTATGAGAGACGATGTTTGGCCATCCTGGCCTTCAAGGAGCACTGTGGCTGCACTTCTTTCAACACAGAGCTGTTGGTTGTTTTGTAGAGTAAGTTAAATAAAGATAGAGGAGCTTTGTTTATAAAGTCCATGATGAGAAAACCGGGAGGGATACCTAACTATCTGCATTACAAATAGGCTTCAAGGGGATCTTGAATCAAGAGATTCAAATAGGGATTCAAAATGATTAAATACAATTTAGTAGGGATGCAAGTACAGCCCTGTTCAAAGAATGATTGCCTAATTTCAAGATGATTAAGATTTGGCTTAAGTAAGGCACATGCAAAAACTCCAGAAAAAGTTTTCGTGCTAAAGAAACATTCTTTGATGTTTACTAGGGGTTGGAGGGAAGGGAGAGTGATTCACTGGCTAGAGGGTTGTTGTCCTTGTTACGTGCCATTGAGTTGGTTCCAACTCATAGCAAGCCAGAATCATAGGGATTCTGAGGAATTACTAGTGAGTTGAACTGCTGATTTTGAGGTTCAAACTGACCTCGTGGTTGAGTGCTTATTCTACAGTGCCACGATGTGTGTTAACTCAGGTGACAGGGAAGGCAATATACAACAAGAGGGAAGTTGATAGAAAAATTATGAAGACAGGTAAAGATACAGGGAGGGATGCAAGGGCTAAAGGGGATAGATAGAGGTAAATACTGTTATATACACAACCCTGCAACAACAGTGATCTATGGGTGGATACATGGGCAGATAGATACACAGGATGAATGGGTATGAGAGGGAGAGTGGGAGTATATCCACAAATACATAAAGATTTGATAGAGGAGCTCCAGTAGCATAGTGGTTACGTATCGGGCTGCGAACCACAAGGTCAGCAGTTCGAAACTACGAGCTGTTCCACAGGACAAAGATGAGGCTTTCGGTTCCTGTAAAGATTTACAGCCTCGGAAACCCTGTACAGGGTTGCTATGAGTCGGAACCGACTCCACGGCACATAACAACAACAACATTTGTACATGGCTATTTACCTTTGCTGCAAACATACCTATGAACGTGATGGAGCACACAGGGGACAAAACGATAAAAACATTTCTTAAGACATTACCAAACACCTTGAGGCAACAAGTTACTGGGTCTAGGGGCTCAGGTCCATAGTGTCAGGGGAAACCATGGTCAACTGGCGTAATAGCCCACAAAGACAGTGTTTTATATCCTACTTTGGTGAGTAGTGACTGGGATCTATCTTAAGAGCTAATGAGCAGTCATGCAAGGTGCAACTTCTGGTCTCTCCATGTATGGAAGTAAGAAGAGTGAGGAAACTGAAGATGCTTGGAATCTACTAGTCCAGTGGATGAAGAGAACACGTGAACATCAGTCTCCACGACCAGAAGAACTAGAGGTTGCCTGGCTACCACTATCAGCTTTTCTGAAAGGAATCGCATTAGAAGGTCCCAGATAGAGTGGGAGAAAATATGGAACAAGACTCAAAATTCTAAGACAAAGACCGGGTTTACTGTTCAGAAAGAGAATGGAGGAATCCGAAACTACAGCCCTCAAGCCCTGCTTCAGGTCTGGAATAGAACTCAACCTCATGTCCCAATTTTCAAGTAAGTAAATAGGTAGAGAGTGGAGATAATGACACTAGTGAGGTCCACTCATCGTGGAACAGTCAACCGTTCAAGAGCCAAAGGGCAGCATTTACCTAAGATCACAACTGCGAAGGGTTAGGCAGGAGGGCGGAAAGGAAATAAGAACCACAGGGAGGGAAGTGGGGGCACCTGCATCTCTGAGATGAAACCAAGTGCATGGTTTGTTGAATGTTAACTTGATTGTTTATGTTGTAAACCTCATTCAGTTCAAAACAAAAAGTTAAAAAAAAAGAACAAAATAAAAACTTAAGAACAGACATCATAAAAAACATAGTAAAATAATTAGGAAAGTTGGCAGCTCAAACCTACCAGCCACTCCTTGGAAACCCTATGCTGATTCAGAACCAAGTCGACAGCACTTAACAATAACAACAATGGTTTTCAAGGTCCCACCTCCAGGCTCTTGCAGCACTGGACAACAGGCGAGATACAGACCAGTGAGGCAGAGGACATGGCTCTGGTGTGGGCGCTCTGGCTTTGTTGGCAGGCAGGCAGGTGGCAGTAATGGTGGCTGCAGGTCCACCACCAGCAGCTTCAGCAGCTTCAAGAGCAGCAGCAGCAATGATGAGGACAACCAGTAGAGGGCTCCCGTAACAATTTAATACAGCGATCACACAACGTTCAAATCACATAACGTCCTACTTCTCAGAACACATTGTGGACTTTAAATGGCACATACCTGTATTAGAAATTGTCACTTTAAAATACAGAGCTAAAGGTTGTTGTGGTTGCTAAGTGCTACTGAATCCATTTCAACCTCTAACAAACCCATGTGAGAGAGTAGGACTGCTCAGGGGTTTCCAAGCTGTGACGGCTCTGCAAGGAGACCACCAGGTCTTTTCTCCAGGGGGCAGCTGGGTGGGTTCGAACTGCTAACTTTACAGCTTGCAGCTGAGCACTTAACTGTTGTGTTACCAGCACAACTTAGAGGTTAACTAGAGTTTAAAATAACAAACGAGTGGTTTTATTCATTTTCTTTGACTCTGCATTATCTTATCTGTTCCTTTTTATAATTGGGCAACTGTGTACAAGGACAGCAACACTCTGGGCCCATTGGCTCCACAGACTTGAGAGGACGATATTGGGACCTGGGAACTGTCTCACATGCTTTCTACTTTAGAGGGGTTTGCCTTAGAGTTGGCACTATTGCTCATCTCACAATTGAGGGTGGTAACTCGGAGGAGAAATGAAAATACGCTAATTAGCAAGACTCTGATGCAATATTGTTGTTAAGTGTCGTCAACTCTGTCTCACAGAGATCCTGTATAGGGTTTCCAAGTAGTAGCTGGTGGGTTTGAACCACCGGCCTGGTGGTTCGCAGTCCAGTGTTTATCCTACAGCACCACACCTAGACATGGGAAAAAGTGCTAAGAGTTCCAAACCTTTAAAAATGTTCAACCAAGTTTAAAGGGCATTCACAGCTACATCTCTTAATGCAGTACTTTCCAATATTCCGCTACAGTATCTAGAGAGACACAAGAAGACTAAGGACCAAGAGTTAAACTACTGTCTGAATGTTGTTGTTATGTGCTGTCGAGTCGATTCCGACTCATAGCGACCCTGTACATGGTTTCCGAGGATGTAAATCTTTACAGGAACAGAACGCCTCATCTTTCTCCTGTGGAACTGCTGGTAGTTTCAAACTGTTGACCATGAGATTAGCAGCCTGATTCGTAACCACTACGCTACCAGAGATCCTGTCTGAATAGGATCCTTTATAATCACAAAGCAGAAGGAACTGAATCACAAAACACACAAAGCAGATCTAACCTCTGTTCAGAATTAGGATAAGCCTTTGGGCTTGTGTGTCATCGAAGTGTCTCTCCCTTCATGATCCTTCCTGTGGTTTAGAAGAAGGCATGGAATGAGCAAACAAGAAAACTGGGCAGACAGATCTCTCTTTTCAAGGGAGCTGTTTATGTATAGAAATGGCAGAGTCATAGAGAAATGAAAACACCCTCCTTTCATCCTTTCACAGAATTGCAAGATTTACATCGATTGTGAACACGGATGCCCTACTCCAAAGTAGTACTTATACTACTATTGCCTTAAATTCCAAGGTTCATATTATATCGTTCTGTGGGGCCAAACCTTGACAAAGTTTACCTCAGCAGGGCTGGCAGCCCAAGTCCCAGGCAATGAGTCTACAGATGGCCAAGGGCTCAAGGTCTGACTCTAAAAAGGTGACTGAAGCAACATAGAGAGACGTTACCCTTTAGTACGGGAGACCTAGAGGCTGTTCTAGTTCTTCCACGCTTACAGTGAACTGGAGGCTAGGGGCGCCTACTTCACAGGGTGGAGACACAAGAGGGAAGAAACAACATAAGCAGAGAGACAGAGAAAGGAAGTCTAAGTGGAGAATCAGAGAGAATAGGAGGTGTGGTTACATCTGAATTCTCCCAAGACCCAGGAGGCATAAATTCCCTCACTCCTTGTCCAACCAATGACCTATGTAGTTCCAATGAGTTTCTTCTTGCATCAGAAGAATCCTAACCAAACCACAGCAAACATCTCCGGAATCTCCAACTGTTTCTGCAGCCATCACAAACCCACGGTCATCACCAAAGTAGGATGCAGAACACTGCCTTTGAGAACTATGTTAGGTCAATCGACCTTGATGTCTTCTCCTCAATTACAGTCCCTCCAGGCCCCGTGACTCATGCTCTTAAGGTGTTTGGGTTACGGCTAAGAAGTTTTCATACCTTTACCCACTCTTTGCTCAATTACATATGTTGTTGTTGTTAACTACCATCAAGTCAGTTCTGATTCATAGCAACTCTGTATAAGTTTTCTGAGGAGCAGCTGGTGGTTTTGAACTATCAACCTTGGGGTTCACGGTCCAGTGTTAATCCTACAGCACCACACCAGGAGTCCCAAGTATATAGGCGGGAGATTCAAAAAGTTCCTGGAAATTCCATTATCATTTAAATTTTTTTTATAAAGCTTTTATTGTGAATTGAGTGATAGTTTAAATGTCAGAACACTGCTTTTACACTCAACCGGTTGTATATTGTTTCAATGCAACGACTGCAATCCTCTCTGTACACCATCAGTTAACAGTATTTGCCTCTATTTCTGCTTTGTTTTTTTTTTTGTTGTTGTTGTTGTTGTTGTTTTTGTTTTTAATGTTCACAAAAACACGCAGCAATATATAAACATTTAAACAGCCAAGGGGGCACATTTTGCAAACCAGCCTCTTGGCCGCCAGCACACAGCCTTTTCTCTTTCCAGGAGTCTAGAGTCCTCAGCTGCTCTATCTCTCCATGCCATCACCTCTACTTCCATTCTGGTATTGCTACTTCTCTGGTTAGCTCCCACGTTCCACTCATGCTCTTCCCTCCTGATGGTCCTAGGGTCCTCTGTTCCTAGAAGGTAGGATTAACTACTACCCCTGCCCCTTTTTGTTATACAACTTCTACATTTACAGTCATGGCAATTGCAATTAGTCAAGATAACAATTACTCACTATTGAATCAAAAGAATCCTTTTCCCCAACTCCTTTCACCAGACCCATCTAGACAAGATGAAAACTATTTAGTGGGTATTTTACCTTCTCCCTCTTGCTCTGAAACTAAACTCCCTCTTGAAAACTTTGTGCCTTTACAGCCCCCTCATTTTAGGTAGCCAATGTCTCAGTTGCCTGTTCCTAATCATCCTCTGCACTGATGGAATAGGCTTGGTCCTTGATGTGAAGACCCCTTCCTGTTCAGTTGGTATTTTTGAACTACTACATCCATAAGCAAAGGTCAAGTTCATCAAATTTTAGCAATCTATACTTGCTTCCTGTATCAAATTTCTTTGTCTTCCTTTAGTCTAGTTCTGATCATCAAGCCACCCAAGCTAGGCCAAATGGGTACCATCTGCAAGTTTGGCCATTTTTGTGTGCCTCCCCCACTTCATATCAGCTGATGCTTCACTCTCAGCTGTAGCCTCCAGTGGCTAGGTCACTGTCCATGGGCTCAGGAGTTCCCAGGTCTCCCCAAACTTCGGACCAACCATTCCTTCCTCTTCTCTCTCTCATCTCAAGGTCAACAGGAGTCTATGGGCCATGTCTTCATTACTGACTTTCCCTCACTTCCACTTGCAAGTAAACCAACACAGTCACCAGACAGCTTACAAGCCTGCTTGCATGTTCCCTTTGAGTTTCAGTCCTGGATGGGGGGGTCTGTCCTGAAGGGACTTGATGGCTTGCCTTGATGGTTCCCAGACAGATAGCTTGCTTGTTTCCATTATCATTTCATTCCATTTATCCACAAATTTCCTGAAACTTCCTCATACATGGATATATTTTCAGCAAATAAAAATCTAGATGTAGAAATATTGCCTGCCAAACTTACATATGCCGTGAGTACAGTCCCTTTTCACCCATTCATTATCTGTTCATCTCGCCTGTGTACCTATGTATCCACTTGTAGGTTAATGTTTGCAGTTACAGATAATGCAGGACTGCATATGTAACAGTATTGACCTTTGTTGTCTGTCGCTCCTATGCACATCTCTGAGCCTTGCTTTCTTTCAGTGATATTTTACTGGCCACCTCATTAGTGTGTTTTGCCTTTCACTTCATCCATATTAAGCTGTGTCTAGAGTCAGAACCAACTCAACAGCACTTAGCACCAACAACATTTTCTAGTTGGAGTCCTGCATTGGTGCTGTAGGATAAGCAAGAGACTGGCTAATGGCAAGGATGGCGGTTCAAACTCACGAGCTGCTTCCTGGAAACTCTATACAGAGTGGTTATGAGTTGGAACCAACTTGACAACACTTTGCTGCCATCACCATTACTATTAAAGTGAGATGACATCTCATTGTTTGGACTAGTTTTTTTTTTTTTTTAATTATTCATTTTCTAAAAAATTTTTTGCATGTGACTTGTGTGAAGTAAAGTTACGGAGCAAATTCGTTTTCCATTCAACAATTCAGACAGATTTTGTTTCGTGTCCACAATGTAACAGCATTCTAGCCACATCTTTCCTCTGTCTACCACTTCCATTTGTCCCTCTGTCCTACACATTCCTCCATTCTGCGGTTTATCCCAGGGTAAATGCTGCCCTTGTGATTGAGTATGACTGACTGCTTTAGGAATGTGTGCCTCCTAGGTGTTACTGTTTAGTCTTGAGGGGTGAGTTCCGTTCCAGGCCTGAAGAGTGACTAAGGGTCGTGGTTTCTGGGGTTCCCAGTTTCTGTCAGACAAGTTCCCTGGTGGTGTTGATGATTTTGAATTCTGTTCCACGTATTTCTTCCAATATATGATGTTGTTGTTGTTCAGTGCCATCAATTTGGCTCCCACTTAAAACGACCTTGTATACGGTTTGTGAGGACCAGTTGGTGGGTTTGAACCACCAACTTTGTGGTTAGCAGTCCAGTGCTTATCCTGCAGTGTCACACCAGGACTCCTCCACTATAGATTAAGCCAGCTATTATGATTCTTTTCAGAGTGGTCAGCACAACAGTTGGGCACCATCTAGTTCTTCTAGTCTCAGAATAGTGGAGGCAGAGGTTTTTGTGATCCATTAATCCTTTGGACAAATTGTTTCCATGTGTCTTTGGTTTTCTTCACTACTCTTTGCTCTGAATGGGGAAATTTTGTGTTTTGTTTAGTGCATAATTTTGTATTTAACTACAAGACACCAGGCTACTGAATATTTCAGTCATGTACTTGCATTGCAGGAATAGCAAAATAAAAAGGAATAAAAGATATGCACTTTGGGCATGACTTCTTAGATTTTTAGTAAAAACTAGAAAGTCTCATTTTCAGTAGTTTTTAGTTTCATGTTTCTCTTTTGGCGACCACACAGGTCCCCGAAGTGGCATTAACTAGAGTGTGCATGAGGCCGAAAATGGAGAATATAGATCATAGACGTCCCCATGACTGATGAGCATAAAATAATTAAGCTCATAAATTAAACTAGAAATATTTACGTATCAGTTTTAAATTAAAATGTGACATTTTACACACAATTATTTTCTCTATCGTATCTTGAAACAGAAAGTTGTATGGGAGAGTATATTTCTAAGAGAAAGCCTTCTTCAATTAAAATCAACTTATTAAAACATTGCATATTTATATTAGAAGTAATACATTATTTTGGACCCTCCCCCAGAAGCACTGACAAGGTGACCCTCTTCTTTGTAGCTCCAGTCCTAGTAATGTCACAGACCCAGTCACAACAGAGCTGCACGTCTGCTGAAAACCTTAAGCTTTATACAAATATTCAATCACGTATTTATCTCTAAATGTTCATGAGACCTCTTAAAGAGAAAGGCTAGTGGCTTATTCCAGTGCTGCTATACCAGAAATGCCACAAGTGGGTAGCTTTAACAAACAGAAGTTATTGTCTCACAGTTTAGGAGACTAGAAGTTAAGTGGTTTATTACGATCAGGGTGCAAATTGGGATCTGGATCAACAGGCTACAACTCAGAGTCAGGAAGCATGCAGGCAAAGTCTCCCTTCCTCAGTGCAGAACAGTTCTCTCAGGTTTTGATCAGGCAGACCTCCTCTCAGCCCCCTCAGAACAGGCTTCTCTTGCTCTGTTGTCTGTCACTGCTCCCTCAGCCACTGGGCCTGGATGTTGTCAGTATTCAAGCCCTTCACTGTGATACACCTGTTTTGGGAGGTTTCATGCCTCCTCTCTCACTCTCAGAGTCTTCTCGCCTTTTTCTTCCTTTTGCTTCCTTCTGTTGTCTAAAAAACATCTGCGGGGCTGGCCACTTGGATACACAAATTCTGTGTTGATTTCAAGGTGTGGTACTTTCATCAGGCTCAGAAAGTGACCAATCACCTCTCAGTAGGTCGACCTAACTAGTGGGTTTGAACTACCGACCTTGTGGTTCAGAGTCTAATGCTTATCCTACAGCACCACACCAGGAGCCTATACACACACACACACACACACACACACACACACACATATGAATACAGTGGCTCCTTTTCATTTTATATGATAGTCACATTCCTAAAAAGTTCCACAGACATTTAAGTTTTCATACAGGAATCACATTTTAAAGCCCTGGAGGCCTTCTACTTATGAAGAACATGTTGTTGTTGCTAAGTGCCCTTGAGTTGGTTCCAATAAATAGCAACCTTGTATAGGGTTTCCAAGGAGCAGCTGGTGAGTTTGAACCACTGACCTTGTGGTTCAAACCGACCTTGTAGTCCAGTGCTTATCCTACAGCACCACACTGGGACTTCTAAGAGAGCATAGTGTTGTTGGTATTTCATAAAGCAAAAAAGTCATCTTGAAGTGTCAATAACCTATCTATATATCTGCTCTGTAAAATTTTATTTCTAGCACATGTTTCCTTAAAGAGTCAGCATGTGAAATAAAAGATTAAATTCACTAAATACCATTCCATATACTTCAAAGTTTCACCACTTATGCTAAACAAACAAAAATCCAATCCATAGTAACGGACAAGCCCCAGAGCATGATTTTATTTTTCAGTAAAATGAATTAAAGGGCACATTCCAGAGGTTTTCTAAGAGCTCACAGAACAGTATTTTAACACAAGCATCAATGCATCTAAGTTAGGAAGGGGAGACTGACTTACAATTCATCAAGTAATTCTGGTGTAAATATACACCAATTAATAGAATTTCTAGAATAATCTTTGTGTGTTTATTTAGAACTCTGGTCTGAAATCTATATAAACGGAAGCAACAATGCACACAGCCTGCTTACTTTACCTTTGTGTTCTTATTAGATATTATCAGAAAATAGGCGAGGGGCTGACTAGCTGAACTGACAGTCAGCGTTGGGGACAGAGGTTAAAAGCAATGAGAAATGGAGGATGGGAAGGAAGAGGGAGGAGGCAAGAGACTGGAGAATGAATGACAGGTGACAAAACCTACAACAGACAAGCAAAGGGAATAAGTGAGACAGGACCCACAATCAACTACTAAGGAGTGGAAATGCAGTTTTGTTCGCCTGTAGTTTGGGTCTCCTATGGCAACCCTGACTGGGCAGTCGGTTCCTAGGCTGGCAAAGGGAGAGGGACTCCCATTACAAAGGCATAGATTCTAAAACCATACTGAGCTCAAGTCCAGGCTTCAAGGTATTAGCTGAGCGACCTGAGGCAGGGTACACAGCCTCTGTGCCTCTGTTTCCATAGGATGTACTTACCCCAGATACCAGAAAGGGGACTAGCAGAGCAAGACCCCCTCTCCTCCACTTGCGAAGTGCTGGACCAAGAAAGGGCAGCTGTGGCAAAGTGGTAACATCTGCTTCCTCGAGGGCAAAAGAGGAGAGAAAAACGAAAGCAGACAAAACCTCTCCTGAAAAGCTGACACTGTGGGGAATCGTGGCCACCCAGCTTTTCCTTCTCCTGCACTGAGACTTTTCCGTCATGGACATTAACACTCAGCATCCTCTGCCCTTGAGTCAAATCTGACTCGCAGTGGCCCTAGAGGACTGAGCAGGACTGGCCCTCAGTACTTCCGAGGCTGTGATCTTTATCGTGGAAAAAGAGTACCACGTCTTTGTCCCTCAAAGAGGCTGGAGGGTTTGAACCGCTTACCATTTGGTTTAACCACTTACCAAGTGCTTAACCACTGTGCACCAGGGCTGGTGTTCGGCATAAGTCTCTGCAATCCCCACTACTAACTCAGGATCTCACATCAAACATACTAGTTCAGCTCAATGGGGACCCCAGCTCATTTCACCTAGGGAGCTTCCTCAGGAGAGGGTCATTCAAGTACACTGCACCCAAGATTCCTTTCCAGATGCTGGTTCCTCCTTCAGCCCTTAAAAGTCATGGTCACTCACTTCTTGTAGCATTACCTCCATCCATGTCTCCACAAAAGAACAATTTCTACTGACCCATTATTTTGCAGACTACCTAGAACATCTGTTCTCAAAAATAGACTCTACGATATGTATCTCTCTCCACCACGCCTGGGCTCAGTTTGAGCACTCAAGATACCTAGATTTCTAGAGACACAAGCACTTCTGCCTGGCTTCAAAACTGTCCTCCCACCAGCTGCCTGACACTCACCTTAGCCTGGGTCTCAAGAATCCCCCTTCATATAACTGATCCTTGAATTGATTCACTCTTCACCTAGGTGGCCTCTGAGGACACATATATTAAAGACACAAAATTAACTGCTAATACTGAGAACTTCAAATTATGCAGCGCATTGTGGGGAAACACAACTTGCAAATGAGTGATTATGACAGTCTGGTTGACGCTAGGACAAGGCTATGGGTAGAGTATGGGGGAGGCCAGAGAAGGTAGCAAAGGCAAGAGAGATGTAGATAAGCAACGTACTTATTTATACTTCAATTCAACCATATTTCCTACTTCCTGGTGTGGCGCTTCAGGATAATGCACTGGACCACAAGGTTGGTTTGAACCATGTGGTCGGCAGTTCAAATCCACCAGCTGCTCCTTGGAAACCCTATACAGGGTTGTTATGAGTCAGAACTGACTCGACATTACTTAACAACAACAATGCTTCATATATTGACATTTCTGCGAGTCACACACAACCACTGAAGAAAAGGTTGTTGTCAAGTGCTGTTAAGCCGGTTCTGATTCTAACGACCCTGTATTGGGTTTCCGAGGAGCAGGTGGGATTGAATCACAGATCTTGTGGTTAGCAGTCCAGTGCTTATCTTACAGAGCCACACCAAATACAATACCAATAAACTTTGCTCAAATGCAATGAAATGTTCTAATTCCATGTGAGCATATAGAAATTAAACTATTACTAAAAACTATCACTTAAATTGCTTTTGTGGGATAACCATTGAAATGAAATTCTCATAACCTTGACTGTCAGCTCAGTTCCTAAAGGAAGCAGGTGAAGAAAACATCGTTGGTGGTTTTTTTTATGCTTCAAGAATCCTATGCCTACTGTACTTTGAATAGATGACCCTCTTCCCAAGAGCAAATATCTTGCCATCTAAACTCAGAATCAGAGATTAAGATGTTTTAAAAAATCCACTAGGGGGCAAGATGACTGCGGACTTTACAGGTTAGGGATCAGGATTTACAGATCCCTGGGCAAACCACACAAACTCATAGTCACCACATCGGGACTGGACAGTCTGGGAGAGTAAATCACAAAGCTTTGCATAAACTATGTTGTTGTTGTTAAGTGCCATTGAGTCCGTTCCGACCCATAGCGACCCTGTACAGGGTTTCCGAGGGTGTAAATCTTTACGGGAGTAGAAAGCCTCATCTTTCTCCCGCGGAGCGGCTGGTAGTTTTGAACCGCTGACCTTGTGGTTCGCAGCCTGATTCGTAACCACTACCCAAGAGAATGAAGATGAAGCCGTCTGTCTGAAACCAAGCCTTTCAAATGGCATCTAAACTCACCCAAGTATTGTTCTGGATATTTCTGAACCTACTGTACTTTGTAACCCAGAACTTATGAAGTGAGTTCTGCTGTGGTACTGGAGGGTAAGCACTGGCTTGAGACCTACAAGGTCGGAGGGTCAAACCTACTAGCTGCTCCTCGAACACCCTATACAGGGTTGCTGAGAGTTGGAACCAATTCCACAGGCACTTAACAACAACAACAACACACACATATATATATATATACACACACGACGTTGCAGTTCAAACTGACATTGAAGTCAAGTGCTTATCCTATGGTGCCACACTAGGACTGTTTGTGTGTGTGTATATATATGTGTGTGTGTGTGTGTGTGTGTGTGTGTATGTATATGTGTGTGAGTATATATATATTATTTCTCTCTCTCTTGTTTTTAAAAAGTCTTATTCCCACATCAAATCAATTTCTACTGCTCCATTATTCTGCACGCTATGTAAGTCCTTTACTCGCAGAAATACACTCTACAATGTATCTCTCTCCACTATTCTTATACTATATGTAAATTTGCCAAAGTAGAAAATTAATCTCCTAGAACTCTAGCAAACAGCATTTAATTCTTGCAACTTAAATGATGTATAAATATGAAAAAAAAATTCCATTGTGTTCTTTCAGCCTTTTGCTATTTCAGAAAGTTATATCATCTGTGGTATTAAAACTTGTATCTGGTATAATAATAGTAAGTAGCCAAAGATTTTCTACTATGAAATAAGGGAAATTGAGATCTGCATCCACTTTACAAACAAGCTCATCTAGATTTTGTTTTCCCCACATTCAGCCCTCTTCTGCTTTCATATTTTGCATTCCTGTTTTGGTCTTTCTAATCATCTGCAATCCACAAGGGGATAGAATAATGTAAGAGTGAAGATTAGTCTATGGACTGGAGAAAACTCAGACGCAGAGAATCAGTGTTCTAGAGATTCCCACAGATAAAGAGGGGCAGAATGTCAAAGTGCCACCACAATTCACAGCACCCCCATGGTCTCTAATTCTTCTACGCTGATAGTCTCAGAAGCCTGAGAATAAGCTCTGCTTTCATAATTCGCAGTCACAGAAATAAAGAGCAGTGAGGGGAGGAACTACAGGTTACAAGAAAGAAAGATCTCCCTGGGGGGTGACAGGGGCGCAGAGACACAAATAGCAGTGTGACTGACTGGGTTTTGCAGAGAACTCGGATTCTTTGGGGGTTTTAGCCCTAGACTTTTAAGACAAATGGGGCCATGATATCAAGGATCACGCATGGGATCCAACTGCCCTACATGCCTTGAGTAGAGATCAGTGATAGCCATTTCTCCCCTCCACTTCCACCCTTTGCCATTTCCCAACCTATAGCCTTGGGCTGACCAATTCTCCTTTCCTCCTTTGCTCCATCGCCCTCAACTGCAATACTTACGTTTGCCAGGTTATGCAAGCACAGCAGCTGAAATCCAGCCAAAACTCAGCTTCTGAGCTCCAGTCCCTGGTGCTGCACTGTGTTCACCCTGAGACAGGGAGACCTTTTTCAATTTTGCACACAAATGCCATCCATTCATGAAGCCTTGATCCCGTGTGTGTGTGTTGTGCTCAGAAGAGAGGACGTCATTTTTTAAACTTGTGTGGCTGGGGTGGGCTAGCTCTGCTGTTCAGTCTCCTTCACTGTGATCTACAAGCTAGTTCTACCATCAAAACAAAGTCCTTTCACAGTGCTGTTGACAGAAATATTATCCATTTTAAGGCAACATGTTAGATGTATGCCTTATCCCATGGACAAAGCATTCCTCCTGGGAAGTCAAACAGCAGGTTTAACTAAAATAAATGAATAAGGAAAGCACTCTGCAGAGTGCAGAGCACACAGTGAGCTCCACCTAAGCTGAAGTATTATTCTTACCTTTGCAAAGTGCTACTCAATGCTGGGATTACCCCGGGCTTCAAATACCTCCAATAACCATGTGAAGAAAACCTGATTTAGATGAATTCATGAAATGAAAAGCAGGTCTTTCTTGTGTCTGAGTCACAACTGGCACAAACAACTGCTTGGATTTTTTTTAAAAAATTTATCACAGCTGCAAAATGCATTTAATTAAGCCACACATATGCAGACCAATGTAAAGAACATCTTGCTATGAAGATTAAATGAGATGACACAGATAAAAGCTTCTGGCATAAATACAGCAGAGGCTCAGTAAACTTTAAAAACAAATTAAGGGAAAGAGGCAGGAAAACTATTAAAAAACAATCTGGAAACAAAACAAAAAGAACAGTACCCTAGGGTCATTAATCAATGAGGATGTTGTTGTTTAGTGCTGTCAAATCTATTCTGACTCACAGTGACTCTGTATAGGGTGTCTAAGGAGCAGCTGGTGAACTTGAACTGCCCACCTTGCGGTTCAAACCGACCTTGCAACCCAGCAAATTAATCTGCAATGCCACATTGTTGTTGTTGTTAAGTACCGTGGAGTTGGTTCCAACTCACAGTGACCCTGCACAGGGTTTCCTAGGCTGTAATTCTTTACGGGATCAAAAAGCCTCATCTTTCTCCCACAGAACAGCTGGTAGTTTCGAACTGCTAACCTTGAAGTTAGCAGTCCGATTCGTAACCACTACGCCACACTAGGATTCCATATATCCTAGTAAACTGTAATTGCTTTCTTCTTCTTCTCAGTTACCTAAATTAATTGTCCCACATGATATATGATAGGTAAACTCCAAACTCGCTGTCATGGAGTCAGTCCCAACTCACAGTGACCCTAGATAGGGATTCCAAAACTGTAAATCTTTAAGGGTGTAGACAGCTTAAACTTTCTCCCATGGTGGTGGGTTTGAACCGCTGATCTTGGTTTAACAGCCCAGTGCTTAGCCTACCAGAGCTCCTTAGGCATAGATAAGTAAACCTAAGGTCAAAGCCATTGCCACCAAGCTGATTCTGACTGCCATCAAATTGACTCTCGCCCATGGAACCCTTATGTCCAACCAAACAAATCACTGCCAATTCTGCACCATTGTCTAAATCACCCATGTTTGAATCCTACACTGCAGCTATTGTGACAATCTACCTTACCGAGAGTCTTTCTCGCCCTGGCTGCTCCTTTGATTCACTAAAGATTATGTCCTCCGCCAATGATTGTTGTTGTTGTTGTTGTTGTAAAGTGCTGTTGAGTCTATTCCGACTCATAGTGACCCTGTACAGGATTTCCAAAGCTGTAAATCTTGACAGGAGTAGAAAGCCTCATCTTTCTCCTGCTGCCAATGACTGATCCCTCCTAAATGAAGAGCCCTGGTGTGGTGCTGTGGGCTAATGTGCTGGACTGCAAAGTCATTTGAGCCACAAGGTTGGTGGTTCAAGTTCACCAGCCGCTCCTTGGAAACCCTATACAGGACTGCTGTGGGTCGGAACTGACTTGATGGCACTTAACAAGAACAACAACAATGAAGCATCCAAACCAAATGAGTTGAGTGATGCTCTGTTGGGGTCCATAGGGTTTTCACTGGCCTTTACTTCCTAGTCTGTCTTAGTGTGGATGCGCCAATACTGGTGGCATTGCTTCTAGAACCACAGCAACACACAAGCCCCGCAGTATGACAAATGGACAGGTGGTGGTTACAAGTCGTACGTGTAGTCTGTGAAATGCAATTTCTGCATCAGAGAAGTATGGCCAGCTTTGAAGGCAGAGGCCTGGGCTTTGTTTCAGATCTGTCACTACTATACAGATGTATCTTGGCCACTCAGGGTCTACCTACCCCTATGATTTATGTGCTAGGAAGGTGTGCTTCATCCCTTTCAGACCTACTGCCATCAAGTCAATTCAGATTCTTGGTGACTTTACAGGACAGAGTAAAATTACTCCAGAGGCAGACTTTGAAGGCTTTGTGGAAGCAGACTGTCCCTTCTTTCTCCTGCAGAGCAGCCCGTGGGTTCAAACCACCAACATTCCATTAGCAACTGAACACTATGATTTGGAAAATCAGTACTGAAATCACTTCATACAGTATTGTCCTTTTATATAAACTTCTAGATGACAGTCAACATTCATGGATAATATTGCTTGATTCCTGAGTGGTTTTTCCCAGAATAAAAACTTTGTCTGTTTTTTTTCCCTGAAGAAAACTATAGGTGCATGCTGTGTATTATAACTATGTTGCTTCAAAACTATCATTTGGCTTTCCGTTGTCCTTTCCCAAATTCTAGCTTCTAGCCAGATTGTCATCTGTGCGTCTAAACAATAAAACACCCCCCTGCTGATGTGCCTTTGCACAAATGAAAGGAATCTGATTTTAAAGCTGCAGAGTTAAGCCATACTCCCCACAGCATGGCCCACCACAACCACACTGGGGCTGATTGCCAGACTCTGTGTGTCATTTGGAGTCAGCAGCTGGGACACGTCTGCTGGGCGTCTCTTGTCCAGAGCCTTATGGAGACCGCAGAAGTGAGGAACCAGTTACAGCTAAATGTCTGTGGCCTGGTGATAAGAAATAGGTTTGGTGAAGTAGGACGATTCACAGTGCCTGTTGTTAAGTTATTGTTTACCTGGAATGCTTGTGATATGATTCCCAAGGCAAGCATTAATAGAGCAATGAACAGTGTTAGCGGAACCCTTAAATTATCGGCACTGTGGCATGAGGTATTTTATTGCTGAATTTCTTTAAGGAGTCCGCATCTATTAAAAACCTGACAACGGACTCTTTATATAAGGATGTCAGCTGACTGAAATCCATTGTGTAATGTGGCAAGTTATAAACACATAAAAATAAACAAGTGATTCTAACTGGAAAGTATGACTATGTGCCATGCCACTTTTTAGCTAAGTATAATCCCCCCACCCTCTTTGAACTTTCCAGTTTTAAATGGCTTCAGACATGGAAGTGGGATATTATCTATACATAAGAACAAATGAGCCCAGAAAGTCAGGCTAAGGAGGAGGCCTCTTCGGAGTGTTCGGTAGCTCAGAGATCCTGTATTTTACCTTCTTGCTAATCGTGACAGTTACAGCCTGGTGAAGATTTGAGAGGTCGCTGCAGATGGGGACTCTTTTGCTGTAAAGCTGAGTGCCAAAGGGTAAAAACCAATCATCTTAGAGTTACTGGGAGAGGAACACATGGTAAAAGGGTGGGGACTTGAACATTCAAAAAAACAGCTCAAATGTCAAAGGTTAAGAAGAGTTGTTTTAACTTTGGCAGGTCAATACTCAAAAAAATCTATGAAGAATTAAAAGGATACTTAAAATGGCTTGCATTTGAAGATACCCTTACTTCCTAAGATTCTGTCCACCATTAGAAAAAGAAAGGCCAAGGAGAAGAATGAGAAGTTGATCTGGTCACACCCAAGACGTGCTAAGGACCAGGCAGCCTGTAAAATCCCGTCAAATGCACTGTAGGGATGTTGTAGGAAGCGCCAATATGCACAAGACATTACAGGACCAGACTGACCCCTTTTATAGTCACTGTTTGGGGGGACTAAGCTCCTGTCTGATCACTCTTCATTTAGTCCCATTTTCAGGGGGAAGAGGGAGGCAGTGGGTGGAGGCGGGGTCAGAGTGCATTCTTCAGGCACACCACAGTTCCAGGCCCACAGTTCTCCAACTTTCTGTTTCTAGCCTGTACTCTTCTTGGCAAATTAAACCCCCTGCCCCTCCTCCACACATACATCCATTCTTGGATCTGATTTTCATTGAGAGTTACCCACAAGGACGAGGCAGAATAACATCTCCATCTCTTGGGGAAAATAAAGGAAAAGTTCTGGGAGGGAGGAGAACAGGCAGCAACAAATTAACCTTAAAATTTGGCACAAAACATGAACTTGGATAGAACAGAAGGTTTCTATCCAGTCCTAGAATATGTCAAGATGGGCAACAATTAGAGAAGTAGCATGTTGGTCCCCAACACCAATCATTTTTATGATCCTAAGAGCCATCTGGAACTTCCTTCCTGCTCGAGGACCATAAAGACATAAATAAGAAGAAAATGAAGTTCTGGACTTGTCATTTAAACACTAGACTAAATTTTGCTTAATTGAATGTCAGAATAGGAAAGAAAAATCTCTGGAAGGACAAAAGCTGCTAGCTGCTCAAAAATACTAAAGGTAAGCTAGCTGTCCCAGAAAATAATGAGAGAACATGGCTATTAAAGGAAGAGACAGAACCCGCACAAGTTCATTTATTAGGCCTGGCTGTGGAGTCAGACAAAACAGGGTTCAAATCCCAGCTTTGTCACAAATTACCTGTAAACATTTGCTACACCTCAGTGGTTGTTTTTTCACATCTGTAAATTGGGAATAGTTAGAAATCCATCTGATAGCGTGGCCATGAAGACTTACATGGTTATCATGTGTGGGAAATGTTAACACCATGCTTGCCTAGAAAATGAATCCTAATAAATAAATGTTGTGAAATGCCATCGAATCGGTTCCGACTCACAGCAACCCTGGATAGGGTTTCCGAGGAGCAGCTGGTGGGTTTGAACCGCCAACCTTGTGGTCTAGTGCTTAGCCCATGATGCTGGCTGAGAGCCAGAGCTTGAGTGTACGAGTAGCAGCATTTGCTGCAAAGACACGCGAGGTGGTGACAATAACCACAGGTACAGCATAAGAGAGAGGTAAAGGCAAACCCACACTGGACCTGAATGACAAAAAGAGAGCAAAAAGATATCTGTCAAAATTTTAGTATCTCAAAAATCAAAAAGGGATTAAATAAATTGTCTTTTTCTATTAGCATGTGATTTTTATGTTTTCCAAGAAACACAGGCCTGACTTTCAGTGAGGAGAATAAAAGGGTATTGGATACTTTACTTAGTATCAACCTCAAGAGAGGCATGTATCTAAAAAGCTTCGTGATGCCGTGAGAGAGGGGAAGAATGGTCCTGCCTCCTGCTGGCATTCAGGGGTAGGCAATAGGATGGCTGGCCAAGCAGGAAGCCCTCTCTTCAAAGCCAGGAGTCCTCCTTGAACCATAACACAGAAAAGACCTCTGAGAGGTCCACTGAGGTGGTTCCACATAACATTTTCATTCCTATCTGTTTTCTTACCGTCCTGTGAGATGACTTAGCTCCCAGAAGAAGGAAGCCCCTACATGGACCTGCAAAGCAGAGGAAGGGGATGTGGCAGACGTGGCGGCAGACCCAGCTGCTCGGCTTACATATGAGCCTGGGCAAATCGCTAACCCTTGCAATGCCTCAGTTTCCTTCCCCATGTACAAAAAGAGGAGGCACTCTGCTAATAATATTCCTGCCTCACAGGATTTTTCTGTCAAGTGAAACTAGAAAGCACTGAAGGAAGGTAAGAAATTCTATGATTAGAAACAACAATCTCTTTGAAAACACTTTCCTTAATGTATTTAACACACTATTAAGCCCACAGTAAATGCTCAAAAAATGCTTCTAGAACTGAACTGAGATGCTGACAAAGGAGTGAATAACTTAGGACATGTTTGCAAATGATTAAACTCTTAAATTATCATATAGGTAAGCAAAATTATTCTTAAGGGACATTGTAACACTGCATGCTAATCAGCTTCACGAAAAGCAGTATCTGTCAGCAGCTATGGCAAAAAGCCAACAGTCTGCCGGGTAAGTAAATGTCTAAAGAAATGGAATTCGCTTTCTCAGAGGAACCAAATATCTAAGCCCAAATGACATGAATTCTGATAGCAATGAAGCTCCGAGCTCGGCTCCTGCCTGCAGAGCTCCAGTACCTTTCTTCCCTGTGAATGAGGTTAAAATGAATGCAATGACAATTCGTTTATAACCGCTGTTCACTAAAAAACTATCATCAAATGTAGAAAAATTCAGAGACATTGCAACTAAGACAGACAATTACCTCGCAGGCCACTTGGACGTAAATGATGTGTAATATCTGCCTTTAGGAACCGCCTATATCTCAAATTGTTGGGAATGAATTTGTGTAGTTTATAAAATAACAGTCCTGCTTGAATATGCAACAATACTAGGTTACACACTGCTGAACAAGTAGTTTAATGTGCCCTTATAATAACAAACTTCGAAAGAAATCCAAAGACTATATATAAGATAATATAACTCTACAACCAACTGGCTACCAAAACTCAAAAACCAAACCTAATGCTATCCAGTTCGTTATGACTCATACTGACCCTCGACAGGGTTTCTGGGACTATAAACATTTACAGGAGCAAACAGCTTCATCGTTCTCCCTCAGAGTGGCTGGAGGTTTGAACCATTGACCTTAAGGTTCATAGCTGAATGCCTTAACCCACAGCACCACCAGGGCTCCTACAACCAGCATGTTGTTGTTGTTAATTGAGGTCAAATCGGTTCCAACTCATAGCGACCCTCTTGTTAGGGTTTCCAAGAAGCAGCTGGTGGGTTTGAACTGCCAACCTAGTGGTTCCCAGTTATTGAAGGTAGAAAATAAAACACAACAAAACAAACCTTAACATGTACGTAACACCGTAACAGAATAAGATCAATGGAGTGCGTATCTCTAAGAGTTTACCAGCCTCCAGACTATCCCCCAGTTAAGAACCCACATACACATACTAACTCTGAACCACCTCAAACATGTACTTCACAGATATATTAAAAACAAATGCATCAGAAATATAGGGGGTTTTGTTTCTCTTTTCTATAATGCTGATTAAACAAAGAAGCAAACCTAAAATCTTAAAAGTTTAAAATCTTTGCAAAATAGCCGAAATTTAACAAGTTCCCAAAGAATACTGACAGGTCTTTTCCACTTACAAAGTTCAATTACAGCATTAGCACACCTGCCATGTGTTTTCTATAGCATCACAACAACGTGAAACATGATTACAAAAGAAAATCGCACAATTCTCTGAGTCACTGCTCTGTGGTCTCATTGTGTTATGTTTACACCTACAAATATAAGGAACAGAAATTCCACACCACTGGTGATTTGACAAGAACTGACAGGCTTAATTAAACAACAGCAAATTCAATTAAAAACTTTATTTGCAAAACTGGGCTATACTTCAAGATTCTGATTCTTCCCTAAGACCCAGTTAATTTTGAAAACAAAATGTTCCTTAAACTCATGTGCTCTGCTATCAAAATAAATGTAAACCTCAATTTAACAATGACCATGAGTTTTAAGCAACTGATTCACTTTTTTGTGTTTTTTTTAAATCACTTATTTCAATCTTGTTTATGAACTAATAATATTTTTTCAAAAGCTATAAATAAGTTGAAAAATCTAGAAAACAAGCTGTTATTTCCTTTAACCTGCCTGGTGGGGAAACTCAAAATCATGTGATAAGAACACCAATACAATGCAATCAGCAACATTTCCCCTCAGTCTGAGTTTTTCCTGTGTGCTGTTTTGCTACGATGACAATACAGGAGGGTTGTTAAGTGCCATCCAGTGGGATCTGACTCATAGCGACCCTGTATAGAGTTTCCCAGGTTTTAATTCATGGGAGCAGAAAGTCTCAACTTTCTCACACAACAAGGGTTGTTGTTGTTGTTAAGTGCCATGGAGTCGGTTCCGACTCATAGCGACCCTGTATAGGGTTTCCGAGGAGTAGATGATGAACTGAAACCACTGACCTTGCAGTTCAAAACAGCTTTGCAGTCTCGCACATTAACCCACAGCGCCGCACCAGGACTCCTTACAAGGGTTACCTACTCCTAAATGGCCTTTTCCCAAATCCTCTTATGCCCCATGACAAGGGTTAAACCTGCAAAGTCAATTAACGCCTATCATACAGAATTAATTTTTAATGAGTACATATGCATCTGAAGACAGGAAGGAGAACAATCTCAATTGTTGCATCGTAACATAAATATAACTGATAAAGATCTGCTTTGAGGTTATCTAAATTACCAGATGGACTTCTGGTGTGGCGCTGTAGAATCAGCACTGGACTGTGAACGAACATTAAGGTCATAAGTTCAAACTCACCAGCTGCTCCTCTGAAACCCCACACAGGGTCGCTATGAGTCGGAACCAACTCAAGGGCACTTCACAAGGGCATATTACCAAGGAGGGCTGTTACATAATTGCAGTTGCATAATTACATCATCACAAATGAATGACATTTGCCAGCATCTTGATACAAAGCAAATCAGCAGAAAGTCCTCACTGAGGCCTCTTCTCTCAAATTACTGATCAACTATATGTGTGACCATTAACTCCAGATTTTCAAAATAAAGGCTTAAGGTCAAAGAAGTACTAACATACTCAAAATCACTGCTTCCCCCCGCCCCGCCCCCCCCAAGTATGTTCCAGGGGAAATGTTAACCTCATGCAGTCCCTCCATCCCCTATCAATGTGGGTCACTGCCCCCCCCCAAGCTGTGCAGTCTGACAGAAAGAGCCATCTTATACCAACCTATCCCCAGTACCTTGCTCAGACCTTGATAAACAAGCACAACTCAGAGACACTGTGGGTTCAGTTCCAGACCACTGCAATAAGGTGAGTCACATGAAGTTGTTGGCTTCCCAGAGCATTAAAAAACACAGTGATGTTTGCACTGTGTTTACTGTAGTACTGTAGCTACCGGAGTCTTGATGTGGCACTGTGGGTTAATGTGACAGGCTATAAAGAAAGCCATTTGAACTTCAACGTTGGTGGTTCGAGTTCCAGCTACTCCTCGGAAACCCTATACAACAGGGTTGCTATGGGTCAGAACCGACTCAATGGCACTTAACAACAACAACCGTAGCTATTAAGTGTAAAACAGCATTGTGAGAAAGTCGGAGATGCTGAGAGAATTAACAAACTGACAGAGACATGAAGTAAGCACATGCTATGGGAAACTGGCACCGATCGACTTACTCAGTGCAGGGTTGCCATAACCTTCAATTTGTTTAAACAACAAAAAAACTGTAGTGTCGATGAGGCATCATCGCAGGAATCTCAATAAAATGAAGTGGTATGCCTGTACCACATGTGGGGACGGCAGTTGGAAAGGACACTGTGTCTGGCACTCGGCCATTCTCCACATCTCCTGAGTCCACTGCCAGAACGTCCTACTAATCAACAACAGTGTTTCAAGACGCTGTTCTTTGTGTCCCTCAAGGTCTGAATAATATCTTTCAGATAAAATACAAAGAAGAAGTGTTCCACAAGAACAAGATGAGCATCTGACTTCAAAATGCAGGAAGTTGCTATGTTTCCAGTCCCCTGAATATGGCAGGAGCTGACTAACTCCAAACTCAGTTCCTTCCAGGACACAAGGTCTGTCCCCTTTCCCTACCAAGATCATAAACCAAAGAGGAACTTCTCCCTTGATAAAATTCATTCATCAGAAACACTCAGGAAGAGGGTCATTGTTGTTAAGGGCTATCGAGTTGGTTCCGACTCACAGAGATTCTGTATAGAGAGGGGTTTTGAAGACAGCTGGTGAGTTTGGATCACGAACCTTGTGGTTCAAGCAGACCTTGCTTCTTGTTGTTAATTGCCATTGAGTCAGGTTCTGACCCATAGCGACCCTGTATAGGGTTTTCCAGGAGCAGCTGGTGAACTTGAACCACCGACTTTGCACTTCAAATGGTTTTGCAGTCTACCACATTTGCCACAGTACCATGTGGAGTTATGTGCCGTGGAGTCGGTTCCAATTCATAGTGACCCTTTACAGGGTTTCCGGGACTGTCAGTCTTTACAGGAGGCAGAAAGCCACATCTTTCTCCCGCTGAACAGCTGGTAGTTTCAAACTGCTGACCCTGAGGTTAGCAGCCCAATTCGTAACCACTATGCTACCAGAGCTCCTTACAGCACCACATTGCTGTTGTTGTTGTTAAGTGCCGCTGAGTCGGTTCTGACCCATAGCGACCCTGGACAGGGTTTCCGAGGCTGTAAATCTTAAGGGGAGCAGAAAGACTCATCGTTCTCCCATGGAGCAGCTGGTAGTTTCGAACTGCTGACCTTATAGTTCCCAGCCCGATTCGTAACCACTACGCTACCAGAGCTCCTTATAGCACCACATCAAGGGAAAGAAAAAAGACTAAAACTAGAGATATTCTACAAAGGCATGTTACTGTTGATGGATATTTCAGAACAATGCCTCAAACCCAATCAGTCCAACTGCTGAACGCCATCAGCACCCAGAGATGAGGTTTTTTTTAAACAAAGCATCATTCCTTATCCCAAACCCATTGCCAGGACCCATCAAAGTCAGGACATTGGGCTCATTGTTTTCTTAATGCCTCAATCTCTGTCAATGCCTCCCAGTGGCAGACCCCATATCTGCCGGCTTCTCTTCTCCCTGAGTCCCAGTGGGAAAGCAAGACAAAGTTTCTGGCTCTGCATCACAATTAATTTAAGAATATATTTCCCCCTGGGCCCCAATTTGGGATGTGTGAGTTTTACTGAATTATACCATAGTGGCATTAGGATAAGCCTTGTAAATGAGTCTTTAAAAATTACCACTGCATAAGGCACACATTATCATTTTGAAAATTGATGTATCCCTCAGGAGAAAACAAAGTGAATAAATAAGCCTCGCTCTTTGCTGGCATCTTCCTACCCATTATCAATATTGCTCACGCTGGGAAGCTCTCTGGCTACTTCAAGGCCTCTCTTCACCTCAACAACAACAAAACCCTTAATTTTAACTCCCTTCACACTAAATATACCACAACCACCACCAGCAAAACATTTCATGGTCAGAGCACCCAACAGCCTAGGGACCAAACAGTCCATACACCGTGCTTCATTCCTCTGTGCTCTTTTTCCTACTCATTTGCCCATTCTCCAAATCTGGCCTTTGCCCATTGCCCTGTGGAATTGCCTTAGCTTTCGGCTTCTCGGTTAGTTCTGACCCCACCCTCTACACCCAGAAAGTGTCTCCTCCTCAGCTTCCAGCTAGCAAATGCCTTTGGGGATCTGCTTCTGCCTTGACCCCACCTCCCCACCCCCAAGTTAGGATACGAATCAGAAAGAAAATATTTCTTAAGTGATTCAAACTGCAACTAAAATCAACACATGTTGGAGGAGAAAAGATACCATTACCAGACTGTTTCTCCACTTCCTCAGGAAGTGATAAGGAAAAAGGTGTCTCCCGGAGCCAGAGTGCACAGTCTCTATAATCGGATACCCTAGTCTGCCTGTAATCCTTTCTAAATTTAGGAATAATTTGAAATAAGGACTATGGTACTCAGAAGAGTGAAGGTCTGACTATCCAGACATAGGTCTGCAGGAGACACCCCTGCTATCCTCTTCAGAACCAGGACTCCCCCAAAAGGGCACATACAGCAAACAGAGACCAAGAAGCTCTTCTTGACCACACACCCCAACCCTAACTTTTGTCCCAGCACCTCTGGTATGTTTGACCACTGGACTCAACGTGACTTCTTAGCTCTGACTTATGCCTCTCCTTCTGTGGGGAGGCAAGTGTGTATTCAGCCTTGTACATGCCCAAACTGACCCCTGGAGCAGGGTCCATGTTCTGTTGTAGGCTCCAGTAACATTTGCAAGTAAGGAGACGATGAAGAAGGGTAAGAAGTTACCACTGTCTGCAGTTGTTTCAGATGTTCACTTCATGGGCTTGGGGTGCAGAACTAGAACACCTGCAGATTATAAATTAACATCTCAAAGGCAGAATCCCCTTCCCCCAGAGCAGAAAAAAAACAGTATCATTGTCCTCAGTTGTCTTCAGAAAGCCTGTTACTCCCCCCCTTTTCTCATCCTGTATTGTATCTTCAATTCCCTTGCTGGAGCTCAGCCAAGGTCAGAGTCCTGGGGCAAGAGCCTCTCCCCCCAGGGGCTGGAGGGAAGCCAGGCCTGCCTGGGAAGAGAGCCAGGGCACGTGGAGGCTAAGCCAGCTTCTTAAAGTGCAGAGACCATGGTTCTGTGTTCTACTTAAAGTACACCTTGACAGGAGAGTTGAGTGAGGGAAGAAATTTAATGAAAAAAAAAAAAAAAATACAGGCCCAAGAAGCACTGGTATAGGTCATCTGTACAGTTTTTTTCTAGCGTTACAATATTATGCTAATGAAACCCTGGGAGACCACCTTGTGGGGGAAAAATTGAGAAAGACAAATTAACTGGAGAAAGCTCCTAAACATTAGATCTTGCAGTGTACTCTGTATTTGTGTAATAAGAACACATCTATCCAGTTCCAGTTTGACCGCAGGAGAAGCAGAGACAGGTAGGGAAGGGTCCTCAGCGGATGCGTGAAAAAAACAGAGATGCGCTTTCCCAGAGCAGTTCCAGGGCTTTGGATCTAATAAGATGAAACGCATCAGTTTCCCACACCCACCGGTTGAGGAATCTGACTGTGGCTGGAATACACAGTGATTTCTGAATCAATCCTGACGCTGCCTACGGAACCCTTGGCCTGGGCTGAGATCAGAGGGCGGGGCCACAGCCAGGCTGATACAGTGCTGAAACCATGGAACTGTGTCTGGAAAAAGAGGTGTGACGGAGTTTTCACTTTTCTTTCCTCCTCTCCCCTATCACACCCTCTCTGCCCAGTCCAGGCACCTACAGAAGTGCACCCCGAAAGGGTCCAGCGTACCGCCCACAGTTTTCCCACGGCACAGGGAGAAAATCCCTGGGAGCCCCAGCGGTCTCACAAACGAATCCTTTGGCTGCTTCTTATGACGTCTGACTCTGGAACTCAGCCCTAAACTTGACTTGGTGGGGATCCTTTATTCCTGCCTTATCTAACAAGAGACAGCAGGTCTGGCCATACAGCCAAACTGTATGTACACCTTATCAAACCCCAACATAAAAGACAAGAGCCAATACCAACTACTATATACAAGGACACAGCAATTTTGAGAATTACACTGTATAGACGCAGATATCTAACTGACCTTCAAAGATAAAAATAGTAGACAAACTTTCTTCCATTCATTTTTCATATCTATCTGCGCACCTCCACGGTGGTGACTAGAAGAGGTACCTGAGTGAGTGGACACCCCTACCCAATGGAGACTTCTACTGTGCATGCACACTGACCTGCACAGCAAAGGATACTGGACAGTCAGGTACGACTTTATTTGTTTTTGAGTGGAGTTTTTTTTGTCTCTGTTTTTATACTGCTTCTGTTTTTGGTCTTTTGGTTTCACTTTTTTCCTTGGGATGGGAGCCTTCTCTCCCTAGATTGCCCTAAATGAGACAGCAATTGTGGCCGTGTAGTTATGCTACAAGCATACCCCATTAATATCCCACCATCCGGACAGGAGCCAAAACCAGCTGCTACACATTACATGGATAGCCAACACTTGCTAAGATTGCTCACAGTTGAGTAATAAGAGACACGAAAAGGGAAGCCTATCTCCAGATCACATGCACCAGGAGACACTCAGTTTAATAATGTAGCAACACGCATTCATTTAATCATTGAAAACACTCCCAAGGTCATCAAAAAACTCCCAACCAAATGAAGTCCAGGTCCAGAATGGCTTCACTGGTGAGTTCTACCAAATATTCAAGGAAGACCTGTTACCAATTCTACTCAAATTATTCCAGAATATAGAAGAGGATGGAAAACTTCCTAATACATTTTATGAAGCAAGCGTAATGCTCATACCAAAAGCAGGGAAGGACATCACAAAGAAAACTACAGATCAATATCCCTCATGAACATAGATGCAAAAATTCTCAACAAAATCATAGTCAACAGAATCCAACAGCACATCAAAAAAATAATACATCAAACCAAGTGGGATTCATACCAGGGATATGGTTCAACATTAGAAAAACAATCAATGTAATGAAATTGCATATAAATAAGAAAAAGGAAAAGAACCACATGCTCGTATCAATTGATGTAGAAAAGGCATTTGACAAAATCCAGCATCCATTCCTGATAAAACACACTCAACAAAGTAGAAATTGAAGGGAAATTCCGAAATATAATTAAGAGTATACATACAAAACCAACAGCCTACATTACTCTCAATGGAGAGAAACTGAGTCTTCCCTCTGTGAACAGCAACCAGACAAGGCTGCCCTTTGTCACCACTCCTATTCAATATTGTGCTGGAAGTCTTAGCCAGAGCTATACGGGAAGATAGGGAAATTAAAGGCATCCAAATCAGCAAAGAGGAAGTAAAACTCTCTCTATTTGCAGATTATATGATCCTTTACATAGAAAACCCCAAAGACTCAGTAAAAAAAAGTTACTAGACCTTATTGGAAGATTCAACAAAGTGGCAGGTATAAGATCAACATACAAAAATCAGTTGGGTTCCTCATACTAATAATGACATTGCTGAAAAGGACATTAGGAAAGCAATGTCATTTACAATAGCTGCCCAAAAGGATGAAATATCTAGGAATAAATGTAACCAGAGAAACAAAGGACTTATATAAAGAAAACTACACTACTACAAGAAACCAAAAGAGACTTACAAAAAGGGAAGAATATATAATACTCCTGGATAGGAAGAGTTAACATTGTGAAAATATCAATACAGCCCAAAGCAATCTACACATACAATGCAATCCCAATCCAGATTCCAATGACATTCTTCA
>NW_006408585.1:12737067-12769947 GCF_000296735.1 Chrysochloris asiatica
ATCTGAGCTACAAAACAAAGACAGACTAGGAAGAAAGAGTGACAAACTACTTCCGAATCGCTAGTCACTGAAAACTCTATGCATAGCAGAGAAACTACATGGCTACAGTGGTCAAAACAGTTTGGAACTGGTACAATGAAAGATACATAGATCAATGGAACAGAATTCAGAATCCAGAAGTTAACCCATCCACATGCAGCCAACTGATTTTCGACAAAGGACCTAAGTACACTGGATAGGGAGGAGATAAGTCTTTTCAACAGATGGTGCTAGCAGAACTGGAAATCAATATGCAAAAGATTGAAACAAGACCTTTACCTCATGACATATACAAAAACCAACTCGGCATGAATTAAAGACCTAAATATGAATCCCAGAATTATAATGGCCATCAATGAAAATATAGGGACAAATTTGAGGTCTCCAATAAATAGCACACACAGACTACCAAAAATTGTGAAAATTACACAAACAAAAGTAGACAAAATAGTTCATTGAGACATACTAAAATTTAAAAACTTATGTGCATCAAAAGACTTCACCAAAAGAGTAAAAAGGGAACCCACAGAATGGGAAAAAATCTTTTGCAATGATGCATCAGACAAGGGACAGATTTCTAAAATATATAGGAAACTACAACACCTCTACAAGAAAGACAAATGACTTAATTTAAAAATGGGCACAGGACATGAACAGACACTTCACCAAGGAGGAGATCCAGGCAGCCAACAAACAAATATATGAAAAAATGTTCACGATCACTAACCATTAGAGAGATGTAAATCAAAACAACAATGAGATATCACCTCACACCAGCAGTAACAGTGAAGATCATAAGACCATAGGTGGAATCCTGATTCCCATCCAGAATCTTCTGAGGTAGGAAATTTCCACTTATAAGGACAAGCAGACCAACCTGGAGCAGCTAGAAGAACAGAAGATACTTTTTGAAAGAAAGACCAGTAGGAAAAACCAAAACAGTAACAGCAGTCTGACTGATTACTTCAAGAAAAAGCAAGTTGTTTGCCCAGGAATCTCCAATGAGTGGTTTCCAACCTGTCTGGATGGGGCTGGTGAAAGGAGATAAGACTCTTGTGGTTCAATAGTGAATGAATACCTGCTATCAGGACTGACTGTGAGTGTTGCAAATGTAAAGGCAGATTTTTCGTAACAAAAGGAGAGGAGTGGTTGATCTTGCAGTTAAAGAGCAGAGGACCCTGGGACCATCAAGGCTGAAGAGCAGAGTGCGGGACCCTATCCAGAGAAACAGTGTTGCAAGAGATGATGACAGAGGCAGAGATGATGACATGGAGAGATGGAGTGGCTGGGGACTCTGGACTCAGGGAGGAAGAGGGGCTGTGTGCTGATGGCCGGAGGCAGGCTTGCGGGGTATACCCTTTGGTTGTTTGAATGGTTATATATTCCTGAGTGCTTTGGTGTACATCCAAAAAAAAAAAAAAAAATCAGAGGGAATGGAAGTAACTGCTGTTGAATGATGATGCAGGAAGGGGATTGTAATTATTTCAATGAAATGAAATACGATAGGATTAATTAAAAGCTGATGTCCTCCCATGTAAACGATTACTCAATTCACAATAGAAACTTAGGTAAAATAAATAAATAAAATAAAATACATCACACGGTGGATTCTCATTTAGCAATTTAACAGGAAAAAGAGTCACAGGCAGGTTTAAAATGCTTGTAAATTGTTTATAAATCTTACATATGTTACATGCTCCAAAACAAGTGAGATAAACCCTAATACTCTTAATACGTACTTACAACTAAGAAGCAAGTTCTGGTGTGGTGGTGTAGGATAAGCACTCAATCTCAAGGTTGGTTTGAACCACAAGGTCGGTGGTTCAAATTCACCAGTCATTCCTTGAAAACTCTATACCAGGTCGCTGTTGAGTTGGAACCAACTCAATGGCACTTAACAACAACAAGAAAGACCAAGTAATACTTTACCACCATAAAATAAGAATAAGATAGTTATTACAAAAACAAGACGTTACTTCTACATTTCTGTGGAAGGAAAGCTGTGAAGATGTTCAGCCATAAGTCAGACACAAAGAACTGAGTCCAAGTTCCTCTACTTGGAGTCCCTGGGGTAGTATAAATGGTTAGCATACTTGACTGCCAACCAAAAGGTTGGAGGTTTAAGGTCACCAAGAGATGCCAGAAGTCCCGGTGACCTACTTAAAAAATCCCAGCCACCAAAACCCCTATGAAGCACAATTATATACACTGTGTCTAAAACACATGGGGTTCCCGTGAGTCAGAGCCAACTTGACAGCAACTGGTAAGGCCTCTCTACTTACTGCCAATAGGGCTCCATGACTGAAGACTTTGACCTCAGGTGCTGCATGCCTGAGACCCCGAATCCTGCCCTTATGGTGGGTGCCTGCAACACACGTGGTGTCCAGATGGAACCTAAGCAACTGCCAGTTATAAGGCTTCATTCCATTCACTTTCCTGCTCCATTCATTCACCCAATCTCAAAGCCATTCTCTGGGTCTCATCACTGCTTCACATCTGGAAATCTTCCATTTGAAACTATCCAATAACAAACTAGTTTCAACTCTTTCACTTAGTAATTCCACATTTTCTGTCTTTGCAATTCATCAAGCTTCACAGTCCTCTGACCTTTCCTTTTCTCCCAAGTAGTCTGTAGCATCTTTTAATTTCCTTAACTTTTTAATTTTAAGATATACATATTGCTGTTGTTAGTTGCTTCTGAACTGACTCCAACTCAATGTGTTCTGTGAGAGAAGAGTAATGTGCTCAGTCCTGCACCACTTTCACAATCGCTGCTGTGTTGGATCCATTGCTATGGCCGTTGTGTTAATGCACCTCACTGAGGGAAAACGTCATTTTTTAGTGACCCTCTACTTTACCAACCACGATGTCCTTTTCTAGCAATTTGTTTTTCCTGATGATGTGTTCAAAGCACACTTACAGTCTAAACTCTTCTTCTTCTTGTTAAGCGTCATAAAGTAGGTTCCAACACATAGCAACCCTGTATAGGATTTCCAAAGGGCAGCTAGTGGGTTTGAACTGCTGACCTACAGAACTCCTCAAATTGTTCTAGAAGGCTCAAAGTGAAGCACAGAAGTCTCTGTCCAGCCTTTTCTTCAATATTGACTTCTCAGTCCCTGAGGAAACCACTTTTATGACTGTTCTGTTAATTACTTTGGTAATTCTAAATAGCATGCTTTCCAATTTCCGACATTATCCACTGATTGGTGTCTTCCTTTCCTCTTTCTGCACCCCTCGGTGACTGGGATATTGTCAGTCATCAGCAGTGGGAGCAGTTCTGATTCTGATGATGATGTGATAACAATGACAAGGATATTAGAGTTCATACTGAGATTATTCAGTAATTTTTTGCTCTGCCAGGTTCATTGACAATGAATAGTTGACAATCCTAATTATTTGTTAGGATCTGGTAATGTGAGCATGCATGCAACGGCAATGGGAAATGATGCCATTCATGAATCTTAAAACCCTATGGTCGCTCTGCTCTTGGGTGGCAATTTTTGCTATTAATTTCTGCCATCTCCCCAGGATTCCACTGCAGACTTACAATTCTACAGCTAAGTGGAAATCCCTGAAAACAAAGGGCCCATATTAGATAATTTCTTGTGAACAGTTTGAATAAGCATAGCCATAGTTATTTTCACATAACATGCAGCAATTCCCTGAGAGGACAGTGCTGAAAAGTTTAATAACTTAAAAAAAAAAAAAAAGCTGTGATCTTGAAAAATTTCAAAAAACACCTGACTGAGTTCCATATCAAAGGTTTTAACAGCCAGTGTGTGAGAGCCATCAACAGATTAGGAAATTGGTATTAGATTGATAAAACACTAAAGCACAGGAAACAGAAAATGTTCAAGGCAGACAGGGAAAAGCCACAGAATACTGCACGGGCTGGTGAAAAGTTCCAGGATTTTTATGTTATTTTAAAACATCTGAAGGGAAACCATTCTGTATATTCTAGGAATGTGTAACCATTAGAAAATAAAGTGGTCTTTAATGAAATACTCGAAATAGAAACATCATACACAGGTACACACGGAGTCTGGGTTGCAGGGATGGGGGAGTGAGTGTCCCTGAGCACAGGTGTAGAGGGCTGCCAGTGGCCTTGCAGCAGTTCCCTTGAGGGAAGAGGTGTGAACATCCACCATGACCTCGGCTCCACAGGAAGGCTTTTAGAAGATGCACTTATTTACTTCCAAAAACACTGAAAGCTTCCATTATTAAAATATTCATTTAAATTTTCTATGAAGTCACGGATTTCATCTATACTTCTAAGCTTTTCTCCTTCTTCTTGTTAGAATAAGAGACAATTTTCTGCTTCCTCAGGCCAGTTCTAGAAAGCTCCTCCTCCGGCCATCTCTAGGATCCTGACCCCCACCCACCTCATGTTCTTCAGCATTCAAACATGTTCAAGATTCTTCCATAGTAAACACACAAGTGAGCCCTTCCTTGAGCCAAATCCCTGCCAATCTCACACTCAACACTCATTTCCTGTTCACAGTCAAGTCTTAATGCATTTCCTAGGCATGTGATCTCTATTTCTTTACCTCCCCATGACTTCAGTCCATCGTTCAGTTAGTACCACCACATCTCCTATGCTCCACATTTCAGTGAGAGAGCATCTGCAAAGACCCCTTGAGTCCCCTGCTGGTCAAGTCACTGGACACTTTTGGGCGGGCCTCTATGTTTGACCTCTTCAGTGTATGAACCTGCTGCCCACTCTGGGGCTGAAGGCCTCTCAGGTTTCCTTCTGTCTGCTAGACCCTTCACAGTACCAGCTTCTTGAATGTTGGCAGTTCCACCCATCTCTATGCCCGGCCTTCTCTTCTTATCCATCTAAAAATCCTTCCCCGGAGCTTAGTCTCTCCTTCTTCAAATATCCTCTTTAAGTCAACAACCTCTACTCTTGACCAAAATCTCACTTCTGAGCTCCAGACACATTATGTTCCACAGGCCAGCACTACAGCATATACAAACCAAACCACCAAACCCACTGCCATCGACTTAATCCTGAGTCACAGTGACATTACTAGAATTGTTCCAGAGACTATAAATCTTTACAAGAGCAGACAATGTTAGCAGTCCAATGGTTAACCTTCTGTGTAGCCAGGGCTCCTTACTACAGCCTGTAAGTATCACAAATGCATCCAAATCAACCTATCCAAAACTGCAATCATTTTCTCCTGCCCTCTTCCTCCCATCTAATCAACAAGAACCCACTCCACCCCTCCCCCAGGATTCATGCTATTCATCCATTTTCTACACTCAGAAGCCCAAATGCCATTCTAGCTCTCTTTCCCCAGCATATCCAAACAATCTAAGAATTTATCCAAAGACCCCAATGAGTCTACTATGTGACGATCACTCTAATCAGTTGACTGCTCTCCACTTTCAATGCCAGCATTTCAGTCTGAAAAATCAGCTCCTCTTCTGGACTGCTGCAACAGTTCCTGACTCAACTGAGGCATCCTCACCTTTGTTCTGACCTATAGCGTCCTTGTATAGGGTTTCCAAGGAGCAAGTGGTGAGCTTGAACCACCGACCTTACAGTTCAAATGGCTTTGCAAATAGATATGGATTAATTGCTGCCATTATGTTTGTTTTTTGTGGTGTTGCTACTTTCTTTGTTTTGTGTATCTTCCTTTGCTGAGTTCATGCTTTTTTTGTTCTTTCTTGTGAGTTTCCTCATAGTTTTAATGTTTCCATGTTCTTCTTAGATTTTCCTTTTCTTGGTATGTTGTCAAGTGTCAGTTTTCTTTGAGATTACCTTATAGTCCATTAACTTTTCCCTCCATTTACTGCAGTCTACTTTATTCTATAATGTACCTGACCTTCTCACAATCTGGATCTCTGTTCTTACATGTTTACCTTCTTTTACATTGTAATTGTTTTGATCATAGACTGACCTCCCAGATTCTCTGAGTTTATTCTTATAGTTTTGTTCTGTTCTCGACTCTTCCTTCTGTCAATTTATTTCTGGGAAACGCTGCCACATACATCAATCTCTGGTTGTTAAAAGACGGAAAGGGGCAGAATATATAACAAAACAAGATCCTTCAATATGCTGTCTGCAAGAGACACATCTCACACAGAGACAAAAACAGATTAAAAGTCAAAAGATGGGAAAAATATACTAAGCTAATTGCAATCAATGCAAAAACAAGCATAATAGATAAAGATGGACATTATCTCATGATTAAAGGGACAAGTGAACAGATGACATAACCATAATAAATATCTATGCTCCCAATGAAAGAGCTCCAATATATATAAAGTAAATTCTAATACATTTGAAGGAGCTCTGGTAGCGTAGTGGTTACAAATCAGGCTGTGAGCCACAATGTCAACAATTCGAAACTACCAGCTGTTCTGTGGGAGAAAGATGAGTCTTCTTGCTCCCGTAAAGATTTACAGCCTCAGAAACCCTATGCAGGGTCGCTATGAATCGGAACTGACTCCACGGCACATAACAACAACAACAATACATTTGAGGAAAGAAATAGAAGAATCTACAATAATAGCGGGTGATTTTCATGCACCGCTTTCAAAAACGGATAGAACAACTAGAAAGAAACTTGACAAAGATACGGAAGAACTAAACAACACAATCAGCCAACTGGACCTCATAGATGTGTACAGAGCATTTGACCCAACAACAGCACAATACACATTATTTTCCAGTGTACTGGGAACATTCTCCAGAATAGACCATGTCTTAGGCTGCAAAACAAATCTCCATAAATTTACAAATATCAAAATACCACAAAGCATCTTCTGAGACCACAATGCTATCAAATTAGAAATCAACAATAGTTAGAAGGAAATCAAGTCAAGTACATGGAAACTGAATAACACCCTGCTGAAAAGCAACTGGTAGTAGAAGAAATTAAATGTGAATTCATAACGTTCCTAGAAACAAATGAGAACAAAAACACAACATACCAAAATCTTTGTGACATGGTGAAATTGTCAGAGGACAATTTATTGAAATAAACGCACCCATCCAAAGAGAAGAAAGAACCAAAATTAACACATTAACACAGCACCTACAGCAGTTAGAAACAGACCAACAAAGGGAACCTACAGTCACCCAAAGAAAAGAAATAATAAAGATTAGAGCAGAAATAAATGAGATAGAAAACAGAAAAACTATAGAAACAATCAACGGATTGTTGTTGTTGTTGTTGTTATGTGCCATGGAATTGGTTCTAACCCACAGTGACCCTGCATAGGGTTTCTGAGGCTGTAAATCTTTATGGGAGCAGAAAGCCTCATCTTTCTCCTGTGGAACAGCTGGTAGTTTTGAACTGCTGACCGTGAGTTTGAAGCTGCTGCCTGTTTCATAACCATTACTCTACCAGAGCTCCTTATAATAAAGATCAGAACAGTAATAAATGAGATAGAAAATGGAATAATTATAGAAAGAATCAACAGGACAAGAAGCTGGTTCTTTGAAAGGATTAACAAAGTTGACAGACCACTGTCACACCTAACAAAATAAAAGAGGGAGAAGACACAAATAACATGCATTAAAAACCACATGGGCGATGTCACAATGGAACCAAAGGATATCAAAAAGATAATAACAGACTACTACGAAGAGTTGTACTCCAACAAATTTGAAAACAGAAGAGATGGATACATTTTTAGATAAACTCGACCTACCTAAATTTACACAGAGTGAAGAAGAAAACCTGAACAGACCCATAACAAAGTTAGAAATTGATCAGGTCATCAAAAAAACTCCCAACCAAAAGAAGTTCAGGCCCCAATGGCTTCACTGGTGAGTTCTAGTACAAACATTCAGGGAAGAGCTATCACCAGTTATACTCAAATTATTCCAGAATATAAAGGAGGGTGGAAATTTTCCTAATACATTTTATGAAGCAAGCATAACCCTCATACCAAAACCAGGAAGGACATCACAAAGAAAGAAAATTATAGACCAATATCCCTCATGAACACAGATGCAAAATTCTCAAAAACTCCTAGCCAACAGAAACCAGCAGCACATCAAAAAGATAATACATCATCATCAGGCGGGATTAATATCAGGGATACAAAGATGGTTCAACATTAGAAAAATGATCAATGTTTTCAAACATATAAATAAGAAAAAAGAAAAGAACCACAGGATCATATCAATTGAAAAAGCATTTGACAAAATCCAACATTCATTCCTGCTATAAACACTCAACAAAGTAGGAATTGAAGGGAAATTCCTCAGCATAATTAAGAACATATATACAAAACCAACAGCCTACATTACTCTCAATGGAGAGAAACTGAAAACCTTCCCTCTGAGTAAAGGAACCAGACAAGGATGCCCTTTGTTATCACTCCTAGTCAATATTGTGCTGGAAGACTTATCAAGAGCTATACAGCAAGACACGGAAATTAAAGGCATCCAAATTGGCAAAGAGGAAGTAAAATTCTCTCTATTTGCAGATGATACGATCCTATACATAGAAAACCCCAAAGACTCAGTAAAAAAGCTACTACACCTCACTGGAAGATTCAGCAAAGTGGCAGGATGAAAGATGAACATACAAAAATCAGTTGGATTCCTCTATACCAAAAATGACAGTGCTGAAAAGGACATCAGGAAAGCAATACCATTAACAATAGCCACCCAAAGGATGAAATAGCTAGGAATAAATGTAACCAGAGAAACTAAGGACTTACACAAAGAAAACTACAAAACACTACAAGAATGGCAATGAACCAATATATGATAGAATGAATGTAAAACTAACATCCTCTCTTGTAAACTATCACATAATTCATAATACAACATTTATAAATGAATAAATAACCCACTACTACAAGAAACCAAAAGAGACCTACAAAAGTGGAAGAATGTACCATGCTCCTGAATAGGAAGACTTAACATTGTGAAAATGTCAATACAGCCCAAAGTAATTTACACATATAATGCAATCCCAATCCAGATTCCAACAACATTCTTCAAAGAGATGGAAATACAAACTTTATATGGAAAGGAAAGAGACCCAGGATAAGCAAAGCACTGCTTAAGAAAAGAATAAGGTTGGAAACCTCTCACTTCCTGACTTCAAAATTTACTATATGACTACAGTGGTCAAAACAGCTTGGTACTGGTACAATGAAAGATTAATTGATCAATGGAAAAGAATCGAGAACCTAGAAATTAACCCATCTACATACAGCCAACTGATTTTTTCACATAGTAACCTAAATATATCACATGGGTTGTGATAGTCTCTTCAACAGATGGTGCTGGCAGAAGTGGAAAGCTATATGCAAAAAGATTGAAACAAGACCTTCACCTCATGCCTTATACAAAAACCAACTCAACATGGACTAAAGACCTAAATGTGAATCCCAGAATTATGAAGGCCATCAATGAAAAAATTAGGACAAAGGTGAAGGCACCAATTCAGGGAATACACAGACTACAAAACATTTTGAAAACTACACAAACATAAGCAGACAAAATAGATGAGTGGGACATACTAAAAGTTAAAAACTTATGTGCATCAAAAGACTTCACCAGAAGAGTAAAAAGGGAACCCACAGAATGGGAAAAAATCTTTTGCAATGACACATCAGACAAGAGACTCATTTCTAAAATATATAGGAAACTACAACACCTCTACAAGAAAAAGACAAATAACCCAATTAAAAAATGGGCACAGGACATGAACACACTCTTCACCAAGGAGAAGATCCAGGAAGCCAACAAACATATGAAGAAATGCTCACGATCACTAGCCATTAGAGAGATGCAAATCAAAACAACAATAAGATATCATCTCACACCAGCAAAGGTCAAAAAAGTAGAGGACAATAAATGCTGGTGAGGATGTGGAGAGACTGGCACACTCCTGTATTGCTGGTGGGATTGCAAAACGGTCCAGCCTCTCTGCAAAGCAATATGGCGCTACCTCAGAAGGTTGGAAACAGAAATACCTTATGATCCAGCAATTCCTCTACTTGGTATTTACCCACAAGAAATACGAGCCATTAACACGAGTAGATATATGCACACCTATGTTCATAGAAGCACTATTTACAGTAGCAAAAAGATGAAGACAGCCAAAGTGCCCATCAACTGAAGAATGAATAAACAAACTTTGGTACATACACACAATGGAATTATTATGCTACCTTGAAGAATAACTAGGAAGCTGCAAGCTGCCGCATAACATGAATGAACCTGGAAGACATGATGTTGAATGAAATTAGTCAGTCACAAAAGAGAAATACTGCATAGGACCACTACTGTAAAAGATTAAGAAAAAGAACCCATACTAAAGGGGGGAAGGGGGATTCTTTGCTGTTTACTGGGTTGTGGAGGTGGAGTGAGGGGAAGGAGGAGAAGGTGGAGCACAGGGTAGAGAATAGACACAGGATAGTTTGGGTGCTAGGGAGGGGGCAAAACACAAGAAGGGGGAGGGGAATGGAAGAACAAATCGGATGGGAGAACAATTAGCAGGTTTGCATGGGCTAAGTGGGACAGACGTAAATAATGATGTATGCACAACCCTGAAACAACAGGGCTCTGGGATACAGGGATTGAGAGATGGTTTAATGGGGAAAGGGGGAGAAATAATGGTAAGATGCTTGGCTATCTTTTGAAGCTTGGTTTCCCTGGCATATCATTATAAAATAGACACTTGAGGGGGGAGAGAAAGGAATAGCCAGAAATATCACCACAGAAAGCTTGTAAGTCTGTCTTCTGCCTATAACTGATTGGAATACCTAATGGGGCTACAATCTGCCCAGTGAAGGAGGCTTCCTGTGAAGCCTCTGCATTACAAAAGACCATAGGTGGAATCCTGAACTGCATCCAGAATCTTTTGAGGTAGGAAATCTCCACTTTAAAGGACAAGTAGACCAGCCTAGAGTGGCTAGAAGAACAGAAGATATTTCTTGAAAGAAAGAACGACATGAAAAATACAAAACAATATAGGCAGACTAATTACTACAAGAACAAGCAAGTTGCTCGCCCAGGAGACATCAACCCAAGTGGTAGGGTCCCCTCAGAGCAAACCCCCTTCCAAGACTAAGACTCAATGGGAATACACTCTCTGATTGGTGACCATGTTCATAACCAATAAAGGGGAAGTGAGGGAAAAACAGCAATGAAGCTGCGAGCTAAGCCCTACATCGTTCAATAGACTCCTGTGAACCCTGGTGGCGACATGGTTGGCCAGCAGTGTGGCAAGACCTGGGGACTCTTGAGCCCAGAGTCAGTGACATAGCCACAGAGGACTAGTGTGGAGAGTAAAGCATACAGCTGGTAAGAAGAGATGGCATATGCATAAGAACACTCACATGTGCAGATAATACCCACTTGACCTGGCTTCATTGACTGGATGATCAGAGCTCAATTAGAAGAAAAAAGAGGAAAAAAAGAGTAATCTGATACAATTTGATGAACTTGACCTACACCTATGGATGCAGCAGCTCAAAAGAGGGAACAAATCTTTACAGCAAGGATCATTCCCACCCCCCTCCATACACAGAATAGACAGGGATGGGCATCTTGGACATTGGCTACCCAAAATGGGAGGGGAGGGGGCCTACAAAGGCAGGAAGTGACTGGCTTACAAGCTTTCAAGAGGAGACCTAGATCCAGAGGGCACAGAGGAAGGTAGAATTTCCACTGAGTAGTAGCCAATCTGTCTAGGCGGAGCCGATGAAAGGAGATGCGGCTAGGTCTCTTGTGATACAACAGTGGATAATTGTTATCAGGACTGACTGTGAGGGTTGGAAATATAAAGGTAGACGTTTTGTAGCAAAAAGAGGGGAGTGATTAACTTTGCAATCTAGGTAGGAGTGGAGGTTCCTGGGACCATCAAGGGAGAAGAGCAGAGGGCAGGAACCTACCCAGAGAAGCAGGGACACCAGAGATGAAGGCAGAGATGGTGACGTGGAGAGATCGAGCTGGTGGGGACTTTAGACCCAGAGAGGGAGAGGGGCTGTGTGCTGATGACCCAGGGGCGGGGGTGGGGTGGGGGCAGGCTTGCCCTTTGGTTGGTTGATGATGCATGGAGGGGATTGTAACCATGGCAATGAAATGATATACGGACAAATATAAAACTAATGTTCTCCCATGTAAACTATCACATAATTCACAGTAAAACATGTAAGAAAGAAAAAGAAAAAAAAAAAAAAAGAATTTGTCACACTTGCCATTATACTTAATTCTTTCTAATGCGTTTTTCACTCAGGTTGCTGGTTAAAAACCTTGGTTCACTACTAATCACACCCTGAGAAATCAACAGGAAGTACCATGAAAATGTCTCATGATCTCAAATTGATTCTGACTCTCATTGACCCTATATGAGAGACAGAGGAAAAGTGCCCCACAGAGATTCCTATGCTGTGATCTTTACCTGAGCAGACTGTCAGGACTTTTATCCCAAAGAGCAGCTGGAAGGTTCCAACCACTGACCTTTGGGGGAGCAGTCAAGAGCTTAAGTACTGCATTACCAGGGCTCTTTGAGAAAACACTGGGTAAACTTAATTAGTATTAATTATAATGTGAATTCCCATTTCAATATTCCCCTTAATAAATAATGCTTTTAAATTAAATTTGGAAATCTACTATCTGTAATCAACTGGACACTTTCATCCTTCTTGTTCTTGGCTCTTCAACTGGATTGAGTCTCAATAGCAACATAGTTAGAGGAGAACTGCCCCAGGCTAAGCCCTCTCTTGTCTAAACAAAAAACAGAACAGCAGTAAATGGCTTACATTAGAGCCCAAGCAGAACTGAAGCATGTCATTTCCAAACATGGATATGTGGAGAGATTCAGGACGATCACTAAAGATGATTTAGAAACATCATGTGATTACTCTTAAGAGAAAGGACTTGAGCAGCAAGATAGAAACTTTTGGCTCACATATGACAGTAATAAAAATGGTTTTTGTTTACAAAATGACTGTAGGAGGCACGGAGAAAAATATGAGCTAAAGTTAATAAAATGTACAAAAATAAGCAACAGTAGGAAAAAAGAAATGAAGTCAAAAGCTGTCTCTTTGAAAACAGGCACAAAAATAACAGATAATAAATAAGCAAAAAAAAAAGTAAAAAGGGAAAAAAACAGAATATAAGAAATGGACAAGTAGGTATAATTATAGATATGAATGATTATAAGCAATATAACTGAATAGTTTAGCCTTTAAGACTGGAAGAAAGATTTTCTAGCAAAGTAAAAAAATCACCCAAACTGACTAAAAGGCAGAAAACAAGAACTAACACATAAAAATCAACAACACTCCTTTAAAAAAAAAATATTAACATCCGATATGTAGAGAGATTGTGTTAATGGATAGGAAGATTCAATACTGTAAGGTTTTTTACCCCAAATGAACTTATAAATTACATTCAATTTACATAAAAACTCCAACATGCCTTTCTATGACAATTTGATCTTAAACTTCATGGAAAGGAAAAGAACCAAGACATTCTTGAGAATAAAGCAGTGTGATCTGTCTTACCACACATCAGGATTTAGCATAAAGGTGGCGTCATTAAAATAATGTGTTGGTACAGGCATAACCATACTAATGGAAGAGAACAGAAAATCAAATACATGGATTCACATATTTATGTAGGAATTTTGTGCATGACTGAGGACATATTTATTACATGATCATGGGGGGGGCAACGAGGGGATGCTCTATTCATTAAACAGGCTGAGAAAATACAACTACCATTCAAATTTATGCATCACCTGCCAATGCCAAAGATGAAGAAATTGGAGATTTTTATAAACTTCTACAGTCTGAAATTGATTTTAAATATGCAGTCAAGACGCATTGATAATTATTAGCTATTCTGATTGGAGGGGAACTTTTGAGAGGCCTGAAACAGAAACCGGATAAACAAAAGCTATCTGTTTAGTACACTGCTTGGACACCGTGGTTTCGAATCCAGTAGGATATATTTGAAGATGTTTAAGATGCTGTGCAGCAGACTAATGTTCCCACCAAGAAGAGAACCACATATAACACAAAGCAAAACTTTATACTTTATGACTCATAGGATGTCAAAAGGCATCATAAGAAGGCTGGTGATGTATGGAAGGCTAGAAGGGCCATATTTGGGAGAGGGGAGAACCACAGTGAGGTGAGCTGTGGTTCTACAGCTGCTTTAACCTGGGACATTCATTTACAGATTCTGGGGATTTAATCCTTGGATAGAGGACTGTTCTTAGAGGTGGAGAAATCAGCAACACTGTTGACAGTTTGGAGGACTGGACAAACAAAGTTGGAACTACAAGATAAAAATTTTGGTCAGGGGCAAAAAACTGAACCTGACAATATGGAAGTTTTTCTCTCAGGAAGCTAACAGAACAGGAGAGCAAAAAGCCTTTGAAAGGGGAGTGGAGTTTTGAGGGTGTGGCACGATGGGTTAATGAGCTGGTTTGCAAAGTCAGTTTGAACTGCAAAGTAGGTTGGTTCAAGCTCACCAGCTCCTCCTCGGAATCCCTATACAGGGTCGCTATGGGTTGGAACCAATCGGATGGCACTTGACAACAACATTTACGCTTAGGAGAAAAGATTCATGATCCACTGGGGTGGGAGTTGGGGAGCCTAGTGAGCACACCAGGGTCTTTGGTTTCAGAGTAAATGGAGGGCAAAAAAAAGCTTAAAAAGCTCTCTTTTACCCACTAAATATAGGTCAGGGATGGTAGCACAAACAATTAAGCACTTGACTACTAGTCAAAAGGCTGTCTGCCAAACACACCCTAAGGTGTGGTGCAAGACAAGCCTGGTGATCTGACTCTGAAAGGTCAGTTTTGAAAATTCTGGATATCTGCTCTGCACACAGGAGTCCTGGTGTGGTGCTGTAGGATAAGCACCGGACCAACCTCAAGGTCCATTTGAACTGCGAGGTCAGGGGTTCTAATTTACCAGCCACTCCTTGGAAACCCTATACAGGGTTGCTATGACTTGGAATCAACTCGACTCAATGGCACTTAGCAACAACAACACTCTGCACACATGGGATTTCCATGAGTCAGAATCGGCTGGATGGTAACTAACAACATTCTTTCCATGTCCTCTAGTGGGACTATGGTCGCTGTTGGCCTTGTTTATGTTGCTACCAGACTAAAAGTTACTCCAAGCCCAAAGACTCTATCTGTTACTTAAGACCCCTCCAAAAATTAGTTAGCATAGTGCTGGATACTTGGTTCAAACTTAGTGGTGACTTGATAAATCGTTTTTTGGTGATGTTGTTAGAATCAATGCATTAAATAAATAAAAACCAACTCAATGTCAAACTTAATTTTAAAAGCACAGATCATGAAACAGGACTGTAGTTGAGCGTTAAAAAAAAAGTCTAATTTGTACTATGGCAGAAGCACTGTTAGCTGACACAGTAGAAAAGGTAGTCAGCTAACTGAAAAAGTCATTTATACCAGGGAACTCATAAAAAAGAATGCTGTTTTGCATTTACTGTAATACTTCATTCACATTAACTAAAACATCAAATGTATATTCATATATAAATATTTTGATAGTAGGCAAAGCCTACTGACTGAAGATCGGTGAAATCTTTCTTGAAAAAAATCACACCCATATAGAATCACCCCACAAGTCAGTCAGTCTGTCATACTGCGCCATCTTCAAAGTCGTTAAACTGCAGCACTGGGCCAGTCCATCTCATTGGGAGTCTTCCTCATTTTCCCTGACCTCCTTATGGGTACCATCCCTTTAAATCAGAGTCTCAACCCTCAAGTCAGCTCTTGGCAAGATCCGAGCAATTCTGCTTCTCCAGTAAACCTTCTTCTCTACTCTCTCTCTGTTCTTCAAACTTCCTCCTACATTCCATTCCCCCGTATTGTAGTAAAAACATAATAAAGCATAAGATTTTCTTCATTCTTCTCAGTATCAAACATATAAATCTACCTGCTACTGGACTACCTTTTTATGTCCAGATTCCCCACCTACAGAGTTACAGGTGTTCTGAAAGTGTCTCATTTTCACTGTTTGAAGGACCTAGTTCTCTGTTCATCTATGAGTCTTCCACTCTAATGGATCACTCATCTCCATCAGCATATAAACACACTCTCCTATCATCCATCATGAGTAAGAGACAGCGCCCGCATTTCTACTCTGCGCTAATCAGAGTGCCATGAGTTGGGATAGAATCAATGACGACCAAGAAACAACAAAACACTTGTTGGAAATATGCCTAAATAGGGCTTAATTTTTTTTTTTTTTAAATACAATAGAAACACTTGCTCTGATCTCAAAACCTTCCCTGACCTCAACTACTACTCTTCTCTAGTTTTACTATGTCCAATCACATGTATCTTTTCCAGAATTGTGAGCTCTTCACTTCCTCACTAGATCTACTTCATTTTGGACTTTGTTCCCTGGGGTGGTGCTGTGGGCTAATGAGTCAGACTGCAAAGTCATTTGAAATGCAAGGTCGGTGGTTCAAGCTCACCAGCTGCTCCTTGGAAACCCTATGCAGGGTCTCTATGGGCCGGAATCGACTCGATGGTACTTAACAACAACAACAACTCTATATGATGTGCTCACAATGTAAGCAGTGATCTACAAACTGTCAAATCTAACAGTCACTCCTTTTTAATCCAGATCGGATTATGTCACCCAGTGGCATTTGATGCTGTCATCTCGTGCCTCTGATCTAGTCACGTTCCTCACGGTCTTCTATGATGCCAAGCCCTGCTGAGTTCCCACCTAGTCTTATGACTATTCCTTCTAGTCTTTTATTAAAGGTTACATTTTCCTAGGATCAGTTCCAAGACCTCTGCCCTTCTATAAGCTGTCTCCTTGAACAATTTCATCCATCCACACAGCTTAAAAGTACTGAAGATTCCTAAATCTGTATCTCAGGTCAAAGTTACTCTAAACTCTAGAATAATATATCATATTTATGTTTTCAACCCACTTATATTTCACTAGCACTTTATACTAAGCAGGCCCAAAGGCAAACAAACTCTTAGATTCCTTCCTAAATCTGCTCCTTTTTGTCTTCAATGACATAACCATCCAATTATGCTGTCTGTGATAGGATAATATCCATGTCTACAAGGAGGATTAGTAGACACCACTGTTATTCAAATTTACATACCAACCACTAAACTCCGTGATGGTGAAACTGAAGAATTCTACCAATTTCTTCAGTCTGAAAATGACCAAACATGCAATCAAGATGCATTGAAAATTACTGGCGATTGAAATGTGAAAGTTGGAAATACAGAGGAAGAATCAGTAGGTAGAAAATATGGCTCTGGCGACAAAAATGAGGGTGGTGATCACATCATAGAACTTTGCAAGATCAACGACTTATTCACTGCAAATACCTTTATTCGACAACTTTAATGGCAACAGTACATGCTGTAGGCTGTTGTACTGGACCATGAGGTGGAAATGAACAGCAAGTTTGGTGGTTCAAATCTACCAGGTGTTCCTCAGAAACCCTATACAGGGTTGCTTTAGTTGGAATCAACATGACAGCACTTAACAGCAACAATATACTACCCAGGGCAAACTGATTACACTTGTGGGAAGAAATGATGAAGAAATTCAACTCCATCAGTCAAAACAAGGCCAGGGGATGAATATGAAACAGAAGATCAATCACTCATATGCAAGTTCAGGCTGAAGCTGAAGAAAATTATAAAAACTCCACAAATCAAAATAAGGTCTTGGATACATCCCTCTTGAATTTAGAGACCATCTCAAGAGCAGATTCGACATATTAAAACAAGAAGAGTTATGGGATAACATCAAAAATATCATACATGAAGAAACGTAAAGGTTATTTAAACCACAGGAAAGAAAGAAAAGACAAAAATGGATGTCAGAAGAGACTGTGACACTTGGAGGAAAACTCACTAACATTCTGTGATACGCATATGACACAACCTTGATTGATGGAGGTGAAGAGGACTTGGAATATTTACTGATGAAGATCAAAGCCTAAAACCTTCAGTATGGATTGTACCTCAATGTAAAGAAAACAAAAATCCTCCCAACTGGACCAGTAAACATCATGTTAAACAAAGAAACATCAGAGTTGTAAAAGGCTTCATTTGCTTGGATCCATAATCAACACTCATGGAAGCAGCAGTCAAGAAGTCAACTGACATTGCAATAAGGAAATCTGCTACAAAGACCTTTTAAAAGTGTTACAGAGCAAAGATGTCAGTTTGAGGACTAAGGTGTGCTTGAACCAAACCATGGAATTTCAATACCCTCATATGCATGTGAAAGTTGAACAAGAAATACAGAAGATCATACAAGAATCAATGAATTTGAATTATGGGGTTGGAGAAGAATATTGAAAGTACCATGGACTGCCAGAAGAACCAACAAATCTGACTCGGTATTAATATAGACAGAATGTTCCTGTGAAGCAAGGATTTCGTCTCTCGTACTTTGGGCATGTTACATGGAAGGACCAGTCCCTGGAGAAGAACATCATGCTCGGTAAAGAGGGTCAGCAAAGAAGAGGAAGACCCTCAAGGGGAGGTATTGGCACAGTGGCAGAACAATGGGGTCAAACATAACAGCAACTGTGAGGATGGCACAGGACTGGACAGAGTTTCGTTCTACTGTGTATGGGGAGGGTCACTATGAGTTGGAACTGACTTGATGGCAACTAACAACAACAAATATAACAAAGAGATTCTACAATAAAAAAAAAATCAATCCTTCAGAAATGGTGGTGGTGGTGGTATGGTAATGTGCCGTGGAGTTGGTTCTGACTCATAGTGACCTGTACAGGGTTTCCAAGGCTGTAAGTCTTTACGGGAGCAGAAAGCCTCCTCTTTTTCCTGCAGAACAGCTGACCTTGAGGTTAACAGCCCAATTTGTAACCACTACGTTACCAGAGCTCATTTAGACATAAATATGTTTACAAAATACCAGGGAATTAACAGAGATTATATTTTTGAGATTGAAATGAAAAACGTCTTTGGAGACTAAAAAAAGGTAAGATATAAAAACTATTTTATTGGTCATTTTTCAAACAGACAAGAGAAAATAAAACCACAGTGAAGAAGGCAAGACAGCGTCTGTGAGGGGTGGGTGTGGGAAAGCCAAGGTTTGAAGGAGATTTTTGTTTTTCCTTGGAGTCCACACAGTTAGAACTGTTGTTGTTAAGTGCCACCAAGTTAGTTCTAACTCACAGCGACTCAAGAACGGCTCGTGAGCTTGAACCACCAACCTTGCAGTTCAAACAACTTTGCAGTCCAGCGCATTAACCCAAAGCACCACAACACGACGGTGAGGCCTAGAGGATTACATATTTTCCAAAGCAAAGGCTACCAACCCAAAGACAGAGACATAATTACTGTCTCATCACCAGATACCAAGAACTGAAGTTTTACTGTGGCTCAAATTGCTAAGTAAACATACACTCAGAAGATTTTTTTTTTTTTTTTAGAAGCAAATGCAAACACATTAGTTTCAGGGTTAACAATTTGCACACACAAAATACATGCCTCAGAGTCAGATAAACAACCATGTCCCTCCCACACTTATCCATGGGGGATATGTTTCAAGTCTCCCAGTAGATATTGGAAACCATGGTTAGTACTGAATTCTACATACACCCATTCCTCACTGGTCCGACTCTCTCATTCTCTGACATTTCACATTTACAACAACAGTAAAAAAAAAACAAACAAACAAAAAAAACGAACTACTTTACACATTGACAACATATGTTTGGCAGTAACGAACGCCAAGGTCTGAGGTGAAAGTAACTCTGTGATGGTTAAAGCTATGCGTCAACTTGGCTGGGCCATGACTATCGATGGTTTGACAGTTGCACAAACATGTCATGTGGCAGTGATGTCTCAGTCCCATTTTGTGTTCTGGTGTGGTCATCCTACATCTTCACATAATGGTAATTTTCACATAATGACCTGGTCTTTGAAGCCTACCCATGTCAATGAACGAGGAATGGGCGTACTATGTTTTTTTTTCCTATATATCCATCCAGTAGGTAGCCGGGGCAAACCAGCAAATGCTAGCAGGGTGCAAAAGAACAGCTTGGGCCCGGCGGAGGAGGAGGAAGGCAGCTCTGGGATGAATGTGGATGGCACAAGATTTCATCACACTGTTCAGGACTGTACGTAATTTATATATTTTCAGACTATGGTTGACCACAGGTAACTGAAACTGGGGAAAGTGAAATCTCACATAAGGTAAACCTACTGTAATTATTCTAAGAAGAGAAATGATTTCTAAGCAATCTGTTGCTTCTCTTTAGCTTTTTATATTCATTTGGTGTTAATTCTATTTATATTCTATAACCTCCACCATCCTGGAAGTTGTACTTAAATAAATAAATAAATAAAAGTTATACTATTTAAGCATTTCTGTACTCTATCACGTCAAGGTGTAAAAGCCTAATTCTAACAGCTGCTTTTCCCCCTGATAATCATAAACTGGAATTTTGGAGTCAAATAAAAGATATTGTCTACCAACTCAGAGTACACATGTGGCAATAACCTTCTTGTCAGGTCACATTCTGCATGTACAGACCACAGATCCCATCTATACAAAGCATCTACAACTAAGAATGATGTCTAAACCACCAAGTGGGAAAGAATGTATTTTTTGACATCTTATTCCAATTTAAGGAGTCCTGGTGTGGCGCTGTGGGTTAATGCTCCAGGCTGCAAAGTTGTTTAACTGCAAGGTCGGCAGTTCAAGCTCACCAGCTGCTCCTCGAAAACCCTATACAGGGTCGCTATGGGTTGGAACCAACTCAATAGTACTTAACAACAACAACATTTCCATTTAAACAACCAAAAGGTTTCGGTGCTGCAGAACCACTCCAAACCACTCCAAAATCTAAGAACCCAAACATTCAAAATGGAAAGTTTTCCCTCATGAGTGTTATTGTTAAGTGCTGTTGAGTTAGTTCTAACTCATAGCAACCCTGCACAGGGTTTCCGTGGAGCGGCTAGTAGGTTGGACCTTGTGGTTCGCAGTCCAGTGCTGATGCTGCAGCGCCGCACCAGGAGTTCAATGAGTGGCCTGTGCGACTTTACATAGAGAAAAAGTGCCACGGTATGTGTCATTACTGCCAATTCTTGTTAATGAAAATGACCTCCAATGCTCTATGTTGTTGTTGTTATGCGCCGTAGAGTCGGTTCCGACTCATAACGACCCTGTACAAGGTTTCCAAGGATGCAAATCTTTACGGAAGCAGAAAGCCTCATCTTTCTCCTGCAGAACAGCTGGTAGTTTCGAACTGCTGACCTTGCAGTTCGCAGCCCAATTCATAACCACTACACTACCAGAGCTCCTTAATGCCTCTATAGACTTTAGCTAAATTGCTGAAAGGTCTTTCACACAGCAACTCTGCACTGTTGTTAAGTACGGTCGAGTCAGTTCTGACTCATAACAGAGTTTCCCAGGAGCAGATGGTGGGCCTGAATCGCCGACCTTGCAGTTAGCTTATCCTACAGCACCATACTAGAACGCTGCTTTATGGCCATTAAAATGTCCACAGGGCTTCAGAACTTCCTTAGAGAACAGATGTTGTTGAAAACTGCTTCATCCTGAAAGCAGCCATGATGTGCAAATGAGACATGCCATGGTACCAAAGACAAGTAAGAGGAAAAACACACTTCTGGAGAGTGTCTCCTGGGAACGTAAAGCACAGCTCTCTTCTGGTATTTCTAGTGTTTGCCTCCAACTCCCTACTAGAAAGCAAGGAAAGAATGAAACAGTAAAGATCAACAATCCAGACACCGCATTACATTACAAGTAAACAGTGTGAAGTGAAGACAGAGCCACAGCACATTGACAAACACGCTTTGGGATGGGGGGTGGAGACTACTCTTAAAAGGATGGTGTTATGAATTGAATTGCATTGCCCTTAAAGATAGCCTAAAGTCCTAAATCCTGGTATTTGTGATGTGGCCTTATTTAGAAATAGGTTCTTGGAAGATGAGGTCATACTGGACTATTCTAATTCAGTCTGAGGGGAGACCAGACACAGAGGAAGGATAGCCACATGAACTTGGAGGCAGAGACTGGCGTTATCGACAAATCAGGAGAGAGGCATAAAATCCTCAAAAGGAATCAATGGTCAACACCCTGAAATTGAACACCTAGCCATCAGAACTGTGAGACAATACATTTCTGTTCTTATTAAGTCATCTCCACTTTGTGGTACTTTGCTATGGTAGCCTTAAGAAACTAAGGGAGCCGTGGTATGATGCTGTAGGATAAAGCACTGGACTGCAGGGTCAGTTGGAACTGCAAGGTGGTAGTCCAAACCCACCAGCTGCTCCTTGGAAACCCTATACAGGGTCGCTATGAGTTGGAACTGACTCCACAGCACTTAACAACAACAACAATGAGAAATTAAGACAGGTCGTTACAGGGAATGCCCAAGAGGAACTATAATCATTTTCTAGACTTACTTATTTGCATGAATCTGTATGGATGTCTGAAAGCATTTTATTAAAAATTATAGACACATGAGTTCTGGAACAAAATACTAAATTACTTCACATCAAGTTTACAGTATTAGATTTAATGCCCATCAGTGGAATTAAAGTCTCCAGCATACACTAGGGTATCACTCTTTATAGTGAGTGCTGAAATATTTAAATTTCACAGAGATGGGCATCTCATTCATTTTAATAACAGGGGCCAACCCTAAGATAAACTGACTGATGGGAGCTCAATTTAAGGACAATTTCCCACTGACTGAATTTTGAATCAGAGAAAAGGGACACTGGTGGAGGAAACATGTCTGGAAAGGTACTGAGGTCACTCTCTGAGAGACTTTGTGCCTTATCTTGTATGTATCTGAGAATCACTTAAGGTTGCCAATGGGATGAAGTGATGTCACCGAGCCAACCGGCAGCAGTAATGTGAAGGCAAGCCCGGTTCACATGCTTGTAAAAGCAAATGTATGAGTAACGTGTAATACGCATGAACAAAGACTACGCCCTTATGGTGAAAGGAAAATTATTAGTGGTTCATTCGTGAACCCATTCAAGTACCACTTCAAACGCCCACATTATGTATGATCACAGGGGCCTGGGCTAAGGCAGTGACAGGGGAGCATGTGGCCAATTTAGAAGTAGATTCTGCAGGATTTGGGGGCTCAATGGTGAGAGGTAGGGTTTGATATTAAAGGACCAGAAACAGGATTCTAAATCTCTCACATAGACTATGCTGTAGATGCTAGAACTGTAACCAAGACAGGAAGTACAGAGAGTCAGAGGGAGAGAAGCAGGTTTAGGACCAGATGCTGAGGGCAGCGTGCTGGGCGGCGGGGAGAAGACACTATTGTAGTGAGGAGAGAGGTGGAGTCTCACTGGGAAGACGTCACCAGTATACACAGGAAAAAAAGGCTGCTTTCTGCCGTCTAAAGTTCACAAAATTCAGAAACAAGTACTACATTAAAAAAGCAAAACAAAGAACAAGGTACTCAAATATATTTTCAACCATCTCTTAAATCAAATCAAGATTCCAACAGCAAAAACAAAAAAAAAAGCAGAAATAAGAGTCTTGGGTTCAAGCTAGACCAGACATTCTAGAAAGAAGCTGTAACACTAAGACTGAATTTTATCTCTGGAAAAAAGGGAAATAAGTGTAACTTGTGTTTTCTTAATATAACAATGTAGCGGGGAAAAAACTGGTGTCACAACCAGGGGCAAGTCTTACACTCCTTCATCTTATAAAAAGGGGGACTTATATATTCTTTAAAGGAACTCTGGTAGCGGACTGGTTACAAATAGGGCTGCGAACCACAGGGTCAGCAGTTCGAAACTACCAGCTGTTCCATGCGAGAAAAGATGAGGCTTTCTGCTCCCATCAAGATTTACAGCCTCGGAAACCCTATATAGGGTTACTATGAGTGGGAACCGACTCCATGGCACATAAAAACAACAACATATATTCGTGAAGATCTCATATTAACTTAAAACATTTCTAAAAGTAAAAATTTCTGTTTTTCCTTTTTTTTTTTTTTTTAAATTCACAGTGTATTTCTAAAAGTCTGAAGGTCGAAAATTTTTAGAACACTTATCAAGTACCATATTTGGGATGAAGGCATAGATTTTTTTAACCTATAACTTAGGTTATAAAAGTCAGTCTATGGATCATGAGAGGAGATATTTCCTGATTTAAATTATTTCAAGTCTGTTTGGATATGTATGGCTCTGTATATTATATTTGTTTCAACTCCTTCTGTACTTCATTTTCCACTCTCATCTTTTATGGGAATTTTTTTCCTCCACATAATTTCTGTTGCTCCTTTCTCTCCCACCAGGCAGCCCTTCAATTCCCCACTACAATCTCCCAACCCTGCCGTCTTCTTTTATATAAATTAGTATGCACTGCCACAATTAGGAGTCCCAGTGTGATGCAGTAGGCTAAACATGGTACTGCTAACCACATGGTTGGTAGTTCAAACCCACCGGCAACTCAATGGATACCCTATACATGGTTGCTATGAGTTGGAACCAAGTCAACAACACTTTACAACAGCAAAGCCAAAACGAAGACTTTGGTCACAATGAGTTACACTGAAGGAGGAGGTAGCTTTAAGCTTGCAGATATTGAGACCCCTTCCCCCAACCAAAGGCTTCACACCTCCAGTCCAGCTGCCTGGGCTAGGGGTATAAGGTCCTGACAGGTCTGTCCAGCCCTGAAGGAAAGAGGGACAGGGAACCAAGAGCAGAGCTGTTTCCAGCCTTTCTTAATCTGGGCCAAAGGCAGATAAACCCCTTATCGAAATTAATTTGTAAAGCATGCCCTTCTACCTCCACAAAGCCTGATTGAAAGCAACAGTTTCCGCTAAGCTGCACAGAATTACAAAAGGAAGATTCTGAAGTAAAATCTCTTTGCCGAAGAATACAGCAATGAAAGCTTTTAAGAATGAACATTAATTTGCTGAAAAACATTCCCAATTATGATATCCCCTTGGGCTTCCACTCTGTGACATAGTGAGAGAGACGATAAAAAGGAAAGATATAATATACTTAATGTTCTTATAAGTAGTAATAAGAATCATGTTTCACATTAATAAAGCACTTGAATTGAGCCAGGTACCATTCTAAAAGCTAACAACTTTACAGGTATTAACTCCTTCATTCCATTCTATATGCTTGGCAATAAGATTTTCCCTTACCTAAGAGATGAGGAAACAGAAATAGTGTCTCAGCCAAAGAACAGTTAAATTTGTCTTGTTAACCATATTCACACATTGACTTAAGTTCAAGATTTCAAACAATGTTTCTTAACCAAAGATGTTTCCCCCCACCCCACCCCTCACTCCCTTGCAGGGGACATCTGACAATTTTTGGTTGTCACCACTGGCATTTATGAATAGAGGTCAGGGAAGCTACTAAACACCCCATAATGCACCAGACAGCCCTCATAACAAAGAACTATCATAGTCAAACTGTCAATTTGTTGGTAAGTGTGAGTGTGGTACTGTGGGTTAATGTGCCAGACTGTAAAGCCGTTTGAACTGCAAGATCGGCAGTTCAAGCTCACCAGCTGCTCCTTGGAAACCCTATACAGGGTTGCTCTGGGTTGGAACCAACTCAGTGACACTTTTTGTTGTTAAGCAAACTGCTGCTGCTATATGTGTTTTTCAGTTTTTCAAAAACAAAAAATAACCTTTCCATTAAACAAAAATAAAGCTGCATTATTTAAATAAAACGTCTTAAAATCTTAGTGCCAAAGCTCAAGGAGAAGAGTTCTTTAAACTTACCAGGAAGGGGAGGGAAGGGAAATTATTCACTGGCTAGAGACAGACACCAAACAACAACAAAATGATGGCTAGCAACAACAAAAAGTTAACATGTTCACTTGGGTGACAGGGAAGGCAAAATACAACAAGGGGAAGGTTGGCAGAAGAAAGATAAAGGTAGTCGAACATACAGGAGGAATGTAAGAGTTACAGTGGATAGAGGTAAATACGACTAACTGATGGTACAGCGAGGGGATCGTAATTGAAATGAAGTATATGATTTGTTAAATGGGGGACTGATGATGGGCTTTGTAAACATTCACTCAATTCACAATAAAAACTGAAAGAAAAAAAAATTATAGTTTGGGTTGCCAAATTCTGAAGACTGTGGTAGGGTAGCGACTTCACTAGAGGAGTTCATGTTGTCTCTGTCTAGTCTTGCAGGCACACAAGGGGAGGAACAAGGATAAAAAGAAAAGCCCCTCACGGAACCAGCCCCATCCGCCAGCAAGCAACTCCCAACAGCTGGGTGTGAAAACATGGACTAGAATTTTAACATCTAACCATCTTCACCAGTCTTTCTCCCTGACCCCATGCCCACAATGGTCAACATGTCCCCTCAAGATGAAGGTCACCCTTCCATGCAACTGTCTGCAATGCTAAATCAGGGTTCCTGGTGGTGTCATGGTTTAGTAGTCTGCTACTAACCAAAAGACCAGTGGTCTGAACCCACGAGCTGGTGTACAGCAGAAAGATATGACAGTCTGCTTCTATAAAGATTTACAGCCTAGAAAATTCTATGGAGCAGTTCCATTCTGTCATACAGGGCCATCATGAGTCAAAATCAACTCAATGGCAGTGAGGTTAGAATACCAAATCTAATGTATGTCAGGTATAGGGGAAGAAAATGTTTCCTCTGTCTCCAGACAAAAAGGGATTAAACCTCTCTGAACGTCCATGAAATCATCTGAATCAGCTGAAAGCGATGGACTCTAAAATTACAGATGGTTGTAGTTCACTAAGCATTATTTTCTGGGCACCTGCCAGTAAATCTCCAGTTCTTTGTTGTTATGTATCCTGAAATCAATTTTGACTCCTGGTGACCCCATGTGTACACAGTAGAACTGCTCCATAGGGTTTTCAAATCTGTGAAAACTTCAGAAACAGTTCACCAAGCCTGTCTCCCAAGGTGGGTTCGAACCTTTTGGCTAGTAGTTGAGCACTTAACTGCTGGAGCTGACACAGAGACTGGCCAGAACCAAGCCGAATGCAGGGCAGAAGGAATGGGCCCAGTTTTGAGGTTGCTAATTAAGTGAAGAATTGATATGAAGGAGTTTTCTACATTTTCAAATACTCTACATAAACATGGTACTTGAAAATGAGCATCATTCTCACATCTTTTCAATTCACTGGTTAGGGTCTCCAAGGCTGTAAATCTTTACAGGAACAGAATGCCATTTCTTTCTCCTGCACAGCACTAAGTGGGTTTAAACAATCAACCAATCCTTTAGTGGTCAAGCACTTACTACTTGGAACCACTTCACCACCAGGGCTCCTTCCAATGTTCTGAAAGGGGGTGTTACACTCAGAGCAGCCTTGTCCCAGTTCCATAGTCAATAAAGAGTAGAACCAAGACCTCACGCTAGTTCATCTACTATCCTAGTCTGCTTCTCCCACTGCCTATATCAACTGTGAAAACAGAGGAACATTTGTCACCCAGGCCTTCAGTTGTACCATTAACATATAATTGCCACGAGGAAAATAACACACAAGAGTCAGAGGTCAGCAGAGAATTTAAGTTCTCCCAAGCAATTCCCCCAGTATACAGTTCAGTAAAAGCAGTACAGTCTTCTCCACCACTTGGCTGTCAGTTTACCATACCATGGTGGTTTGCATGTTACTGTGATGCTGGAAGGAAGCTATGCCACCGGAATTGTGAATGTCCATGGGTTCCCCCATGGTGGAAAGGTTTCAGCTGAGCTCTCAGTCTGAGCTTTCAGAAGGAGAGACAGACTATTTTTTAATGTTTAGCTGCTGAAAACCTTACAAATAGCAGTGAAACACTGTAAGATAGCACCAGAAAATTGGCTATTGAAACATGATGAATCGCACCAGAACATTGTCAGATACAGTGCCAGATGATGAGCCCCTCAGGTTTGAAGGCACTCAGATATGGCTGGGGAAGAGCTGCCTCCTCAGAGTTGACCTTGATGCTTGATGATGTGAATGGAGTAGAAGTTTCAGGACCTACATTTGCTAATGAGGCACAACTCAAAGTGAGGAGAAACAGCTGCAAAAAACCATTAATACTCAGAACATGGAATGTCCAAAGTACAAATCCAGGAAAATTGGAACTTGTCAAACATGAAATGGAATGCAAAAACATCAATATCTTAGGCATTAGTGAGCTGAAATGGACTGGCATTGGCCATTCTGAATCTGATAATCGCATGCTTTACTATGACAGGGATGACAAACTGAAGAGCAATGGTGTTGCATTCATCATCAAGAAGAACATTTTAAGGTTTATCTTCAATTACAAAGCTGTCTGTAATAGGGTAATATCCACATGCCTACAAGGAAGACCAGTTAATACCATTATTATTTAAATTTATGCACCAACCACTAAGCAAGTGATGATGAAACTGTAGACTTCTACCAACTTCTTTAGGGAGTACTGGGGTGGCACTGTGGGTTAATGTGCTGCACTGCAAAGTCGGTTTGAACCGCAAGGTCACCAGTCACTCCTCAGAAACCCTATACAAGGTCGCTATAGGTCGGAACCAAGTCAACGGCATTTAAATACAACAGCCAACTTCTTAGTCTAAAATTGATCAAGAAGTATTGATAATTTCTGGTGACGTGAATGCAAAGGTTGGAAACAAAGAGGAAGGATCAGTAGTTAGAAAATATGTCCTTGGTGATAGAAATGATGTTAGAGATTGTATGATAGAATTTTGCAAGACCAATGACTTCTTCATTGCAAATACCTAAACAACATAAAAAAGATAATATACAAGGACTTCATCAGATGGAGCATACAGAAATGAAACTGACCACATCTTTGGAAAAAGATGGTGGAAAAGTTTCATATTATGAGCAAAAATCTGTGAAACAGATCATTAATTGCTCATATGCAAATTCAGGCTGAAGCTGAAGACAATTAAAACAAGTCCATGAGAGTCAAAATACAACCCTGAACATGTCCCACCTGAATTTAAAGATCATTTCCAGGACAAATTTGATGCGTTAGACTTTAATGACAAAAACCAGAAGAGTCGTGGGATGACATCAAGAATATCATCATAAAAGAAGACAAAAGCTTATTAAAAAGACAGGAAATAAAGAAAAGATGAAAATGGATGTCAGAAAAGATTCTGAAACTTGCTCTCCAGTGTAGAGATGTTACAGCAAATGGGGAAAAAAAGAAAGTGAAAGAGCTGAACAGAAAATTTCAAAGGTAAGCTTGAGAAGACTAAGTCAAATATCACAATGAAATGTGCACAGATCGGGAGTTAGAAAACTAAAAGGGAAGAACATGCTCAGCATTTCTCAAGCTAAAAGAACTGCGGGGGAAAGAATCTAAGCCTCAACTTGAATAATGCAGAAAGCATCTAAAGAAGATGGGAAAAATATACAGTCACTGTACCAAAAAGAAATGGTTTATGTTCAATCATTGCACGAGGTAGCATATGATCAAGAGCCAGTTATACTGAAGAAGTCCAACTTGCACTGAAGTCATTATGAAGACAGCTCTAGGAATTGATGGAATACAAGTTAAAATCTTTCAACAAACTGATGCAGCACTGATGCAGCTGCCTGGCCTACTGATTGGAAGAGATTCCTATTTGTGCTCATTCCAAAGAGAGGGAATTCACCAGAGTGTGGAAACCATCAGACAATATCATTAATATAACATGCAAGCAAAATTCTGCTGAAGATAATTTAAAAATGTTTGCAAAAGTACATTGACAGGGAACTGCTAGAGGTTCAAGTCATATTCAAAAGAGGACATGGAATGAAGTATATCACTGCTGGCACCAGATGGATCTTGGTTCAAAGAAAAGAATACCAGAAAGATGTTTACCTGTGCTTTATTGACTATGCAAAGGCTTTTAACAGCATATATCACGACAAGCTACGGACAACATTGCAGAGAATAAGTATTCTGAAACACTTAATTGTGCTCATGAGGAACTTGTACATAGACAAAGAGGCAGTCATTCGAACAGAACAAGGGGAAACTGAATGGTTTAAAATCAGGGTTGTATTTTTTCAATATACTTATTCAATTTTTATTTTGAGAATTAATCTGATAAACTGGATTATATGAAGAAGAACGTGGCATCAGGATTGGAGGAAGACTCGTAACACCTGTGATATGCAAATGATACAACTTTGGTTACTGAAAATGAAAATGACTTAAAATACTTACTGAAGAAAATCAAAGACTACAGCATTTGATATGGATTACACCTCAATGTAAAGAAAATAAAAATACCACCAGACCAATAAATAACATCATGATAAATGGAGAAAAGACTAACGTTGTCAAAAACTTCATTTTGCTTGGATTCATCACCAACATTCATAGAAGCAGCAGTCAAGAAATCAAATTACGTATTCTACTAGGCAAATCTGCTACAAAAGATCTCTTTAAGGTGTTCAAAAGCAAAGATGTCAGTTTGAGAACTAAGGTGTGCCTGATCCAAGCCATGATATTTTCGATAGCCTCATTTGCATGTGGAAGTTGGACAGTGAATAAGGAAGATCATAGAAGAACTGATGCATTTGAGTTATGGTGTTGGAGGAGAATATTGAAAGTGCCATGGACTGCCAAATAGATCTGTGTTGGAAGAAGTACAGCCAGAATTCTCCTTAGAAGCCAGGATGGCCAGACTCTGTCCCTCACACTTTGGACATATTATCAGGAGGGACCTAGAGCAGGCCACCATGCTTGGTAACATGGAGAATCAGTAAAAAAAAAAAAAAAAAAGGGAGACCTCCAATGAGATGGGCTGGCACAGTGGCAGCAGCACTGATCTCAAGCGTAGCATCAATTGTGAGGATGGCACAGGACCAGGTAGTGTTTCCTTCTGTTGCACAAACAGTGCTATGGCTCTGAACCAACTCAACAGCAACTGACTACAATAACAAAGTAAGGATACATGTTGTACGTTTGCAACAAGATGTTAAACTAGTGTAAGTCATCAATGTGAATCCTGTTAGCTGTTACTGACTCTCATTTATTTTGATTTCACATCCTAAAACCAAATAGCTAACCTGTTAAAATGTCTTTCATAATTTACAAAAACTTAACTTTAAGTAGTTTGTAAAGACCTCTGAAGCCAAAACTTTAAAACATACTTAGTAACACAATGGATTCTCACACAATGGAATACTATATTGTTGTTACTATGTGCCATCGAGATGGTTCCAACATATAGTGACCCTGTATAGGGTTTCCAAGAAGCAGCTGGTGGGTTTGAACCATTGACCTTTTGGTTAGCAATCCAGTACTTACCCTACAGTGCCATACCAGAACTCCTGAATACTATGTAGCAATGAACAAATTTGGGGGATAATTCATTCACAAATCCAATGCAGACTGAATGAAGCTGGAAACAAAACTGGACATTATGGATCACATTTCATGAAACACAAAAATGAACAAACTAACCTATGGTGTTAGATGGATGGATGGTGGTTACCTGGTTACCGACTGGCATAAAGAAGAGTCTTGGAAGTGGCATAGGGCGTCTTTGGGGTGGTTGCCTGGTTACCGGTTAACATAAAGAACAGACTTGGAAGTGGCTTAGGGTATCTTTGGGGTGCTGGTAATGAAGGTTGCAAGAATGTGTTTACCTTTAAAAAATTCATCAAACTCTACACTTATAAGTTAATGTACTTCAAGGAAGTTTTAGTAAAATAAAGAATGTAGGGCAAGATCTGTTAACCAGAATATTCAGGCTTCTGCATTTCACAGTAAACAAATTCACAGTATGTATTGTACTTAGTTCATAAGACGTAAATACCAATGACATTTAGAAGTTTAAAAATGTGGTATTCTTAAATTTATGATATTAGTTTAAAGAGTAAGATAAAAGTGGTTTTTAAAAAATCACTATTATTTATTGTAACAATTTCAACCAGGCACTATAGAGAAACTTAAAAAACAAAAAACAGAGAGCGAATAAAATCTAATCAATTCATGTGAAACAAAGGTTTTACTGTAAATTGAAAAACCTGGGAAAAGCCTGGAATGAAAAAACTAGAGGCTGAGCAATGCACAAGGAAGAAAAAAACATTTAGGCCAGGTGCATTTTCACATAAAATGCCTTAACAAAGTGCTATAATGGGTGAGCACATTCCCGAATGAAGAAATACACAGATTTTCAAAAGTTCAATCATTCAGAAACTGTTCATTACTAAAGCTTCACTGCCGTGATCGAAAAAATACAATAAATTTAACCTGTTTTGTATACTGAGGAAAGCAAATCAAACTATAAAGATGCAGTTTTACTTTCTAATCAGTGTATCTTCTCTAACAATTCTTTATAAGCGTATCTTCCCTAAAAAATTTTTATATATAATCAAAGTGCTGATCATTTCATGCAGACTCTAAGTTTCATCCCAACCTCAGCCCATAACAGAAAATTAATACTTTCCGGAGACACCAAGCACTAATAATATGAACTAACATTAATCAAATCTCCCATGCATTAATGTATGGTAGCTTCCAAGTGTTTTGCTTAAAGTATCACTTCAGTTAATTGTCAAAAACCTGAGGTAGGCTGTACCAATACATGTGAATATCTGATGACACCCTACCAAAGAATCACGCCTCCCAACCTGTTGAGCACAGGCAGAGCCTTGAGACTTGGTTGAGTCCATGAAATGAAAGCATCTCCCTTTCATGCATTAGCTTTAGGAGCCACGGTCTTTCCCTTATCTCTCTCCATGATCTCTAAAGTATAACTCAAGAAGGACCTTCCATCAGCCAAGGGCCCTGAATTTCCACAACAAACACAATCTCCAGGCTAACTCATGATGAACATGAATTTGCAACAGAGAAAGTTTGGAAAACCAACTGAATTTTCCACAACAGAAGATTTAAAAAAAAAAAA
>NW_006408585.1:12770047-12772038 GCF_000296735.1 Chrysochloris asiatica
TCTTGTTAGTTGAGCTGGTTCTGACTCATGACTTATACACAACAAAGCAAAACACTGCCCGGTTCTGCACCATCCTTACAAGTTTGAGCCCATTAATACTGCTACTGTATCAATCCATCTCATTGAGGGTGTCTCTTTCACTCACCCTCCATTTTACCAAGCATGATGTCCTTTTCTAGGGACTGATCCCTCCTGACAATATGTACAAAATACAAGAGATGAAGTCTGACCATCCTTGCTTCTAAGAAGCAATCTGGCCACACTTCTTACAAAATAGATTTATTTTCCTGGCAGTCCATGACACCTTTAATATTCTTCACATTGCTTCTTCTACTGGCTTCTTTATACGTGGTTCAACTTTCGCATGCATATAAGGTGATTAAAACTAGCATGGCTTGGGTCACGTGACCTTAGTTCTCAAACTGACATCTTTGCTCCTGAACATTTAAAAGCGGTCTTTTGTACCAAATCTGCCCAATGTATTAAGTCCTTTGATTTCTTGAGTGCTACTTCCACAGCATTGATTGTGGATCCAATGAAAATGAAATCTTTTAGCTATCTTTTATATAACTTCCCTCTTTCTTCGTATATCATGATATAATTTATTGGTGCAGCAGTGAGAATTTTCGTTTTCTTTGCAATTTAATATAGCAGCACAATGAAATACTAGGTGATGATTAAAAAATCAAGTTTTCACTGATAATTTAATGATATGAATGAATGTCACAGGAAAAAGAATGTAAAGCTATATACAGAGTGAAACCCCAATTCTAGAACTATCTAGAACAAAAAATTAACAAATGTGCTTTAAACTGTTTATTAATTTGTACATGCTGTGGGTTTACAGAACACCAACAAAATCAGTCATTGATCCACTGGGACAACTAGCTATTCTAGGTTAGAATATTTGGTTACTCATTTGATAAATTATGCTGTTCAATATATAGACAAAAACAGGTTCCTGTCTTCAAGGAGCTTACCGCCAAGGATGACAAGATAAGTAAACCAGCAACTCTTGACAGTATTAGAGCATTTGTGGGACTGTATATTTGTACTTCTGGAGTTCAAAAAGGACTTCTCACTGAGGCCTGGAGAGAGGAAGTATCTACAAGGCTGCTTAGGAAGAAATGACATTTGGGCATGCTTTAAGGGATAACGGATGCAAATTCTAAGCAATAGAAACATCCTGGGCAAAAGTGGAAAGGCAAGGGAACACAGTCACACTGGAATTGAACTTGAATGGCCAGGCTGGGATACAGAGAAGATGAAAGAGACAGAAACTCAGGGCTCATGTGGAGGCAGCTAAGACTAAACATGGATGCACTGGAGAGCTCTCCAACTGGAGCGCCACTGACTCTAACTTTGGCAAGATACAATCAAAGTGTAGCAGAGTACCACTGCTCCCTAAGGGTTTCCTGGCTGTCATCTTTACAGACGCAGACCACCAGACCTTTCTTTGGCAATGCTGTTGGGTGAGTTCTAACTGACAACCTTTAGGTTAGTTGTTGTCAAGCACTGTCAAGTCGGTTCCATCTTTCATAATTTATGAAAACTTAACTGAGATTTTAGTAGTTTGTAAAGACCTCTGCACATAACCACCACCACCAAAGACCTCTGAAGTCTTAGTAACAGTGGATACTCACACAATGGAATACTATATTGTTGTTGTTACATGCCATCAAGTTGGTTCCTATTCATAGTTACCCTATATAGGGTTTCCATGGAGTGACTAGTGAGTTTGAACTGCCAACCTTGTGGTTCAAACCGACCTTGCGGTCCAGTGCTTTATCCCACAGCACCACAACAATTGTTGTTTTTACATGCCATCAAGTCAGTACCGACTCATAGTGACCTATGCACAGCAGATCCTGGGCCAACCTCACTACTGTTGCCATGCTTAAGTCCACTGATGCTGCCACTTGGCCAATCCATCTCGTTGGGGGTCTTCCTCTTTTTCTCTGACCCTCCACCTTACCAAACATGATATCCTT
>NW_006408585.1:12772443-12780058 GCF_000296735.1 Chrysochloris asiatica
AATCTTTTCTCCATTGATAAGAATGTTGTTTATTGGTCCAGTGGTGAGAATTTTTGTTTTCTTGACATTGAGATGTAATCCATACCGAAGGCTATGCTCTTTGATCTTCAGCAGTAAATGTAAAAGCAAGGTTGTCTCATCTGCATATCGTAGGTTGCCTCCCAGGGATCGCGATCCAGGATAATCTAATTTTTAGGACCATAATTTTAATTCCACCTATCAAGTCCCCTTTGCCTTGTATTATATTCACAGGCTCCAGAGATTAAGGCATAGGCTTCTTTTGTGGGGGAAGTTAAAGGAGGCTGAACTCTGCCTACTCCGGAATAAATACAGAAAATCATTACCTATTAAAAATGGCTTATTGTGAAATTCTGTGTCACTTTCTCAAATTTCCAAGTAAACTGGCATTTGATGAAAATGTTCCTAAACTAAAACCTCCATTCCCTGACGCTTACGAGGGAAGTGACAAAAATTGTCAGGTTATCAATTACTCTCTAAAAGTAACTTTAATATTTTCCAAACCAAAAATAATCAGTTTCTGCTAAAAACAAACAAACAAAAACAAGGATGATTAACTCTTGGCATTAACAGAAAAAACTGGAAAATCAAGAGTAAGTGGCTCTTGCTAAAAAGTCTTTTAATCACACCACAAAGCGGCAAAGTAGAATTATATGTTAAAAATTAACAGAAATAACCTTATGATTATTCAATTTACACATAAAACCATTATTTGCTAGTGCTTGAAAAAAATTCATTAGATTAAAAGTTAGTGTCAATACTGGTTTATTATTTATTGTTAATGCTGTTTGTTGTTCACTGCCATTGATTTGGTTGCAACTCATAGCGATCCTGTATAAGGGTTCCGACGCTGTGTGTCTTACGGGAGCAGAAAGCCTCATCTTTTGCCTGAGAAGCGACTTACAGATTTGAACTGCTGACCTTATGGTTTACAGCCCAATGTGTAACCTACTAAGCCACCAGAGCTCCTTTCATTCAAGGCGTGTTCATAAAAATTATTCATGGTTAAGGTGATAATATCTAACAATCAGAATTGTAATAAAATTACCAGTAAATATATGAGTAAAAAACTTTTAAACATTCCCATGGTTTTCTGAGTAACATGAACTACAAATTAAACTCAATACACCAATCATGAGTCATACCATGCTAATCGTTTCCCAGTCTTCAGGTAATTGTTAGAAATTACTAGTGTGATTCTATATTTGATATATCTGTCACAACTAAAGAAGTCTTTTTGGTGTTAAAGGATAGCCACTGAACTTCTAACCTCAAGACTGGTAGTAGTCAAACCCACCAGCCACTCTGTGGGAGAATGATGAGGAGGTTTGCTCTTGTGAAGCTCTGCAGTCTTGCAAACCCTGTATAATATCTATATGAGTCAGAATTGAATTGATGGAAGTAGGTTTGGTTGTGGGTTTGGGTTACAAGTTAAGTTGAGCAACATCTGAGCTATGATTTAATTTAGGGAACCAAACTCTTTCAATAACTTCCACCATTTAATCCAGTGTGTAAATTGAGCCTCGCTATATGCAGATTTTGTCACAGCATAATATTGTAATACTGCTCATGGTATATCTTCTATTACCTTCTTCTACTGAATTAATACAATTAACATTTCCAGCCCTAATAATACTGGGATTTTTACATTCACTAGTTCTACCATCATCTAAGTCATGGAAATCACTTCTTGAACTGTCATTTTTAATTAACTGGCTTGATTTTGTAAAATTGTATTCCTCTTTAATTTATGAATTTTTAAAAACATCAATTAGCCAAGTTCCAAGAATCAATTTGTTCAAAGGGTGTTATTAAACGTTTACTGTATTTTTTAGGTTTGTCGTAAGAACAGTCTATCATGGTCTAATTTGTTAAATAAGTTAATAGTTTGTCCCTTGGCATTACAGGAGCTCTGGTAGTGTTGTGGTTACTAATCAGGCTGCGAACCTTAAGGTCAGCAGTTTGAAACTACCAGCTGTTCTGTGGGAGAAAGATGAGGCTTTCTGCTCCTGTAAAGATTTACAGCCTCGGAAACCCTGTACAGGGTCGCTATGAGTCAGAACCGACTCCATGTCACAACAATCATGACGATAATCCTTGGAATTAATATTTTGCTTAAATTCAAATGTTTTTGTTTCTCTAATACAATCTGATTCACTCATTGTTTTCAATATTCAGTATCATATGTCTCATCCCTTATTATTTGACAAATAAATCTCTATCAATAAATGAGATTTTATTTCTTATGACCAAAGAAGATTCTAACATAAGTTAGACTATCATTTATTAAAACTGAATCTCTAAAAATTTAATTGTTTTTAATTATTGAGTAGTATAATTGAATATATGCTATCTCATAATTTCTGTTGAAGTATTTCAGTCTTTACATGATGTCCAAACTAACTTTGCAGCAATAGAACCACAAGCCAAACACGTCATCATTTCAATTCCAAGGTCTTAGATACATTATTTAATCTCTCTGGTATTCATTTTATGTAAGATAACATAAAACTTTCCCCAAAAAATGTTAAGTAATTTACTTGGTTTTTATCTTTCTACTAAATAATCCAGAGATAATTAAATACAACAAGTAAGGCATACCAAATGAAAACACCAAGAATTTTCTCAAGAATTTCGGTGAAACAATTATTTCCTCCCTAGCAATACACTTGAACTATCTGTAAATAATTCATAAGGTTTCCATGTAAATATTTCTCATTGGAACCATTTTTCTTGAGTTTGACAATAAAGTTTAATATGTTTCAGATGTTGTTCATTCCAGCATCATGAAATCAACAAAACCCATAAAACTATCTTCAAAATCCTGACTATTGCATTTGAAATAAATTATTATAACACTTCTATGTGAAATGGTTGAAGCTTTTTCAATAATGATTGCAATTTCACTGCCCTGGTTATAAGCTTTTCGTAAAGTTGTTTTCTCATCTCAGTAGATAAATGTTTTTGCAACAATCAGGACCATAAATCTAAAATGCAGTGATACATTCATACAGAAACTATTTTTATAAGTTTCAGTATATTTCCAGAGCCCAGCTGTGTGCAATAGGATAAGCACTGGGCTGCTAACCACAAGGTCAGCTGTTCAAATCCACCAGTCTTTCCTTGGAAACCCTATTTATAATAGCAATGAGTTGGAAATGGTTGCACCAAAAGGAAATGGTTGATGTTCAACTGTTTCAAGAGGTAGCATATGATCAAGAGCCAATGATACTGAAGGAAAAACTGGCAAAGAACAAGGCACCAGGAACTGATGGAATAAAAATTGAAATCTTTCAAGAAAGTGAGAAAGCACAGGAGGTACTCACTCATCTATGCCAAGAAATTTGGAAGACAACTATCTGGCTGACTGATTGAAGAGATCCATATTTGTACCCATTCCAAAGACAGGTGACCCAACAGAATGAAGAAATCATTGGAGGATATCTTTGATATCGTATGCAAGTAAAGTTTTACTAAAAGTAATACAGAAACAGCTACAAGTATACTTGACAGAGAACTTCCAGAGGTTCAAGCTGGATTCAGAAGAGGCCATGGAACAAGGGATATCACTGCTGATGTCTGATGGATCTTGGCTAAAAGCAGAGAATATCAGTAAAATGTTTACCTGTGCTTTATTGACTATGCGAAGGCTTTCAACTGTGTGGATTATGACAAGCTACAGACAACATTGCGAAGTATGAGTATTCCAGAACACTTAATTGTGCTGATGAGGAAATCTGCACATGGACCAAGAGGCAGTTGTTCAAACAGAACACAGAAACACTGAATGGTTTAAAATTAAGAAAGGTGTGCGATAAGGTTGTATTCTTTCACCATACTTATTTAACCTGTATGCTGAACAAATAATCCGAGAAGCTGGGTTCTAATGAAGAAAAACATGGCATCAGGATTGGAGGAAGGCTCATTAACAACCTGTGATGTGCAAATGATACAACCTTGCTTGCTGAAAGTGAAGAGGACTTAAACATTTACTGATGAAGAGCAAATAACACAGCCTTCGGTATGGATTGCATCTCAATGTAATGAAAACAAAAATCCTCACCACTGGACTAATAAACAACATTCTTACCAATAGAGAAAAGATTGAAGTTGTCAAGGACACCATTCTTCTGGATCAACTATCAACACTCTTGGAAGCAGCAGTCAAGAAATCAAATGACATATTGTATTAGGCAAATGTGCTGCACAAGCCTTTTTTGAAGTGTTGAAGAACAAAGTTGTTGGCTTGAAGACTAAGTGCGCCTGACCCAAGCCATGGTATTTTCAATAACCTCATATGCATGTGAAAGCTGGACAGTGAATAAGGAAGACCTTAGAAGAATTGATGCTTTTGAGTTGTCGGAGGAGAATATTGAAAGTTCCATGGACTGCCAAAAGAACCAACAGATCCGTGTTGGAAGAAGTGCAGCCAGAGTGCTCCTTGGAGGCCAGGATGGACAAACTTCGATTCTCATACTTCAGGTGTACTGTCAAGAGGGACCAGTCACTGGAGAAGGATATCATTTTTGGTAAGGTGGAGGGTCAGAGAAAAAGAGGAAGACCCCCAGTGAGATGGATTGGCAAAGTGGCAGCATCAATGGGCTCAAGCGTGGCAACAATAGTGAGGCTGGCCCAGGATCAGGCAGTGTTTCATTCTGCTGTGCATAAGGTCTTTATGAGTCGGTACTGACTGGATGGCACCTAACAACAAGTTGGAAAAGACTCAATGGCACTCAACAACAACAATTACATTTTTATGCCAGAAAATTACCTTAAACTATATAACATATTGTGTTGGTACCTTTTTTACTTTGCTTTCTTTCTCTATACTACTATAGTAAAATATTTTTGGAACTTACTCCTATTCCAATTTATTTTGTGAAACTGATTTACGTGCTTCTAATATTTCCCTCATTGATGACTGCAATCTCTTTATCAAAAGCTTTTAAATTGCTTAGCACTACTGATTTTTTTATGCTATTTATATGCAACATTTAAGGAGCTCTGGTAGCATAGTGGTTACAAGTCAGGCTGCTAATCTCACGGTCAGCAGTTTGAAACTACCAGCTGTTCCGTGGGAGAAAGATGAGGCTTTCTGCTCCCATGAAGATTTACAGCCTCAGAAACCCTATACAGGGTTACTATGAGTTGGAACCAACTCCATGGCGCATAACCACCAACCACCATATACAACATTTGTTTCTACCAATAAGAAGGAACTCATATTTTTGCTGAATTACTAAAGTTGTTTTTCATTCTAGAAATACAAATGATTTCGTTTATGTTTTAATTCTTGCATAGATAGTAACAAACAATTTCTGGGTTTCAGTTCATTACTAATATTCCTTTTATTTTTTTCTTAGATTCCATATATTCATACTTATCGTATCTAAGATGTCCTGGTGTGGTGCTGCAGATTAATGCGCTGGACTGTAAAGTCAGTTTGAACTGCAAAGGTTGGCTCCTTGGAAATCCTATACAGGATCGCTGTGAGTCGGAACTGACTCAATGGAACTTAACCACAACATGGTATCTAACACATGGTATCTAACAGGAGAAAATATAGCCATAGATTTTTGCCTCTTCATTTATAATACATTCCAATAAATAAATCAATAAGCTAGTAAGTATCATACTACCACACACTTACAGGACTCCTGGTGTGGTGCTGCAGGAGCTACACTGGACTATGAAAACAACGTGGGCAGTTCAAACCCACCAACTGCTCCTAAAAAACCCACTATGAGTCGAAGGCACTTAACAACAGTACACTTACTAGTTAGTTACCCAAGAATTACAAAGCACTGAGAATGACCACCCCTCAAAAAAAAAAAAAAAAAAAAAAACAAGCAGGAACAATTAAGCGGCCTGAGGAAAATGATAAATGGATGATTCTCCTGAGGCACGGAGCCCAGACCGTCACTGCCACCCAGACACAGGTGGGATGAACAGACAGACAGACTGCAAGTGCTCCAAACGCAGACCCTGAAACATCCTACAAAAACAAGCTTGAACTAATGAATTCACATTCAATGTTATATCATTCTATCATTCTCATGGTTCCTGTTACACTATTCCTAGACTGATAAGGAAGTTACAATATTTTACCAACCAGTAGGGCCATTCCAGTACAAACAAGCTGATGAGCGACCCTGTTTGTAAAGCTTACAGGAAGCAGCACTATTTTTTCTCTAAACTGTCACTCACAGACCCAGCTGTTTTCCATTCTGAACTGTGCCAACTGGAACACAGTGATTTTCAATCAGTTTTTAAAGGAGTTTGGGGGCTTCAATATAGCACAATGTAAGAGGGGGAAACCATAAGGCAGAGTTTTCCATACTAACACTGCTAAATTTAAGTCATGATGCTAACAACATATTCACCATCCATCCTATATTTACTGACTGTGTAAGCGCACTGTAGTGCCCACATAACAAAAAAGTCCACAAATATAAATGACTCAAATTCTCTCAGTCATATCCTGCTACTGCTTCTGCTTAGACTCCTTTACTGCTTCCCCTAAGAAAAATACTTAAACACCTAAACTCTCCATCTAGGTACCAAGGACCTTCAGATCACTCTCCTTTCCAGTTTAACTCCTTGTCAGACCCTTCAGCTAGCAGCCCAAAGGCCGCCTTCTCACACAGATGCCTTCTCTGTCTGCCCAGTGTGTTTTCTCACAGCACCGTAGCAATGTGAACTTCAATATGCATTCACATGGTTATCTGCTTAGTGATTCCCCACTCACTAGATGACGCAAGTTTTGTGTTAGCACACTAATACCATGCCTGGTGCTGGCCGTACAAAGTGCTAGATAAAAGTTTGTTGAATACATGAATAAATTGCTTATGGTCTGATGTCAATGCAACAGAACTGTCATAAGTAAAAGAGAACTTTGGATTATTTTTAGACAACCTGTGACCATTATCCCAAGCACCAATATGTACACAACCGAAGATGACACAGAGTCTGCACAGTGCACACACTTGCCGTTCTCTTCTAACCTACTTTGGGCTCCCAGCAGCCACTACTACCAGCAAAGAAGCACATTCTGTTCTGATCCAAGAGATAGTGGAGCTCTGGTTGTGGCAGAGGGGAGAAAACAGCACAGACAAAACACAGAGTATTCAAAGTAGACAGTCACACCCCACCCTTCGAGGTCTCACATCTACAACTCCAATGGAAGTTGGTGTTAGGTGTGCTCCAGTTGGTTCTGACTCATAGCGTCCCTATGCACAACAGAACAAAATATTGCCTGGTCTCGCACCATCCTCAGAATTCTTACACTTGAGCCATCTTAGCTTCTAAGGAGCATTCTGGTTGCACTTCTGCCAACATGGATTTGTTTGTTCTTCAGGCAGTCCAAGGTTATCTTTAATATTCTCCTCCAATACCATATCTTGGGCTGCCAAAAGAATCAACAGAACTATTTTGGAAGAAGTGCAGCCAGAATGCTCCTTAGAGGCCAAGATAGCCAAACTTCGTCTTTCATACTTTGGACATATTGTCAGGAGGGAACAGTCGCTGGAGAAAGGCATCATGTTTGGTAAGATGGAGGGTCAGAGAAAAAGAGGAAGACTCCCAACAAGGTGGATTG
>NW_006408585.1:12780589-12798355 GCF_000296735.1 Chrysochloris asiatica
TGATCTTCATCTATAAGTATTTTAAGACCTCTTCGTTTTGAGGACTGCAGGAAGACTCATTAACAACCTGCGATATGCAGATGAAGCAACCAATGGAAGAGGACTCTTTTAGTACCAATACCACAGAATCAGAAATTTGTAAGAAATGATAGACTACTGCCAATTCAGGTCATACAGTTTTTTGCCAAGTACCGCCATATACACAACAGGAAAATAAGAGGCTAAATCTGGAGCAGATGGCAAAGAATAATACACCGGCACTCTGAATGGTGCAACAAGAAGGAACACAAGAAACAGTCCAACAGTGTTGGGGAAGGGCTCAGAGCCAGGGACTCTCAAGGAAGGGGTGCCAAATGGCATTGGAGAAAGGTAATCTGGGGTAGAGACAACACAGAACTGGAAGCCAAGTAGGCTAACAACCCCAACAAATATGGACATATTAAAGGGCTGGATGTCGTGATGCGATTAGCTAAAATAGTCAGTGAAAGTATGACATATGCAAATTTAAGGCACTGGTGGCTCCAAAAGTTAAGCACTCAGTCACAAGCTGAGAGGTTCAAATCCACTCAAAGGCACTTTGGGAGACAGGCCTGCTGATCTGCTTCTAAAGGGTCATAGACTTGAAAGCCCTAAAGGGTAGTTTCTACTTTGCACATGCAGGGTCACCAAGATTCAGAATTGCTTCCGGGGCACTTAACAAACTAAACCAAACTAAACCAAACTAATTGCCATCCCATCAATTCTGACTCACAGTAACCCTAAATATGGTTTCTGAAACAGTAAGTGTTTACAGGAGCAGACACCTTTATCTTTCACACAAAGTGGATGGTGGTTTTGAACTGCTTGTGGCTAGCAGCCCAACGCTTACCCTACAGCACCACCAGTGCTCCTTGGACACTATGGTCAGAGGGGAGGATTTCAGATGCTGCAATCCTGGTGGTAAAACAGTCTTCTGTGACAACTGGCTGGATGGTGCACTGCGTCACTGGGAGAAATAGAACACAGGTGACATTTCTGGCAATGGAAAGCATTCCAGCATTGTGGGCCACAGTTTGGAGACCGTCCGTACCACTGATGCTATATGGTTTATAGAGTTTGGGGCATGGGGGAGGGCAGTGCAAGCGGAGGAAGACAGAGATTGGAGAAGGTTCAGATGTCAGAGAAATACACAGAAAAGAGTGAAAGGAAGGTCAGCAAGCTCAGTAGAAGTTTTGGGGAAGACTGTTTAAATTAACAATGGAGAGGTATTAAAAAGGAGGCTGGACTGGAAACAGTTCAATGAAATCACTTTTAGCTCCATGGTCTGGAAGAAATGAAAAACAAAATATGTTAGGGAAAAATCGAGCACATTAGGATTCAGGTTAGGTGAAGCAGTGGGAGGAGTTAATTGTAAAGGGCTTTGTTCCCAAGTGAATAGGGAGCCAGAATGAAGGGGCCAACTGAATAGTTGGCAACAGGAAAGCCAGGCCACAGCTGGTTAGAGATGAGAGTTTGAGGGACAACAGAGGAGCAAGATTCGTGACTAAGCTCCTAGAGGTCAGGGAGGACAGAAAAGGTAGGTTTAGCACTCATTCACTTACAGACCATTACTTAGCATCTTGTGTGTACAAGGTCCTCCCTCAACAGGGAGGATGAGTAATGTACAGTCAACATACGGTGGTGGCTGATGCGCTTACAGTAAATTTGACTGGACTGCCAACCCCAGTGTCAGTGGTTCAAACCCACCAGTTGCTCCTCATAAACCCTTTACGGGGTCAATATGAGTTCGCACCAGCTTGATGGCACTAAACAACAAAAACTACCTCCCTTGGACATGGTTAGTAGACTGAAACTAGGTCTATCAGGTTATTGCTCCTGAAAATTTAAAACCTTTCAAAGAGATAGAAGTCACTGTAGAACACCCTTGAAATACTACCCATGCTAATTCCTGTCAATACTGCAGTTCTCCTCTCCACAAAATCTACTTATTCAACTATTCCCCCAATTCTGAGAACTGCTCCTACCCTATCCTTTAACAATTTCTTCATTTTTATTATTACTTTTTTTATGTTTTATTGTGAGTTATATGATAGTTTACATGAAAGAACCTCAGTTCCATATTCATTCCATCGTATATCATTACATTGCCATGGTTCCAATCCCCTCCATGCATCGTCTTCCAACCAAAGGGCATATCTTAGAAACCCGTGCTCTACACTCCCCGCTCCCCCCTCAGTCTTAGGCCCACAGTTCCTCTTCCTCTCTGGATCCAAAGTCCCCAGCCGCTTCATCCCTCCATGTCCTCGTCTCTGTCTCCATCTCAGGCATCCCCAGTTCTCTGGGTGGGGTCCCGTTCTCGGCTCTTATCGGTTGGTGGTCCCAGAGACCTCCGCTCCTAGACTGGAGAAATAATCGCTCTCTTCCTTGCTACAAAACATCTACCCTTGCATTTCCAACACTCACAGTCCGTCTTGATAACCATTATTCACTACAGTATCACACGTAACCCATCTGTATTTCATTTCATCAGCTCCACCTAGACAGACTGGATAGTACTCACTGGTGATTCTGCCTTCCTCCATGCCCCCTAGCTCTAGGTTCCCTCTTGAAAGCTTGTAAGCCAGTTACTTCTTCCCTTTGTAGTCCCTCCCTCCCCATTTGGGTATCCAATGTCCAAGTTGCCCCTCTCTGTCTACTCTGTGTATGGAGGGGGTGGGAATGTTTCTTGCTGTAAGGATTTGTTGCCTCTTTTGTGTCACTGTATTTGTATGCACAGGTTAAGTTCATCAGCTTGGATCAGCTCAACCTTCTTCCCCACCCCCTCCCCCTTCTTTCTTCTCCTGGTTGAGCTCTGATCATCCAGTCATCCAGTCCCGGTCACGTGGGTGTCATCTGCAAGTGTGGGTGTTCTTGTGCACATGCCCTCTCTTCCCATCAGCCGGCAGCTCCATTCTCCACTTGAGTTCTCCGTGGCCACGTCACTGACTCTGGGCCCATGAGTCTTCGGGTCTCCTTGCACTGCTTGCCAACCAGGTCCCCAACTGGGTCCACAGAAACCCTCTGAATATTGTGAGGCTTAGCTCGCTGCTTCATTGCTGCCTTTACCCCATTTCTCCCCAACGATGATGTGTGTGTTGACCAATCCGAGCGTGCATTTCCACTGAGTCTCAGTTTTGGGGGGGCATTTTTATTATTTTTAAGGGTAACCATTTCCATTGCTTATAATCAAAATAGCTTGTCTGATTCAACATGGCCCCTTTCTGTTGGCAACTCACATGTTTTATAAATTAGGAAACTCAGGCCCTTAGAATATATTTTTGCTAGCTTACAAAATGAGCGTGTCAAAACCAAAACCCAATTTGCTATACTCCTAGTACCCCGAGTGATATTTTAAAACATAGATTTCGGTAGATAATTACCAAAAGATGTATAGCCTCCAAAACTTAAAGTCAAATCTAAGGATAAAGGTATAACACAAAAGGCTAAAACTGGAACAGATAGAAAATTAGGAAACATCATTGATCATAGCTAATTTTTACATTTAACATACAATAAAGAGGCCCTAAGTGGCTCAAGATGTCAGCTTGAGGACTAAGGTGCACCTGACCCAAGCCATGGTATTTTCAATAACCTCATATGCATGCAAAAGCTAGACAGTGAATAAGGAAGACCACCGAAGAATTGATGCTTTTGAGTTATGGTGTTGGGAGGAGAATATTCAAAGTGCCATGGGCTGCCAACAGAACCAACAGATCCGTTTTGGAAGAAGTGCAGCCAGAGTACTCCTTGGAGGCCAAGATGGCCAAACTTCATCTCTCATGCTTCGGACTTAGTGTCAGGAGGGACCAGTCGCTGAAGAAGGCTATCATGTTTGGTAAGATGGAGGGTCAGAGAAAAAGAGGAAGATCCCCAATGAGATGGATTGGCCAAGTGGCAACATCGATGGACTCAAGTGTGGCAACACTAGTGAGGCTGGCCCAGGATTGGGCAGTGTTTCGTTCTGCTGTGCATAAGGTCACTATGAGTTGGTGTCAGCTCGATGACATCTAACAGTGGATCAGCAGTTAAGTGTTAGGCTGCTACGTGAAAGGTTGATGGCTTGAACCCACTCAGAAACTCCACGGGAAAAATACCGGGGCTGTCTGCTTCCAGAAAGATTACTGGTGGTGGTGGTAAGGTGCCAAATCACAATGACCCTACATACAACTGAACAAAGCAATGCCCGGTTATGCACCATCCTCACAATCATTGTTCTGTTTGAGCCCACTGGTCCAGCCACTGTGTCAATCCACCTCACTGAGGAACCGTAATTTATACAGCCTAGATAATCTCACAGGGAAGTTCTACTCTGTCACACAGGGTTGCTATGTATAGAAATTGACTCGATGGCACCTAAAACAACCATTAAATCTGTGTAATCAAAGTTACGCTTTCTATAACATTTTTAACTGCCTGAAGCCATTGTATTACTATAAAATCTCAGATCAAAAAGGGAATGTAAAAAGGTAAGATCCAGTTGAAAGAAGGAAAAGTCAACAAATGGACAAAAATACATATAAAAGCCTATCAGAACATTGTTGGCACTCACAACATGATTAAAAACATTTATCTTGGTATCCTCTGAACCAGATATTTTTGGATTATAAAATGCCCAGAAAATTCTGTTGACCTTCCAAAATTCTGTTGCTATTTCATCTTCTCCTTTCTTCAGAATATTTTTGAGACTGGGTTTCCTTTATTTTCCTTATAAATTGCCCTTCCTTTTTTGTTCCTTCTGTCTCTAAATATTTTAGCTTAATTTCCCTTTTTCTACTCAGAAACTGAGCTGCTAAACATTATTCTTTCCTTTCTGTTCCCTTGGTGTTTGATATTTTCCTAATTGTTTCCTCAATCACACAAGGCAATCCTAATAAACACATTCTAGCAAACCCTTTCTGTAACATGGCTTCAAAAACAACAGGAAATTTAAAAGTAAAAACACTAATAAATGTGATCTACTGTTCTAAGACTGAGTATAAATACAATAGTGCTTCCATGAACGTATTCATTTCTCTTTTAACCTTGCTCTTTAGTATAGATGGGAATCGAATATTTGATTTATTCCAGATGGTCCAAACCCATTTTGAGAAATAAATATGTGCAACCAACAGCCCATATAAAATATAATTACTTATGAAAAAGGAAACTAGACTACACATTAAGGAATGTATTTAATTAAAAGAAAAACTGTCACAACTCTAACAGATAAAATTCACTGACCAGAATAGAAATTTGGATTTTTCTGTCATTTGTTGTTGTTTAGTGCTGCCAAGTTGGTTCCGACTCATAACAACCGTGTTCCAAGGAGCAGCTGGTGGGTCTGAACTGGTCAGCAGTCCAGTATTTATCCTCCAGTGCCACACCAGGGCTAAGCATGAAAAACTGAGCATTTTATTCACTTTAGGTTTATGAGAGAGGAAATACGTATAGTATATTTTTTATAGCACATAACTCTGGGTCACTTCCAGCCTTTCTAATAACCACACAAATTCAATTCCATGCACATGTAGATTATGTGTGAACGCCCACCATACACAATTAACCATAGGAAAATAACAAACCTTAGCAAGGTTTCTATCAAGAGACAGCTTCTATCAACTTTAGGGGACCATTTCTCTTTCAGCCATAGTTATTCTACATTGCCATATACGGTGGTTCCATTGTATCTTATAACTGTGGCTCTTAATGGAGAGGGGGTATTGTGCACCCTGCCAGGGAACATTTGGCAATGTCTAGTAGTGACATATACAGGGCTGCTATGAGTTGGAATAGACTTGACGGCACTTAACAACAAGAAGTGGCACTGTAGGTTAAGTACTAGACTGCTAACCACAAGGTCGGCAGTTCAAACCCACCAGCAGCTCCTCGGAAACCCTGTACAGAGTTGCTATGATCAGAACCAACTTGATAGCACTCAACAACAACAACAGAAACAATTCTGGCTGTCACAACAGGGGTGTATATTTTTTGTATGTGTGAACTATTGACATCTATTGAGCAGAAGACACCAGGGATACTGCTAAACATCCTAAAAAGCACAGCACAGCCCCTCTAACGAAGGATTTTGTTGTTTAGTGCTGCTGAGTAAGTTCCGACACACAGTGAGCCTGTACAGGACTTCCGAGGAATGGCTAGTGGATTTGAACTGCTGACCTTGCAGTTCAAACCGACCATGTGGTCCAGAGCTTATCCTACAGCACCATAATATGACTCCTATAACAAAGAATACCCACTCTTAATGGTTGAAAAATACTGTCCTTAAAAATAAAAAGAGAAGGAAAGAAAAGAAAGAGGCTGACAAAGAGTAAATGGGAGTCACTATTTGCCACAAACCTTGGACGCCTGGGGCGTTGATATCACATGGACTGTGCTGGGTTTGACTCCATTTGCCTTGGGCCGTTTATAAAGAGCAAATCTGCTTTTCCTCCTTCCTCTGTCTCCATTAGGTAAAGCACCATTGTACCTATAAACAGAAAAGAAAAAGGTCATTTGTTTGCAAATTTCAAGAGTTTTAAGTAAAAGAGTTTGGGTAAAATAAGGCAAAAGACAGGACTGGTCATGAAGACTTGCCCATTAAACACCCCACAAAAGGGCTTCAAAACAGACTTCAGCTGTAATGAAATTCAAATCACTTCCAGAAACTTTATTTAAGAATGATGTACAAGTAATTATAGGTTTCCTCTTCTATAAAGTCAGCTTCTTCAAATCTTTTTGGTAAAAGACAGCATATAAATAAGCACATGAGTCTTCTGCAGAGACCCTATTAGTGCGGGCTCCATTCTGTAAGCATCACTCTAATGGACCCCAGAGAAGCACTCGAGCAGTATTTCTAAATGAACAAGTTAGAAAATAGCATACTAATTAAACCGGATCTCTCACTCTCCTAGCATGTTAATGTTATCTCTAGGATCTGTATGTGTACGAAGACAAAAATCAGTTGCTTGTTGTCTTAAAAGTTATGAATTCACTACATCCATTCACTTTTCTATTTGAATCTTACACTGTCATGTTAGCAAAAAATAGCTCGCAAAAAGGAAAAGCTCAGGACTGCAAGGTTGGTCTGAACCACAAGGTCGGCAGTTCAAATTCATCAGTTGCTCCGAGGAAACCCTATACAGGGGTGCTATGAGTTGGAACCGATTAGATGGCACTCAATAATGACTCTTACAAAAAGGTTGCGCATAAAAGACCCAAAAGTAAAATGAATAGCTTTAGTCCATAAACTGTGTAATAACTTAAAAGGCCACCTAGATCACATAAAACGTCCTTAAACAAATTTCCTGTATTTACTAATGTTGTTAAGTGCCATTGAGTTGGTTCCAACTCATAAAGACCCTGTACAGGGCTTCCAAGGAGCGGCTGGTGGGTTTGAATTGCTGACCTTTAGGTTAGCATTCCAGTACTTATCCTACAGTGCTAATGTTGTTGTTAGTGGTGTGGAGTCAGTTTCGACTCAGAGACCCTGTATAGGGTTGCCAAGGAGTGGCTGGTGAGTTTGAACTGCTGACCTTGAGGCTCAAACTGACCTTGCAGTCCAGTGCATTAACCCACAGCAACAAAGTGCTAATGCCAGTGTTTAATAGCACTACAGGAATGCAATTAGCTTTGTAATTTTCAACTTTATTTTCTAGCTTTGTGTGCTCTAATTTCCCATGATGCCGTATTGATATGACTATTCTCTATCTTCATGTTCACAGAAACCCTTTTCAAAAACTAAACTGAAGAAGGACAGAGAATCACTTAAAATTTGCAAGGGTACATCCATCAATTCTGAGGCTAGGGGACAGAGCCTGGCAGTTTGCTCCTCCTAGCCTAAGCATCCCATAGGCAGACCCTGGCATTTCACCACTTCCTGTCTCACCCAGAGGAAAAGCAGGGTGGTGAGTGCTGCCAAGAGGGGTTGCAAGGCCCACTCTAGAGGAGTAAATACTGAAAGAAAGAGGTTTTGTATGTCCGTTGTATAATTTGATAGCAACCTCATGACAATGGATTTAAATCATCACCCTTAGCTATTCAGGCTGTGTCTTTAATCTGTTATCATCTGTTATTATTTCTATCATAAATGAATGTTAGTGATACAAAAATGCTTCTAGAGTAAAGAAAGAAAGCTATTTCAAGTTTTATTCCTCTTTCTTTTCTCAGGCAAAATCGAGAACAATATGCTATTTTCTTAAACATATGTGGGATCACTACTGAAAATTATCCATGAGGAAACAGTCACTTTAAACACACTTTGTTTCAATGTGCTTCCCTATCACTTAAATCAAGATGAATATACTACCATTAAGAGGAACATATGTGAACCAAAAAAGCGAGGACTCCAGACAATTTAGAGATGTCATTTTTCCGCTATGGCCTAGTGGAGATTAGTACAAAACATGGCCAAGTTTTCTCTGCCCCTCACTTTTCCCAGCTCTGTCAGTAACACTATGGTTGTCTTCAGTCGGTTCTAACTCATGCACAGAGCTGACCCCATATGTGAAGAGAATTGCTCCAAAGGGGTTTCAAAGCTGAGATCTTAAGGAAGCCAGGACTGTCTCCTGAGGCCCCTCTGGGTGGGTGTGAACTGCCAACCCTGGCTACTCATTTAGTGCTCTATCATCTGCACCACCCTCTCTCAACTACATGCTTCTGGAAAGCAGGGTCATCTTGAGAGAGGAGAGCAGATGCTGTTGGGGCATTTGGTCATGACAACAGTCCTATCTCTGGAATCCAATCCCTTCATTCCCAGGGTGAGCCCTAGCAGCACTATGTTTGACTGAAGTGAAAGGACCAGTATCCTCCCAGCCACCTGCGGCTGATTGGCCAGAGTTGGACACAAGCCTACACTAGCCAATGACAAAATCATCCCTGAAATAACACAAAATCAGGACTACCAGCCAGTCTCTGTGGGAGGGTAGAGCTGTAAGCGGTGATCTGCAGAACTGTGGGGAAGCCACAGTCTGTTATGTGGATGAAGAAGCAACAAAGAGTGAAGCAGATGAACAGAGACAAGCAGCAAAAAGATGGGGAAAGAATCTGCAGGGCCCGGTAGACTCTGACCTTTCCTTATGGAATTCTTTCTAGTTGTAGCTGATTCTCATTCATTTCTGCTAGTTACAACCAAGAAGCCTTATCTAATATGAAAAGGAGAACAAAAGAAAAACACAAATGTCAACCTTAACACATGCAGAAACATCTTAATTTAAATTGCCTATATGTCGATTGAGGTTATGCCAGGCTGTTTACAGACTGCCTGAATACTTAAAACATCCAGATATGATAGTCAGTGAAAAAGTCTATTGGAAATAATTAAGGTAAGAATAGAAATGAGATGAGACGAGTTTCTAATTAGGTTAAGCTACATGGCCATTCATCCAATATTTATAACACCAAGTACTAGAGTTACCACAATGAATGTCCACTGCCCAGCCTTCTAAGAGCTCTCTGCTTAAAATGAGAGGCACAAAGGCAAGTGCAAGAAAACAAAGGAGCTCTGGTGATGCAGAGGATAAAACAGACACATGGATGAGGATCCAAGATGGCACAGGACCATGTACACAAGGCAATATTTCCTTCTATTATACTGACGGTCGTCATGACTTGGAGACAACTTGACAGCAACTAACATCAACAACAAGATACACTAGCAGCACAAAACACTGGAGAAGGAAGAAGATGTTAGAGAGGCTGCGTGGAAGGGACACTTCGAACAAGGCTAAATGGAGAGGGCAGAGCATGTACAAAAGCACAGAGGACCACAGATAGCTTGGTACTAGTCCGAGTGGAGGGGATGTAGCGGGAAATGAGGCAAACAGGTATGCAGGGACCAGATTATAAAAGCCTACTAATTCATGATGATAAAGAGAGCATGAACTTTTTTTTTTCTGCTAGTGTAGCAGGAATCTGGTTTAAGATTTAAGCCAAGCACTGACGTAGTTTCATAATGTAACCAATTCACTAGGGACAGCAGGATGCAGGATGGGATTGAGGGGATATCGCGATAAACATCAAGATGAGAGAACTATGACACAAACACAAGGGGGTGTGGTGGGTGAAAGATGAGGACCCTCAAAACATATGTCCACATCCTGAAACCTGTGAAATAACCGTTTTGAGGAAAAAGTTGGCAGATAAAATTAAGGATCTCGAGAGGAGATTATCCGAAGTTATCTAGGTAGACCCTAAATCCCATGACAAGTGCCCATATAAGAGATGCACAGCAGAAAGACACAGGCAAAAAGCAAAGGCCAGGTAAAAGCAAGGCCAAGGCTGAAATGTGCAGCCCTAACCCCAGGAATGCTGGAGGAGGTGAAGAAGAGTTCTTCTCCAGAGCCTTCAGAGGGAAGAGAGCCCTGACCAACCACACCTTCACTTCACACTTGGAGACAATGGAGCTGTGAGATGGCGTATTTTGTGTGAAGCCTCCCAGTTTGTGGTAATGTGCTACAGCAGTCGCAGGACACTATTAACACCTAGGCCAAAGCAGCAAAGGTGGGAATGAGGAGGAGGATGAGGAGGGAAGCATTGTGGAACGTTGTTTTCATTGTTGAGTAAGAATCAGATGACCTGGCAAGCTTTCTAAAAATCAAAGTCCAAGACCTTTGGATTTAATAAAAATGTGGTATAGGGCTCCAGGTCTACTTTTCTTAAAAGCTCCACAACTGAGACTGAAGACCCTGATTTAAAGAAAGGCAAAAGATGTGCAGTAGCTGGTGACCTGTTAGGGCGGGTTGAGGACAGAAAGGGAGCCCTGCAGAGTTTCCTAGCCCCAGTGATGGCAACGTTAGGAGAAGAAAAAGGAATTATAGGGATGTCCAGGGGGAGCAATGCACGAGTCAACCAGATACACAGGTCTGAAGCTAAAGAGAAGGTACACACTTGAAGGGCTTCCCCAAATAAGTGGCAGTTAAAATGATGACAGTAAGCAAAGCACCTCCCACAGCAATCCCATGTGTTACAGAAGGACTGAGCTCCAGACATCTTTACAGAAGAAGACTGCCAGGTCTGTATTCTATGCTGCCACTGGATGGGTTCAAACTGCCAAAACCTGTTCCTCAGGAACCTCATCATGGCCTCAAAACTCTCACTTTCCACTCAGAGCGATCCTGTGTAGAGTTTGTTGTCATTGTTGTTAAGTGCTGTTGAGTTGGTTCCAACTCATAGTAACGTTGTACAGGGCTTCCAAAGAGCGAATGGTGAGCTTAAAATGCTGACCTTATGGTTAAAACAGACTCTGCAGTCCAGCACAATAACCTGCAAGCCACGATATTTACAGGCGCAGAAAACCCTCATCTTTCACCAGCAGAGCAGCTGGTGGGTTTGAACTATCAATCTTGTGGTCAACAGTCCAGTGCTTCTCCTACAGCACTATTACCAGGACTCCCAAATATTAGAAAGACCATGAGGAATATTACCATTGAATGAAATAACCCCTTCGAAGTCACATCAGGAGTTCTGGTGTGGCACTGTAAGATAAACACTAGACTGTTAACTGCAAGGTTTATATGGTTCACACCACTAGACGCTCCTCGGAAACCCTGTTAAGAGTCACTGTGAGTCAGAACCACTTGTCAATCAGTTTGTCACACGGTGGTGGTTTGTGTGTTGCTAGGATGCTGGAAACAATGACACCGGTATTTAACATACCAGCAGGGTCACCCAAGGTAGACAGGTTCCAGGAGAGCTTCAAGCCTAAGACAGACTAGGAAGAAGAGGTAGCCTACTTCTCCATATGAAGCAACTGAAAACTTTATCAACAACAGTGGAACACTGTCAGCTAGCGCCAGAAAAATGAATACTGAAATATAAAGAATAGCACCAGAATATTTTCAGATATGGTGCCAGAAGATCAAAGTCCATCAGGCTATAAGACACTCAAAATACAACTGCGGAAGAGTTGACCCCACAGAGTAGAGTTGACCCATGATGACACAAATGAAATAAAACTTTTGGGACATTCATTTATTGATGGGGCACAACTTAAAATGAGGAGAAACAGCTGGAAACATCCATTAATAATCAGAACATGGAATGTATGAAGTATGAATCTAGAAAAATGGGAAACTGTTCAAAGTGGAAGGCATAAACATCAATATCCTTGGCATTAGTGAGCTGAAATGGACTGGTATTGGCCATTTTGAAACTGACAATCATATGGTTTAGTATACAGGGAATGAAAAATCGAAGAGGAATGTCATCACATTCATCATCGAAAAGAACATTACAAGATCTATCTTGAAATACAATGCTGTCTGTGACAGGATAATGTCCAAACACCTACAAGGAAGACCAGCTAATACAACCACTATTTACATTTACACACCAGCTACTAAAGATAGTAATGATGAAATTGAAGAATTCTACCAACTTCTTCAGTCTGAAATTGATCAAACATGCACTCAACATGCATTGATTTAAAGAAAAACAAAGATGCATTGATAGAAATTACCAATGACTAGAATGCAAAGGTTAGAAGTAAAGAAGAAAATCTGTAGTTGGAAATATGGCCTTGGTGATAAAAACGATGCCTGAGATCCCATGATAGAATTTTGCAAGACCAATGACTTCTTCATTGCAAATACCTTTTTTATATACATGGACCCCACCAGATGGAATGTACAACAATCAAACTGACTACATCTGTGGGAAACGACAATGGAGATGCTCCAGATCATCAGTCCAAACAAGACCAAGGACCTACTGTGGAAAAGACCATCAATTACTCATAAACAAATCCACAAATGCCAAAATATGACCTGGAACATATCCCACCTGAATTCAGAGATTGAAATTTAGAGATGTAAAGAACAGCCTTGACCTAAGATCAGAAGAGTGTGCGATGACTTAGAGCACCGCATACAGGAAGAAACAAAAAAAAAAAAGGCTATTAAGAAGACAAAGAAGAAGGAAAACACAAAAATGGAAGTCAGAAGAGACTCGGAAACTTGCTCTCCTGAATAGAGATGCTAAAGCAAATGGAAAAAATGAGGAGGTAAAACAGCTAAACAGAACATTTCAAATGGCAGCTCGAAAAAACAAAGTATTATAATAAAATGTGCAAAGGCCTGGGGTTAGAAAAGGAAAGAACACACTCAGCATTTCTCAAGCTGAAGGAACTGAAAAAAAAAATTAAGCCTTGACTTGAAATATTGAAGGATTCTATGGGCAAAATACTGAATGATACAGAAAGCACCAAAAGAAGATGGAAAGAACACACAAGAGTCACTGTACCAAAAAGAAATGGTTGTTGTTCAACCATTTCAAGAGGTAGCATAAGACCAAGAAGTACTGAAGGGAAAAGTCCAAGGTGTACTGAAGGCACTGACAAAGAACAAGGCTTCAGAAATTGATGAAACACAGATTGAAATCTTTCAACAAACAGATGTAGCACTGGAGGCACTCACTTACCTAAATCAAGAAATTTGGAAGACAGATACCAGGCCAAGTGATCAGAAAAGACTCATGTTGGTGCCCATTCCAAAGAGAGGTGACCCAATGGAATGCAGAAATCATTAGACAGTATCATTGATATCCCAAGCTAGTAAAGTTTTACTAAAAGTAATACAGAAACAGCTATAAACATACATTGACAGAGAACTTCCAGAGGTTGAAGTTGGTTTTAGTAGAGGACACACAACAAGGGGTATCACCACTGATGCCATAGCACTCTTAGCTAAAAGCAGAGATGTTTACCTGTGCTTTACTGAGTACACAAAGGCTTTCGACTATGTGGATCATGACAAGCTGTGGACAGCATTGCAAAGTATGAGTATTCTGGAACACTTAACTATGCTCATGAGGAACCTGTATATAGAACAAAAGGCAGTCACTTCAAACAGAACAAGGGAATACTGAATGGTTTAAAATCAGGACAGGTGTGTGCCAGGGGTGTATTCTTTCACCATACTTATTCAATTTGTATGATGAGCAAATAATCTAAATAGCTGGATTATATGAAGAAGAATGTGGCATCAGGTTTGGAGGAAGATTCATTAACAATATACAGATGATATAATGTTGTTTGCTGAAAGCAAAAAGGACTTGAAATATTTACTGATGAAGATCAAAGACCACAGCCTTTAGTATGAGTTGAACCTCAATGTAAAGAAAACAAAAATTATCCTCACAACTGGAATAGTATAATAACATCATGAAAAATGGAGAAAAAACGGAAGTTGCCAAAGACTTCATTTTGCTTGGATCCACTATCAACACACAAGGAAGCAGCAGACAAGAAATCAAATGGTGTATTACATTAGGCAAAATCTGCTGCACAAGACCTCTTTTAAAATATTCAAGAGCAAAGACATCAAGTTTGAGGGCTAAGATATTCCTGACCCAAGCCATGTTATTTTCAATAGCCTCATACGCATGTGAAGGTTGTACAATGAATAAGGAAGACTATAGAAGAATTCATGCATTTAAGTTATGGCGGTGGAGAAGAATATTAAAAGTATTGTGGACTGCCAGAAGAACAACCAGGTCTGTGCTGGAAGAAGTATAGTCAGATTGCTCCTTGGAGTCACAGATGGCAAGACTTTGTATCTTAAACTTTGGCCATATTATCATGAGGAACCAGTCCCTCGAGAAGGACATCATGTTAGATAAAGTAGAGGTTCCACAAAAAAGAGGAAGACCCCCAACAAGATGGACTGACACAACAGCAGCAGCAACGGACTCAAGCCTAACAACAATTGTGAAAATGACACATGACCGACAGTGTTTTGGTCTGTGTGCACAGGGTTGCTATCAGTACCATGATTCCAAATCATGAAATGAGGGGTGATTCACCCATCTTACAGGTAAACAAACCTGTCCCAACACTAAGCTGCCATCTGAGCCTCCATTTGTTCCCATCTTCTCACAACCACGAATCTTGAAATATTTATTCTACATTCACTATCCCTCAAGTAACACTTGCTGATCCTTCAACCCACTACCTTTTTATCTTTACTTCCAAATCAAAAAGTACACTGATCATATGTCAGACACCCACCCCATCAGATCTTCTCTCTGCAAGGTCTCCCAATGGCTCTCCTATCAAGTAAAGCACAGGTGGTAGACACAAGCTGTCTATATACTTCTCATGGCATCTCCCCAAACCTGCGCTGGACATGATGATTTGCTTACTAACATGAGAGCAGAAGAAGTAGCATTCTGACACATCTAAAGTTAGATCTTAAAAAACAACAACAGTAACAATAAAAATAAACCAGCAACCTCTGTTTGGGTCTCCTGAGAGTCTTAAGCTGCTATGTAAGAAACCTGACTACTCTGAGACCCGCATATTGAAGAGGTCACTCTGGTTCAGAAGTCTCAGCTAAGTCTAGCCTTCTAGCCATGCCCAAACAAGGACCAGACATGTGAGGGACCCTCAAGACCTCATAAGATGCCCAGCTGATCACTGCCCTAATTTTTGATCCACAAAAATCATGACTGATGGTTGTTGTTATTAAGTGCCATTGAGTCCATTCCAACCCAAGGAGTGGCTGATAGGTTTGAACCTCCGAACTTGTGATTAGCAGTCCACTGCCTATCCTACAGCACCACAATTAGAACCCAAATAACCTGGGAGTTGTTTTAAATCAGTTAAATTTTGATTTTATTAGGATAAGTCAAAAAGTGCTGCTACTGGGCATCCCAGTTCATACATGAATAAATAACTCTCTATTATCAGTAGATGTTTATCAGTATGACACTTGCCTTAGTCTCACTAAGTTAACATCAAAAAAAAAAAAAGGGGGGGGGGATACTTTTTGGGCCATGGTGGGGAGGGGGGATGAGGGGAATGATTTTAAGGTCAAGTTTAATATCAAGTTTTTAATAAAACTCAAGTGGACATCCTCTCATATCATTGAAACTTTATAATGAGTTTATGGGACTGCTGCTCCATATAAAAGTTTTTAAATGAATCAATTGTTATAATGTGGTTTGGAAGACCTCAAAGATGAATTCAAGGCACAGAGGTCATTTCAGAAGGTTATGAGGACTATTGTGTGTATATGTGTGTGTGTGTGTGTTTGTGTGTGTGTGTGTGTGTGATTCCAAAGGGAAAATCTTGACAGTTTTTTGAAGAATACAGGATGATCAAAGAGGCATATTATGAAAAAATTTTAAGTACACTGAAAACTGCACTGGTGAGAAAAAGGCCAAAAAAGTTGCACAGAGATAGTATTTCCATTATAAGAATGTACCTGCTCATTCTCTCATGGACAGCAAGACTTTATCTCTTGCACTTAGCCCATTCACCATATAGCCTTGATATGGAACCTCCAGAATTCACATTGCTTCTAAAAAACTGAAAAGGAACAGAGTTTGAGTCCCGTGCCAAAGCTACCATTTTGGTGTGGTATAAATCAAAAAGCACAGAATTCTTTTGATAAGGATGGAAATGCTATCGTCAGAAGTGTATAGAACTTCTCACCCCGCTCAGATCAAAGAAGAGTGCAGAAAACCTAAGACACAAAGAAACAATCAGTCCCATGGACTAATGGTCCAAGAGAATGTCAGTCTTCACAACCCTGAGACCAGAACTAGATGGTGTCTGGCTACCACTGCCAACTGCTTGGGAAGGAGTCACACTAGGAAGTCCTAGATAGAATGGGAGAAAGATGTCGAACGAAACGCAAAATCATATAAAAAAATCTATGCTTACTGGTCAGACAGAGAAGGTGGGAACCACTAAGACTATGGCCCTGGGAACCACTAAGACTATGGCCCTGAGTTAGCTTTTAGGTCTAGAAATGAACTCATCTGTGGATCAATATTCAGTAACACAACAGACAGACCTAGAAGGGGAACATTAACACTGGGGATATACACACATTTTAGGGTACCAACCACTTCAGATAAAAAAAGGCAACATTTATCCAAGGATAAAGGTCAGAATGATTAGGAAAGAAGGAGGAATGCTAATGGGTAACACAGGGAGGAAGTGGGTAAGTGATCGTACATTGAAGGGTTTTCAGCTAATAAAACAAAATATATATGAATTATGGAATGAAAAACTGATTTAAGCAGAATGAAACAATGTCCGATCCTGGGCCAACCTCACTACCGCTGCCACACTTGACGCCATCAATGATGCCACCTGGCTGATCCATCACATTGGGGGTCTTCCTCTTTTTCTCTGACCCTCCACGACTTCCTTCTCCAGCGACTGTTTTCTCCAGACAATGTATATATATATATATACATTTAGAAGTATGAGTATTCCAGAACACTTAATTGTACTTCTGAGGAATCTGTACCTGAACCAAGAAGCAGCTGTTCGAACAGAGCATGGGAACACTGAATGTTTTAAAATTGGGAAAGGTTTGCAACAAGGCTGTGTTCTTTCACCATACTTATTCAACCCGTATGCTGAGCAAATAATCAAAGAAGCTGGGTTCTATGAAGAAAAACATGGTGTCAGGATTGGAGGAAGACTCATTAACAACGTGCAATATGCATATGATACAACCTTGCTTGCTGAAAGTGAAGAGGACTTGAAACATTTACTGATGAAAATCAAAGAGCACAGCCTTCGGTATGGGTTGCGTCTCAATGTCAGGAAAACAAAAATCCTCACCACTGGACCAATAAAAAACATTCTTATCGACGGAGAAAAGATTGAAGTCAAGGACTTCATTCTTCTTGGATCAACTATCAACACTTGTGGAAGCGGTAGTCAAGAGATCAGATGACGTATTGCATTGGGCAAATCTGCTGCACAGGAACTTTTTAAAGTGTTGAAGAGCAGAGATGTCAGCTTGAGGTCTAAGGTGC
>NW_006408585.1:12798955-12799462 GCF_000296735.1 Chrysochloris asiatica
CACAGCAACACTGTATAGGGTTTCCAAGGAGTGTGTATGTATTTACTGAAAGGTGTACAGACTTATATAGAGGATATGGCAAGAAAGAATAGGTTCACATTTTGACATTGTTTAATAAAGGTTTCTCTGATTTTGAGAATACCAGAAAGATTTTTACTTGTGCTTTACTGATTATGCAAAGACATTTGATGGTGTGGATCATACTAAACTAAGGACAATATTGAGAAGAATGGGAATTCCAGAACAGTTAATTGTGATCATGAGGAACCTATACAAAGACAAGGAGGCAGTGAGAGGAACAGAATAAGAGAATACTGAATAATTTATAATCAGGAAAGGTGTGCAGCAGGTTTGTATTCTTTCACCAAACTTACTCAATCTGTATGCTAAGTAAAAGACCTGAGATTATATGAAGAACATGGCATCAAAAGTGGAGGAAGATGGGGAAGGGGGGGAGGGGAGAGGGTGGAGCCCAGGGTGGGGATTGGACACAGGAGAGCTTGGGTG
>NW_006408585.1:12801753-12812693 GCF_000296735.1 Chrysochloris asiatica
ATATTTTGTAAATGTTCAGAAGGGACCAGTTCCTGGAGATTAACATCATGCTTTATAAAGTAAAGGGTCAGTGAAAAAAAGAGGAAGACCCCAACAAGATGAACTGATACAGTGGCAGCAACAATGGACTCAAACATAACATAATTTGTTAGGATGGCATACAACTGGGCAATGTTTCGTTCTGTTGAGGATAAGGGCGCTATGAGTTGGAACTGACTGGATAGCACCTAATTTGATTTTATAGCAATACTTTTGGACTTACCCTGGTATAGTAACAGATACCTGTGGAACAATCGCCAAGCCCCGTCATCCCAGTCTTTCTCCCTGCTGCCTCAGTGCCTTTGCACTTCTCTCCTGATCTATTTCCGGTATCATACCATCACCCTCCTCCTGTAAACTATCACTAAGACTTCCCTTCCTTTCCACCTCTTAATCTGGCCCCCAACCCGTCTAGACTGTGCAGTCCTAGAAAGCAAGCCTCCCTATGTCTCCACCACCTGACCTAGCATGCCTGGGGGTGCACGGTATGCACTAGAAACATCCAGCTGACTAAATGGCAAAAGTACCCATTGTGTGGGATACAGCCTACACATAAAGATGAAATTCTGCTTGAGTAGGCTAAAAATTATTGTTCTACAAAAGAATGTCAGAATGTTCCCCAGCCTGGCAAGCTTTTCAGCCAGGAAGTTTATAGAAATAAAATTTCCAAGTGCTGCTGACATACCTGTTTCAGATACTAAACAGAATTCTCTAATCCAAACCCACCAGCTGCTTTGCAAGCCTCACTTTTTCTCTCCCTTATGCTGGAGTCTTAAGAAAAAGTCCGTCTTTAGTAAGCATGAGATAGACACAAACATTTCACTCTTCATATATGTAGCAGAAGCAAAGGCATTTGGAAGATGCAAAGGGCAATTAAAAAAAAAAGCCTGTGTAGCTCTCTCAAAGTAATGTAGGTTGTGGAGCATCATTTTTTTTTTTTTTTTTCATTTAAAACACAGAATTCACATATTACTGTTACTTTAGTAACATTTATTAAGCACCTAGCTATTGTTGTTAACTGCCATTGAGTCTGTTCCAATTCATAGAGACCCTGTATAGGGTTTCCAAGGAGTTGTCAGTGAGCTTGAACCACGCCAACCTTGCAGTTCAAACAGATTTTGCGGTCCAGTGCATTAGTCCTCAGTGTTACACTGATACTCCAAGTACCTGGTGTGTGTTCAGAAACCCTGTGAGAGAGGTGATACTGACTCTCATTTGGCAGATTTAAGGATTGCTCACTTAAGAAAGGGCACAACTTGAATTCAAACCTAGTTTTTGTCTCAGTATAAACTCCATACCCTTTCCAACAGAGGTAGCACGCACCATTTTTAAATTCAAGACATTTTTGGCATATGATGCAAAGAAACAGTCTTGAGAAGATATTGGTCATCCACAAATGCACTGGTCAAATAGAACTCTCTATAGGAAAAACCACTGAGCAAGGGGATGATAGGGGCTGCCAGACACAACTTGGCACTATCCTATATGATCTTAACTAGCCTGAGCTCATCCAGCAGCATCAACATGAACTGAAGAGGAGAAGGGGTGCCATTCTAGAAGGGAAGACGGCATCAGCCTCCAATGATCATGTTCCAGAGGCAGGCTGACTTCTCATTACACAGGACGCTCTGCTGCCTCGAAAGCAACATCTCTGTCACTGGCACCAATAAATCACAAGCAAGTACTGTAACCGGAGTAGACTACGCAGTGCAGATGTACAAGACAGTGACACCAGAGACGAGGCAGGGCTCAGAGAGTCCTGTGAACCCTGCAACGTGCCACCTGTCATGAGAGAATGCGCACTAGTTAACGGCATAAATGCACTACTGAGCTACATGCAAGAAAATGCACAAGACACGCACATCCCACAGCATTATGGGCCCCCTCCCTCATCACATAGCTTATCATACGTGCCTGGACTTCCCCTGCCCAAAGGAACAATAAAGCCCAGGGACAATGTGATGTTTCATTCTGTGTCTAAGACATGCTGTAGACTGCAGAGTCTCAAAAAAAACCAAAACAGCAGACTTTGATTTTTCAGCAGATAACTCATTAAGGCAGCACACCATGCTAGTCTATTTATTCCCTTTGGGGATGACCTACTGCAGCTTTGTAAATAGCAATTCATTGAGCAAATCTCTCCTGGGATTGGCCTTAAAACGAAGGTTCTCAATTTCCCATTTTTGGTTGAGGATAGTCTTTTCTCCAAGTTGCTATTTGAAATTTACCAAATATGAAAAATATAAATGAGGGTAAGTCACAAAGCACTGTTACAAAATCACTGCTGTTGACATTAAATGTTGTTGAGTCGGTTCCTATTCACAGCGACCTTGTACAGGGTTTCCAAGGCTTGCAGTTCAAACTGGCCTTGAGGTCCAGTGCTTATCCTACAAAAATATCAAAATGTGAAGTTATCTGTTTCTCAAGAGACCCTGTATCAAGGTCTATATCCTCTGAAGGTGGTGTTTCCATGTCTCCAAACATTTCTAGAAGAATTCTGTGTTCTTCAACTTTATATCACATCAACAACAGCAGTTCTGGGATCTTCGGAGAACTCAAATGCTATTGCTTTTAATGCTCTTGAGTTTGAGGAATAAAAAGTTGTCTGATGGGGCAAGATCAGGACTGTAAGGTGAATGGAGTAAAGCTACCCAACAAAATTCTCACAGGACAGGCCTCGCTACCCTCAAAAAAAAAAAAAAAGCCCAACTTTCCCACTCTTTTCCTCACAATGCAGTTTTTCTTAAAACTTTTTCCTCTGAGGAAATCTATCTAGATTGTGCCTTTGAAGTCACCATAACCTTCCAATGTGATATATCTGCCTTGAATTAACTGGCCCAACAGATTCCCCTAGGAAGCCACTGTTTTAAAAAGAAAAAACATCCTAACAAGACTAAGAACTCTTGGTGTGGTGCTGCAGGATAAGCACTGGACTGCTAACCACAAGGTCGGTGGTTCAAACCCACTAGTTGTTCCTTGAGAACCCTATAGAGGGTAACTATGAGTCAGAACCAACTCAATGGCACTTAACAACAACAATCAGACTAAGGCAAGCGTATTACTGAAATAATTCGTCTGCAGTCACCCATTGAGCACAGCAATTTGTTAAAAAGTGCTTTGTTTAATATAAACCTGTGTGTGTGTATATAATAGGAGCTCTGGTAGTGTAGGAGTTACAAGCTGGGCTGCTAACCTTTAGGTCAGCAGTTTGAAACTACCAGCTGTTCCGCGTGAGAAAGATGAGGCTTTCTGCTCCCATAAAGATTTACAGCCTCGGAAATCCTATACAGGTTTGCTGTGAGTCGGAACCGACTGCCCAGCACGCCACCACCACCATGTATGAACAGAAAGTTAGTACTTTATGATTTACCCTTGTATATATAAGAGGGCTTCAAACGTTCGTGGAAAAATTCCATTCTCTTTTCATTCTATTTTTCCATGAACTTTTTAAAGTCCCTCATATATACCTTCAGGAATGTATCCAGTACATGAGATGAGATGTGTCATATCCAGGGATAGGTTCCAAGTGAGTAAGGGTACCAAAAGACAGCCTGTCTCTTAAGGGACTTAAGCCAGGTAAAGAAGACAGACAAGGCAGCAGACAGCTACACAACACTGACACATGCTAATGGCAGTGAGTTAGAAACGCAGAGGAAGAAGTCAAATGATACATATTGAGTTAGGATTCGATCCAGCTGTATGTGAGGGTCTATGTACTAGCATGTTCCACACGTCGAACTATAGGACCCTACTAAGGGTGCAGCCTTCATATGGTCCTCTATACTAGGCCTGTGTGAGAATACAAGCTAGTCTTATTTGGATTAGACACTCGTTGAGAAATTTCTTATTCATCTGTGTTCCCCCTTCACCTCTGAATGGTATCTTAAAGCAGAGGAAGGGCTCAATGAACCAGCCACTGCATTATTATGGGATAATGACAATGGTCTGGGGAGCAGGGGGTAGGAATTCTAGCTGGGTTCATACTGTGAACTTACCTGAATAATAATCAAGATGTGCCTTCATTTCTTCAATCACAAGGACAGCAACACAAAGTTACACGTCCAATTTGAAAAAGAGATTCTCAACCTTGTTCCAGCCCTTCAGTTCAATACAGAGACAGAAGACACATCATCCAATTAACATAAGGGCATCTTATCTAAGAAAGGCAAAGACATCAGAAACCCAGATTCAATGGCTATTTCTCAAGTATCAGCTGAGTGCCAAGAGCTGTAATTGGTTCGTTCACATGTGTTACACACACATTTAATCTTCACCTAAACCCTGAAGTAGCTGGTATTGTCAACTAGTCGACAAGTGAGACGCTGAGGCTGGAGATGGAGTATGACTTCCCCAAACATACACAAGCAGTTAGATGACAGAGACTGGAATGTGGTTCCAGAGCATCTGTTTTCTCTACCATGTGCTGCTGCAGTGATCTGTGGCTCTAGTCTTTGTTGTTGTTGTTAAGTGCCGTCAAGTCAATTCCGACCCATAGCGACCCTGTATAGGGTTTCCAAGGAGCAGCTGGTGAGCTTGAACCAACGACCTTGCAGTTCAAATGACTTTGCAGTCTGGCACACATTAGCCCACAATGCCACCCCAGGACTCCAATGAGGGGTTAAGACAATAGTTTTGTAACTCCCACCAAATGACTGGATGAAGCCATGCCAATAAGGTGTATGAAACTCGAATGTGGGGATTGGTTGGTTTAAAACTCATCTTGCAGAGTTTTAAATGACCCATGTCAAAAAGATAAACACTAGATTGTTACACAATCTATAGTGTCAGTGGTTCAAACCCACCAGCCACTCCTCGGAAACCCTATGCAAGGTTGCTGTGAGACAGAACAGACCAGACAGCACTTAACGACAACAACAGTCTCAAAATGGTGGGTGGGTCTCACTACCTTTATGGAAGAAGAGCCAGGAGAGGAGCTTGTCCTTTGGATGTAGAGACACTCACACTGTATCGCCTAGAGCCAGGACACATGGAGCTGTGACACCAGAGAAGAGGAGCAAAGTGGCACAGAAGTGGTAGTAGCAGACACAGTGGCACCCAAAGCCTGGGGTGGAACAGTGGCAGACCCTCTGGACCACAGCAGAAGTAAAGCTGAGCAACTGTGAGGAGGAGGAGGAAGAGGAGGCTCACTTATGGAGTTGGGTGTACCCAGGTGCTAAACTGGGGAACGTAGATTCCTGACCCATAGACCTAGAACCAAGAGCCTTGGGGCTGAGTGAGGGTTATGGCAGATGCTTACTGCAAAGAAGCATGCCCTCTGGGCATGTATCTGCAATGCTAAAGGAGCTATGAGACACTTGCCCCAGCAAAGCACAGACCCATGGCTAAGGGGTGTGCCCACAGGGATGGCAGAGAAGAGGCGTTCCTGACCGGAAGATCTGTATCCTGAGCATTTTTGATCCTTAATAAATCTCATAATCATATTTTCTATGAGTTCTGTGTGAGCACTGCGATGGATGGAACCCAGCAGAAAAGCGTGGGTGCTCTGGGAAGGACGGATGTGTGTACGCATTGGTAAAAAAAGGCTGGTGAGTGAGTGGTCTGGCCTCCAACTCAGGAATCAGCCTTGGGCTGCTGACTGATGATGACTGTGGTCTTCCTTCCCCTTTGTGAAGTCAGAGGAGTGCAGATGCCACTCCCATGATGCTTTTTACAGCTGGCTTAATTTAGAAGTAAAAAGTTCACAATACAGGCCAGTATTTAAAAACCCATTTCCCTTCTAAAAGGTAATCAAGGAAGTTTTCAGGCAAAAAAAAAAAAGTAAAGATGAAATTCAAAGAAAACCCAGATTCTGGGAATGAGAAAGGTTCCTGGGTGCCACAAAGTTTGCTGATGACAACAAACCGAAAGGTTGGCAATTTGAATCCATCCAGTGGTGCTGCATGAGAAAGGCCAGGCAATCTAGTTCCATGGATAAAAACCGGGTGGAATGCGATTCTACTCTGACTAATGGGGGGTCACCAGGAGTCAGAACTGACTCAATGGCAACAGGTTTGGGAAAGTGAAGCCAAGGAGAACACTAAAGTGCTGGGGGCAGGAACAAGTGTACAAATAGGTGCCCTCCTCCTCATTGCACCACCAGGGCCAGAATTCAACAAGGACATAGGAAGCTTCTGACCCTACTGAACGGGAGGATGTCTTTTCCATATCTTCCCTTGATATATCCAAACCTAATTTCCTAGCATACATTCTCCACCTCATATTGGTCCCTCCAGGGACACCCCAAAACAAATGCCTGTTTGTCATCAACAAAAGAGCTGGCTGAAATTGTATCCTTCTAAAAATCAAGATGCATTCAAAACATCTGCTGCTGGCATTGTGCACTTTATAAACTTGTCTATTCTTTCAAACTTTAATTTGATTTATTTACTAACCCTGTGAAGAGCCAGTTGTGCAGAAACTAGTAAGTACTGTCACCATATTTAACGCTATGAGAGATGAGAAACTACTTCAGACACACGAAACATGAGCAGAATGAGGTTAAAGGATGAGCCTAAAGTCAGACAGCCAACAAGTAGGGGAGCGTATACTGGAGTCCAGACAGTTTAACTTCTGAGTTCCGAAATAGTCCATACCAAGACTTCTGTACCACTCAGGGAGCCCTGGAAACATTATAGTTAAACTACAGAGGGTCAAAGAGAAAAAACACTAAAAATCAACTAACAGAACAATCACACTAAAGCATGCTTTACAGAGAATTCTTTCAAGGAGAAAGAGAAAAATCCCAGATGGAAGCTTCTGAGGAGCAAGAAGTAAAGAAAAATTAAGGAAACAGTAAACACGAAGGCAATAATAACTGAATATTGACTTTCAAAACAATAATATTATTTCTGGGAATTTCTGAACTATACAACTAAAACACCTATCAATAGTATTATAAATAAAAGGGAACAAAGATCTTTCTACCACCACATTACGACAGATAGAATAGTGGTGGTAGAAATTCTGAACTCTGGATAACATTGTGGAAAACAGGTATTCCAGAACACTTAACCTGTGCTCATGAGGAACCTGTGCATAGACCAAGAAGCAGTTATTCAAACAGAAAAAGGAGACATTGAATGGTTTAAAATCAGGAAAGGTGTACACCCTTTCACTATACTTCTTCAATAGTCTGATGAGCAAATAATCTGAGAAACTGGGTTATATGAAGAAGAATGTGGCATCAGGACTGGAGGAAGACTTATTATACCTGTAATATGCAATATGCAGATGACAAAACCTTGTTTGCTGTAAGGAGAGGGCTTGAAGTACTTAGAGATGAAGATGAAATACTACAGTCTTCAGTACGTTAAACTACAGAGGGACAGAGTGTTCAAGAGCAAAGAAGTGACTTTGAGGAGGAAGGTGCACCTGACGTAAGCCATGGAATTTTCAATCCTCTAATATACTTGTTAATCCTGGTGTGGCGCTGTGGGTGAATGCACCAGACTGCAAAGTCATTTGAATCTCAAGGTTGGCAGTTCAAGCTCACCAGACACTCCTTGGAAACCCTATATAGGGTCACTATGGGTCAGAATCAACTCGATGGCACTTAACAACAACAAATAAACTTGTCATAGTTGGACAATGGATAAGGAAGACTACAGAAGAACCAATGCATTTGGATTACGGTGTTAGCAAAGAATATTAAAGTGCCATGCACCACCAGAAGAACAAACAAATCTCTCTTGGAAGAAGTGAAACCAGATGCTACTTAGAAGCCAGGAAGGCAAGACTTCATCTCTTATACTTTAGACATGTCAGGAAGGACCAATCCCAGGAGAAGGATGTCATGGTTTCATAAAGTGGTGGGTCAGTGAAAAAGAAGAGGACAGCAACATGATGGACAAACACAGTGAGAGCAACAAATGTTCATCCCTAATAACAATGATGATGATGGCCCAGGACGGGGCAGCGTTTCCTCGCTGTACAGTGGGACACTAGGAATCACAACAGACTCAATGGCACCTAATGACAATAATAAGAACTTTCTATTGTCCAGGAAGAAGGTAGATGTATCGATTATCACTAGTCTTTGAAAAGCTAAGGAAGCATGTTTTAATATCTTCTTGTTGTCATGAAGTGCCGTCGAGTTGGTTCGAACTCATAGTGACCCTGTATATGGTTTTCAAAGAGTAACTGGTGAGTTTGAATAACCAATCTTGTGGTTAGAAGTCCAGTACTTATCCTATAGTGCCATATCAGGACTCCTTGAATATCTTAAGCTAATAAAACAATATAGGGGGAAAGCAGGAATGACAACAAAATCAACCCATCAGAAAGGGGAATAGGAGAATCGGAAACATAAAAGAGGAGTAAATTGAAAAAATAAAATAAGATGGTGTATTTGAAAGAAATGTATCAATAATTCTATTAAATAAAATTTTCTAAAGACTTTTAAAATCTAATTTTATGTTGTTTACAACAGCTACATTAAAACAAAAAATGCTAAAAAATAAAAAGATGAAAAATATATACTATGCAAATACTAATCAAAAGTACGCTGGTATCACTATATTAACATAAGACAAAAACAGTATAAAGATAAAAAGAGGAATTTCATGAAAAATAAAAGGTTCAACTTCCCAGGAAAATAGTGATTCTAAATTACTACACTCCCACTAATATGGCTCAAAAATAAATAAATAAAATATAAGGTGAGTCAAAACTTGTCCGCACTCTAGCTGTAGAATTTATTCTAACCAAAGTTCAGAAAAGACAAACACATAAATTTTCAACATAAAAAAAAAATCTCCCTGCTTTTTAATACACTTTGTCCATCTGTCAACAAGCTTTCCTAGTCCCTTATTTTAAAATGTTTTAGGCAGAGCTGCGAGGCATGACAGCACTGCTGTCTTCACTTCCTTATCAGAGGTGAATCTTCATCCTCAAAGGGCTGCTTTCAGGGGACTAAACAGAGGAAAGGCCAATGGAACAAGATCAGGACTATAGGGAAGATGCTTTAACACCTCAAAATGAAGTTTTTGCAGTGTCAACAGTGTGGGAAGAGGTGTGGGGACATGCACTGTCATGCAAGATCACAATGCCCTGAACAGCAGTCCTCTACATCTTACCCAAAGTTTAGGCTTAAGCAGTTCAGTGAGCATCTCACTGTAACGAGCACTACTGATTGTTGAATCTTTTTCTTCATAGTATTCCAATACTGACTCTTGAGTTCCAATACTGGCTCTTGAGAATCCCACAAAACTACAAGCATCAAATTTCCAGCTGATGGCTGACTTTGAATTTTTTCCTGGTTGGCGATTGAGGATGTTTCCATCCCATACTCTGCCATTTACTCTCAAGCTCATGTTGATGAATCCATAACTCGTCACCAGTAACAGTTCTTTAAAATAAAACCTCCCTTTGAGGATTAGTCCAAATTTTGTTTGCAGGTGTCCACATTCACACCTGCACAGCAGTGACCTTGAACAGAAAGTGCTGATAAGACAGTGCAGCCAAAAGAAGTTTTCATATAACCGGAGTGCAGGTAATTCTTGACTCACCCTTGGCAATAAAGTTAACACTGGTATTACTATAATAGGAAAATCTATAATCATAATTGTTGTTGGTGTTAAGTTGCATCAAGTCAGTTCCAACTCACAGAATAGGGTTTCCAAGGAGTAACTGGTAGGTTTGAACTGCCAACCTTGTGGTTAGCAGCCCAGTACTAATATTACAGTGCCACACCAGGACTCCATAACCTTGCCAGGAGATGTTACTATACCTCTCTATAATTAAAAAAAGCAGCAAGTAAAGCAATCAGTAAATACAGAGCTATTACGGCCTCAGTTCCAGACCACCACAATCAATCAAATATTGCAGTGAATTTTTGGTTCCTCAGTGCATGTAAAAGTTACATTTACACCATACTATAAATGACTGTGTGCAACAGCATTATGAAAGGGTGTGAACTAATTGTGAGGATTACCAAAATGTGACACAGAGACAAACAGTGAGCATGAGCTATTGGAAAAATGGCACTGATAAACGTGTTCCATACAGGATTGCCACAAACCTTCAATATGCGAGAGTTGTGCTACATCATTAAGAAACGTGACCTAAAGAGCATGATTTGAACTCACCATTGCTGATTTAAAATTATATTCATTGAAAACTTCAAAGTAAATCCATCCATATACAGTCAACCGATCTTTGACAGAGAGCCAAAATCCATCAGCTGGAAAGAGATAGTCTCCTTAACAAATGGTGTTGGCAAAACTGGAAATCAATTTGCAAAAGAATGAAACAAGACCTACACCTCACACCATATAAGAAAAGTAGCTCAACATGGATTAAAGATCTAAATGTAAAACCCAGAACTATATAAAGATTATCAATGAAAAAAATAGGGACAAACTAAAGGACTGTAGCATATGGCATACTCAGACTATTAAACATAACAAAAAGCACACAAAGAGAGAACAAATTAGGTGACTGGGACATACTAAAACTTAGAATTAATATGCATCAAAAGAATTTACCAAAGGAGTAAAAAGGGAACCCAAAGAATGGAAAAAATATTTTGCAACAACAAATGAGACAAGGGACTAATCTCTAAAATTTATAGGAAACTACAACACATCTACAAGAAAAAGACACAAAACCTAACTGAAAAACGGACACAAGACATGAATAGACACTTCACCAAGGAAGACATTCTGGCAGCAAACAAACATGAAGAAATGTTCAAGATCATTAGCCACTGTTATTAAGTGCCATCAAATTGATTCCGACGCATAGCGACCCTGTATAGGGTTTCCGAGGAACAGCTGGTAAGCTTGAACCTCTAACCTTGCAGTTCAAGTGGCTTTGCAATCTGGAGCATTAACCCACAGCACCACACCAGGACTCCCATTAACCATTGTTGTTGTTGTTGTCATTGTTAGTTGCCATCAAGT
>NW_006408585.1:12813623-12814743 GCF_000296735.1 Chrysochloris asiatica
AAATGAGTCAGGCACAAATGGACAGATATTGCATGAGTACATTACTCTAAAAAATTAAGGAAAGATTTCCTTAATAAAAGAACAGTTCTTTGAGAGTTACCAAGAGCATAAGGGAGGGAACGGTAACTCACAGGTCAGAGGACAGACACATGTTGACTCGCAGTACAGGGAAGGCAGTAAATAGGAGGGGGGGACAGCACACAAGGGGGGTGGGAGGGTAGTGGACTATGGAAGATGAGTAAAGATTCTGGGAGGTCTGCATGGGCTGAATAGAATAGCGGTGGGCAGTGACGTTTACACGGTCTTGGAAAATAACAAGGCTCCATGATAAGGGATTGAGACAGAGGCTGGGCGGGTAAAGGGGAGAAAATAATGTTAAGATATTTGTTCACAAAAGGACAGATATTGCTTAAGATCATTATTGTAGAAGCTTAAAAAAAGGTAACAGGAGTGAGAAAAAGAAAGTTTTCTCTGTTGGTTACCCTGGGTGGGAGGGAGGGGACAGTAAGGCACAGGTTGGGAATACTAACATCAATAGCCTGAGTGAGGAAAGAGAAGGCAATACACAAGAAGGGGAGGAGTTTGAAGAACATGGGAGACAGGGGAACATGTGGGCAGGTTTGCATGGGCTACATGGGACAGAGGTAAATAGGGATGCATGCTCAACCCTGAACAACAGGGCTCTGGGATACAGGGAGTAAAGCATAATCTGAAGAGGTAAAAGGGGGGAAATAATGTTAAGGGGATAGATTACATTGTGGATATTGGTTTCCCCTGCCTACTAATGTAAAACAGGTATGAGTGGAATAGAAAGGACTATCAGGAAACATGATTACAGAAAGCTTGTAAATCTGTTTTCAGCTTATAATGGATTAGAATACCTAAAAGGTGTTCTAGGCCTTGCCCAGTGAAATAGGCTTCTTGTGGAGTCTTTGTAGAGGATGGGGCTTTGGATGGAATTCTGAACTCTACACTGAACCTTCTGAGGTGGGACATTCCCACTTGAAAGCACATGCAGACAAGCCCGGAGTGGCTAGAGGTACAGAGGACACTTATTGAAAGAAAGACCAGCAGGTAAACAGAAAAAGAAAGACTAGCAGACTGTTTGGCTATTACAAGA
>NW_006408585.1:12818928-12824304 GCF_000296735.1 Chrysochloris asiatica
AAAAATGTGAATAATTATAAGACAGAAATCACAACCAGTAGGTTCTATGATCACAAGTACTCGTTAGAAATTAGTAAAAGAAACAAAACTAAAATATGCCTTGCTGGGAACTAAAAAGTTTTGTTAATCTTTAAAAGGGTAAAAAGTGCTATTCATTTATACCTAACAACACATCTTCCAAACTTTGTGTTTATTTACTTTGTGATGTCTCAACTAAACATAAAGTAAGAAACAATATATTAGGTTATTTAAAGTTTATTTGAGGAAAATAACAATATTAGTTACAATGAACTAATATCACAAAATTGCCATTGATGGTTTTTCAATTTCTAAGACTGCCATCTACAAGATGGCAGGTGGACCGATTCCTTAGCAAATGCTTTATTCTGAAAATAGCATAAAAATATAAACTGTCTTCGTAGGAAGGCTTCCTACGACATGTAACTCAGGAGGTACTTCTATGGGCTTCTTTTAGTTGTTGTTCTTTGTTGTTGCTGCTGTTTCAAGTGCTTACCTTTATACATAGCTACAGTTCTAAAAAACAAAAACAAAAGAAATTCTCTCAAATCTTTATGGTAGTTGAGATGCAGCAGTTACATTTTCCTGGTTGCTTTTTTTTTTGAGCTTTTCTAGCTTTCCCACATCAAAATATTTCCCAAGATGTTATAGGAATAAGCACTGGATTGCTAATCACAAGGTTGGTGGTTCAATTGCACCAGCCACTACTCCACAGAAACCCTATGAGTCAGAAATGACTCGATGGCACTTAACACAAGCATTAAAAAGTTCTTGCAATCAGAAGACGCACTGCACCATTTTTAGTAGACTTTTAGCCATCTTCCCCTGGTATTTACACACACACTCTCACCCAGACATCCTGCAGACAAAAGAACTGACGGGAAGGAAAGAGCAAGACTAGATCCTGGTCTGGAAGGCAAGCTATTCTCTGGTTTGGGTTCTGCTGCAAAGACAGAAGAGCAAAGTTAACCAGCTCACAAGAGGCTCTGACTCCTGATTCCAACATCGTCAATGCTACACCTGCACTGACCTCTTGCGTACTCACCCCTCTAGTCTTGCCAGCATTTACTCAATTCCTAGGACTCGGGAGGTTTAAACTCTTCAAAGTGGTTCCCTACTTCCCCGATACTGACCACACAGGAGAGAACATACAAAGTACATCCAATCTCAAATAATGAAAATGTTTATTTTTAAAAAAGAGTAAGATTTATTATCTAATATTGAACCGTTTGCTTCTTTGAAGTCGTTCTCTTCTTCTCATTTCAAACAGAAGCTGTCACTGAATGATACAAGATTCATATTTTTACTCTACTAAATTTGTAATTTCTGAAGGTTGCTGCAGGGCCAAATACCTCAGCATTATTTCCCACTCAACTCTTGAAGGGAGGCAAGCACCAGGACGGAGGAAGCTCCTATGTGACTCGTATAAAACATTTAAGGCTATTTCTCTTAACTCTGTCCTTGCCTCGAACAGGCCAAACTATCTCCAATTAAAAACATTTCAATATAATATCAGCACTTTATTTCAAACTATCTATGTTTTGCCCCATGAGTAAAAATTATTTTTAAGTATTACCCTGCAATAATTTTTCTCATTCCTGAAAGACAAAAGATCAGACCAACAGGGAGTAAAGAAACAAAAAACTGCAACAAGAAATGGATACGATATAGTACAAGATTTGATGTAGTTTTAAGAACAAGGCAAAGACTCGGCATTATATCTTATCCCTGAATTAGCACTAGCTTACATTTCATACTTTTTACATGTTCCATCCACAGATTACTTTTGAAAAAAGTTGAATCCTTTATCACTTTAATTTTCCCTAGTTTAGCTCTTCTATAGTCCTGGTGTAGTGCTGTAGGAGAAACACTCAACCATAAAGCTGGTTTGAAACGCAAGGTAGGCGGTTCAAACTCACCAGCCACACCTCGAAAACCCTATATAAGGTTGCTATGAGTTGAAACCAACTCAAAAGCACATAACAACAACAACACAGTGCTGGTGTGGTGCTGTAGGATAAATACTGGACTAGCGCTGGTATGGCAGTGTGGGCTAATGCAAAAGACTGCAAAGTCCTTTGAACTGCAAGGTTGGTGGTTCCAGCTCACCAGCTGCTCCTTGGAAACCCTATACAGGATCACTATGGGTCGGAATCGACTCGACAGCACTTAACAACAACATTCACTGCAATGAGTCCTGGTGTGGTGCTGCAGGTTAATGCGCTGGACTGCAAGGTCAGTTTGAACCACAAAGTCAGCGGTTCAAGTTCACTAGCCGATCCTTGTAAACCCTATACCGGGTCACTATAGGTTAAAATCAATTCTGTAGCAATTAACAGGAACAACATTTCATTGCAAGGTCGGCAGTTCTAACCCAACAGCTGCTCCTTGGAAACCCTACACAGGCTCCTGGCCCTTAACAACAACAACATATTAAAATAGTTGCATCAATATGTAGTACAATTATTAAACTCTATATGACAATTGATAAGAAGCTCTGGTAGTGTAGTGGTTATGAATCGGGCTGCGAACCGCAAGGTCAGCAGTTTGAAACTACCAGCTGCTCCGCGGGAGAAAGATGAAGCTTCCTGCTCCCGTAAAGATTTACAGCCTCGGAAACCCTGTACAGGGTCGCTAAGAGTCGGAACCACTAACATCACGGCACGTAACAACAACAACAACAACAACATATGATAATTGAATTGTTGGCCCTAAGTCTTCACCCTTCCTTGAGCACATGCCCAATGCCATGCTGAGTTACAGTTTCAGTCAGTAGCTTCTTGCCCTATACTTTGGGTGCAGTCACATGACTTGCTTTGATTAGCAGATGTTAACAAATGTAATGCCAGTTGGTCACTGAAATGTGCACAGCATTTCAGATTATCCTTTTATGTACGGTAGAGCTCTACCACAGTCATAGGGAGAATACTACCCAGCTAGCTGGTTATTACAAGAATGGTCCTTACAACTTTCTTTCATGGCATTTCTGGGTGGCCTTGAATCTCCAATCTTATGAATAACAACAAAGTTAACCATTTACACCTCACAAGGAGGAGACCCAACCCACAAAAAGCCACACCTTCACAGCCAACCCGCTGAGCTTCATAAGGATAAACTGTAGCTTGAAACCACTGAGTCTGGGGATGATTTGATACATAGCATCAAACGGTAATTGTTGTTGTTGTTGTTAAGTGCCGGTAATGATGAACTGATACTCTGTATTTCAGAGGCAAGGCCAGCCATTCCTCAGAAACCCTATACAGACATTATAAATCGAAACTGACTCCATGACAGTATAACAACAACTATATATATATATTTATATATCTTTGTAGCAAATTGTCTTGAGAATTAATGGTTGGATGCAATATCACATACAATGTCTTATTAGTAAGTCATTTGTTAGGACTTTGTCTAGAAATGCTCTCTCTGGACAAAATTGGATTTGCTTTCTCAGGCATGCCTTATATTTCTAGAAATTTCCAGAAGTTCTCTATGTATACTTGAAAAGTTTAAAGTAAATGTTGTTCTGTGCCATGGCGTCAGTTCTGACTCATAGCGACCCTGTATCAGGTTTCCTAGGTTAAGTTTGAAGCACTGATCTTGTAGTTCAAACGAACTCCATGGTCCAGTGCTTTAACCCCATAGTAAGCTATGGGCATTTCAAATAAAGAACTTGATAGCACAATAAGATGGTGATTACTCATCCAAAGATCAAGAATAAGTGCTAGTACAGAAACTGAACTAATGCTGAAATCTTTGCTCAATCATAACTAACTAGAATTATTCCTAATTACTAAAATAATTGACTCCAAACTCATTTCCATTTTTAAACAATCCCATGGCGTGCTCCCTGACTACTCCTGGAAAGAGCTACACTAATGTATGTTTACTTGAAGGACTCCTGGTGTGGCGCTGTAAGATCAGCACTGGACTGCAAACCACAAGATCAGCACTTCAAACCCACCAGCTGCTCCTCGAAAACCCGAGTCAAGGTCGCTCTGAGTCAGAACTGACTTGATGGCACTTAATGACAACAATAGTCTACTACACAGTAGATAGTCCTCTCATGTCAGTCACATGCTGCTGCCTTTTTATGCAGCCATTTAAGATACCCACTTTTTTTGTTGTTGTTGTTAGGTGCCATTGAGTCAGCAGAATGAAACACTGCCCAATCCTGGACAAACCTCACTACAGTTACCACGCTTCAGTCCATCAATGCTGCCACTTGGGCAATCCAGCTCATTGAAGGTCTTCCTCTTTTTCTCTGACCCTCCACCTTACCAATCATGATATTCTCTCTAGCAAATGGTCCCTCCTGACAATATGTCCAAAGCATGAGAGACAAAGTTTGGCCATCCTGGCCTCCAAGGAGCACTCTAGCTGCACTTCTTACAAAACGGATCTATTGGTTCATTTGGCAGCCCCTGGCACCTTCAATACTCTCCAACACCATAACTCAAAAGCGTCAATACTTCTGTGGTCTCCTTTATTCACTGTCCAGCTTTCACATGTATATGAGGTTACTGAAAAGACCATGACTTGGGTCAGGCGCACCTTAGTCCTCAAGCTGACATCTTTGCTCTTCAACACTTGAAAAAAGTCTTGTGTAGCAAATTTGCCTAAGGAAAAGTCTTTTGATTTCTTGACTGCTGCTTCCATGAGTGTTGATGGTTGATCCAAGAAGAATGAAGTCCTTGACAACTTCAATGTTTTCTCCAATGATAAGAATGTTGTTTACTGATCAAGTAGTGAGGACCATTATTTTCTTTACATTGAGATGTAATCCATATTGAAGGATGTGCACTTTGATCTTTCATCAGCAAAGGTTTTAAGTCTTATCGCTTTCAGCAAGCAAGGTTGTATCATCTGCCATATCGCAGGTTGCTAATGAGTCTTCCGCCAATCCTGTTGCCACGTTTTTCTTCATAGAACCCAGATTCTCAGATTATTTGCTCAGCATACAGGTTGAATAAGTATGGTGAAAGAATACAACCTTATCGCACACTTTTCTTAGTTTTAAAACATTCAGGGTTCCCATGTTGTTTGAACAACTGCCTCTTGGTCCATGTACAGATTCCTCATGAGCACAATTAAGTGTTCCGGAATACTCATACTTCACAATGTTGTCCATAGCTTCTCATGATCCACACAATCAAAAGCCTTTGTGTAGTCAATAAAGCACAGGCAAATATCTTTCTGATAACTCTCTGCTTTCAGCCAAGATCCATGATCACACAACAGCAATGATATCCCTCTTTCCACAGCCTCTTCTGAATCCTTACTTGAACCTCTAAAAATTCTCTGTCAATGTATGCTTGCAGCTGTTTCTGCATTTCCTTTAGTAAAACTTTACTC
>NW_006408585.1:12825289-12826733 GCF_000296735.1 Chrysochloris asiatica
TGGTTTTGCAGAATTCTATCATGCGTTCTCCAGCACCATTTCTATCACCAAGGCCATATTTTCCAACTACTGATGCTTCCTCTTTACTCCCAACCTTTGCATTCCAATCACCATTAATGATCAATACATCTTGATTTCATGTTTGATCAGTTTCAGATTGAAGAAGTTGATAAAATTCTTCTATTTCATCCTCACTGGCTTTAGTGGTTGGTGAGTAAATTTGAATAACAGTGGTATTAACTGTGCTTCCCCATTGTTGTTGTTATGAAGTGCCATTGAGTCGGTTCCTACCCATAGGGATCCTGTATAGGGTTTCCGAGGAGCAGCTGGTAAACTTGAACTGCCAAACTTGCAGTCTGGCACATTAACCAACCGCACCACACCAGGGCTTCCCCATAGGCGCATGGATGTTATCCTATCAGAGGCAGCGTTGCACCTCTTGACAGATCTGGATATGTTTGTTTTGACAATATATGCAACACCATTCCTCTTCAATTTTGTCATTCCCGGCATACTAAACCAAGTGGTTGTCAGATTCAAAATGGCAATACCAGTCCATTTCAGCTCACTAATGCCTAAGATATCGATGTTTGCGCGTTCCATTTCATTTTTGACAACTTCCAATTTTCCCAGATTCATACTTCATATATTCCATGTTCCAATTTTCAATGGATGTTTACAGTTGTTTCTCTTTATTTTGAGTTGTGCCCCATCAGAAAATGAAGGTCCTGCGGACTTTTCTCCTACAGGCTTTACTCCATTCGCGTCATCACGGTCAACTCTACTTTGAGGAGGCAGCTCTTCCCCAGTTACATTTTGAGTGCCTTCCAACCTGAGGGGCCCATTTTCCAGCATTATATCTGACAGTGTTTCTCTGCTGTTCACAAGGTTTTCAGTGACTAAATATTCGGAAGTAGTTCGTCACTCTTTCTTCCTACTCTGTCTTGTCTGAACGCTCATCTGAAACCTGTCCACCATGGCTAACCCTGCTGGTATTTAAAATACTGGTGGCATAGCTTTCAGAATCACAGCAACTCACAAGCCACCACAGTACAACAAACTGACAGGCGAGTGGTGGGGTTCTACACATAGCCATGTACAAAATCTGAATATACACAGAATACAGGGGGCGTCAAAATATACATGGATAATTGGAATGAAAGGACAGTGAAATTTTCCCACAAACTTTTTGAAGCCTCCTTTGTATTATAAAGACTTCAAGAATCAGAGCACATCAGAGGCGTTCCTTCCAAATCCTCAATTTTCAATTATAAAATTCTACAAATACAAGAAAATTCCTGGGGAATTTCTAGCTATATTCATTAAAGCAGAGCTCTGGTAGTGTAGAGGTTACGAATCGGGCTGCTAACCTCAAGGTCGGCAGTTCGAAACTACCAGTGGTTCTGCGGGAGAAAGATGAGGCGTTCTGCTCCCATAAAGATTT
>NW_006408585.1:12827142-12828902 GCF_000296735.1 Chrysochloris asiatica
TGCTCTTCAGGAGACAAGATGAGGCTTTCTGCTCCCGCACAGATTTACAGCCTCAGACACCCTTTACAGGGTTGCTAAGAATTGGAACTGACTCCCTAGCCAGCAGTAACATCCTACTATAAGGCACACATATAACCACTTCTAGAAGAGTATTCTAAGCAGCCAAGTTTGGGAACTGTCAAGCTAACTCTGAATACATACAAGAGTGAGTCCAAAAGTACTGCTACAAAATCATAGCAACATTAAATAAAAATATCAAAATGTGAAGCTACTGTTACTCAACTTCTCTTCTAGCTAGGTCTATATACACTCCTGACGGTGGTGTTTCCATCTCGCTAATCCTTCCCCCCAAGGAATTTTGTGATTGATTTACACCATGTCAAAATGGCAGTTTTGGGAACCGTCAAGGGCTTCACATCAAGTTCTTTAAGTTTGGGAAACAAGAAGAAGGCCAAAGGGGAATGATCAGGGCTATATGGTAAGGTTCCCCAGCAAAATTCTTGAAGGACAGTCCTTGATACAATCAGAAAATGAGCAGGTGCACTGTTGGGCTGGAAAAAATTGTTTGTCACAACTTTCCTGGTCCTTTTCTCACCAAAGCAGTTTTCCATTTTCTTAAAACTTCTTCATGATAAACCTCCATAATCGTCCTGTGTCCTTCCAGAAAAATCTGTTAAGAATTACCCTTGGAAATCCCCCCAAAATAGCCATGGCCTTCTGAGATGGCCTCTGTGCCTTTAACTGGCGCAGCAGATCCACTTGGAAGTCACTGTTTTTGCTTGGCCGTTGCACTCTGCATTGTACTAAATCAAAGATTCATTCCCAGTTACAATTTGGTTCATAAAATAATCTTCATTAGTTCCTATCTTGCTTAAAAGTTGGGAAGATCAGCTCATTGATCTTTCTTCAATGGTCTGGCACCCGTCAAGCCAAAAGCATGCTGAGGCTAATATGCTAGCTTAAATTTCAAAATAGAGAACCATGAGAGATTCCAATTTTAGTAGTTATTGCATCAATTGTAATGGTATATTCTTCTTCCACTGGTTTTGAACTTGGGCCACAGTCCATTCATTCATTCATAGAAGTGGACAGTCTTAAGCCTTTTGACTCATCTTTGAGATCTTCTTGACCTTCCTTAAAATGCTGGATTCATCTAAAAGATGTTGTTTTAGATAGAACAGCATTCCCGTACCTGTGTTGCAAACCTTCAATGATTTTTCACTTGAGTATTGTTCACAATTTTAAATTATCCCTGATCTCAAAACCTTCTTTTTTTCCCTCTCTCAAGGCACAAAGGGTTGTGTGTGTATTTTGTTTTTCCTTACGGCACCCTAACAGGATTAAGACAAGTGTATTACCGAAAGAACATGTTTACAGCTATCCAGTGATAGCAAATACACATGTTTAAATGTTTTGCTTAGAATTATCCTGTGCATGTATGAATTGCAACCCTGGTATCAATACTTGTTTATTTAGCCTCTTAGAGTTTGTACCTATAGATAAAATGCACTCACTGTGAAACTACAGGACCAGAATACAAAGCAAAGGAGTTAGAAATAATTAACTTGCATAGTGCCTAATGTCCTGCTAATTCACAATTCTAAACTGATATAACTGAAGACGGATTTCTATATATGAAAAGTCATTTTACAGTCATCTTTTTTATTAATTTATCTACTATAAAGTGGAGTCCGGCATGAACCACGCTGTGGGTTAATGCGCTGGACTGCAGTTGGTTTGAACTGCAAGGTCGGTGGGTC
>NW_006408585.1:12829002-12836725 GCF_000296735.1 Chrysochloris asiatica
ATTCTTCTACGGTCTTCCTTATTCACTGTCCAGCTTTTGCATCCATATGAGGTTATTGAAAATACCATGGCTTGGGTCAGGTGCACCTTAGTCCTCAAGCTGGTTTTTAGTGGCTGTTTTTTGGGAAGCAGATCACCAGAGCTTTCTTCTGAGTGGACCTGAGCCTCCAGCCTTTTGATTATCAGCAGAGCACACTAACCTTTTTCACCCTACAGGGATTCTGAGGTAGACACTAGCCATATATAACTTTTTAAATATTAATTAACTAAAACCAAATCAAATTAAATTTTTTTTTCACATTAGCCATATTTCAAGTATGTGACAGACACAGGTAGCTAGTAGCTATTATATTGGATAGCACAGATATAGAACTTTCTATAATTGGAGAAATTTCTATTGGAAAATATTGGTATAGCTACTCAAGCATAAAGCAAGTGAAGCAACTTCTCCCCAGTTACACAATCAGTATACCTACTCCTAACTATGGGTCGGAATCGACTCAACGGCACTGAACAACAACAACAACAACTCCTCACTTACTGACTGGAACTTGGGTTCCAAAGACCATGCTACTGTGCAGACGTGAAGGATGACCACATCCCACGGAGGATGACTAACTACATCATTACTTAACTGTGTGGCCCAACCAGGTTGACAAAGAACCTTAACCAACACAGCCAATGTCCCTCTCTCTCAGACCTTGGCATTCATTATGGCCAGAAGTTCGTCCTTAATGCGCAAAATAGAGACAAGATATTTTATAACAGTCATAAATGTGAAATGTCAGATAACAGGAAAGTTGATGAAGGGAGGAACAGATGTGATATCAATACTAAGATCCTGAATACTAGTTCGGTTCTGTCCTCAGGATTTCTAGAATCTAATGGCTTTCAAACTCCCTGCTTCTAAAAGAGCTCCTTGGACTAGTGCTAGGGACTGGAAGACATTCTGAACCTCCCTCTGTTTGACAAAGATGTTTTCTATCTGGTAACTAAGAAAATATTCTACTGCCATTTGAGGGAAAGGAAACATTCTGGCATCAAAAAATGTACTTTGATTGGGGCCAAAGCATTTTCTCTAGGGACGCATTTTGGACTCTGCAGTACAAGTTACTAGGCAAAGTGATTTACCTACAAAAATCTATTTGATAAACAACTTCCAAATTTAGACTTATTACTGATACTGAAAAGGCATTTGGATAAAATTCTGAATCCATTCCAGACTGTTTTTTAAGAGCAAAGAATGAAAGAATATTTCTTTCACATAATCTTTTAAAGATAAAATTAAAATGGTATTTGTATTTAAAATGAATAAATCAAGGATGTCCAAAGTGGCCATTTTTATTAAATACTACTGTGAAAGTTCACGACTGAGCAGTAAGACTGAAACAGAAGCAAGACGTACTGGCTTTGGGAAAGGGAGCTCTAAAACCAGTGATATTGTTACAATAATTAAAACAGTGTATTATTGACAACAAAAAGTACAAATCAATGGAATCGAAGAAATCCCCAGAAATAGAACCTTGAATACATAAGAAAAATACAGTAGCATGAAAGAAAGTGCCACATTTAAAGAACTGTGCTGGAAAAACTGACTAGCTACTTTAGATGAAAACAAAACAAAACAAAATGTTGAGAGCTTCATCTGACAGTCCAACAGAAAATAAATCCCAAACTACTAAAAACAGAAATGTGAAAAGGTCACTAAAAACTAAAGAAAACAAAATTGATAATCTTATCTTAAATCCAGGACAATGTTCTAAACATGAAAAAGTAAAAAAAAAAATTTCAAAGAAAAAAACTGGTATTTTTGAATATGTGTTGCTGTCAAGTGCCTCTGAGTCAGTTCCCACCCAGAGTGACCCGGTATAAGGTTTCCTAGGAGCAGCTGGTGAGATTGAACCACCAACCTTGCAGTTTCAAACCAGCTTTGCGGTCCAGCACATTAATCCACAGCACCACACTAGGACAATTTAAAATTATACATCCAACAAAAGTCCAAAAAAATTTAACAATATGGCAACAGCTTAATATTTTTGATATAGGCTTCAATAAAGGAAAAACAAAGAATGTATCCTCATACACACATAATAGGAAAACAGTCATAGAACATAAAGAGAGAATTAACAGAAAAAAGAAAAAAAAAAAAAAAAATCATAGAACATAAAGAGAGAATTAACAGAAAAAAGAAAAAAAAAAAAACACAGTGGTTAATGAACACATAAAATGTTCTATCTCACTAGAAATCAAATAAATGTAAATTAAAACAAGATCCCATTATTTGCCAATAAAATGATCAGACTCTGCTCAAATGACACAGGACTCCAAAACCCTACTGGTGAGAATGTTAATTGGTACACTCTCTCTGCAAAATCACTTAGTCACATGTATTATATTTATAAAAGTACTCGTGCTCTGTGACACAACAATCCTAATTCAAGATAGTTATCCTGTGGACATAATCTCCAAGTGGGACTCAAATTTTATGCATAAAGATGTTAATTATTATGTCATTCTTTATAGTAGCAAAAGACTCCACATAACCTCAATATTGAGCAATAATGGATTAAGTAGATTTTGTAATTATGAAATTGTATTTACAATACATGAATTCTTAATGGCAATGAAAAGATGTGATATTATAAAAATCACAGAGAATACAACTACACACATACTATCATCTCAACTATGTTCAAAATATCTAATATGTATTGGAAAAACTGAAAAAAACATACCAAAATGTTCATAATGGTTACCCACAGAAAGCAGAACTAAACACCCACTGCCATCTACTCGATTCCAACTCACAACAGCCCCGAGGCTGTGAATCTTTATGGAAGAAGACAGCCTCCTTCTACTGCGGAGCAGTTGATGGATTCAAATTGCTGGCCTAGTGGTCAGAAGTCCAACCTGTAACCCTCTATGCCACAAGGACTTTTAAATTTAACTATTATTCATGTATTTCTATATTTTCTACCATTCTCTCTGTGTGTATGTATGTATGTGTGTGTGTGTGTATATATATATGTTGTTAAGTACCATCGAGTTAACTCTGTGTAGGGTTTCCGAGGAGCGCCTGGTAAGTTTGAACACTTGGCCTTGTGGCTCAATCTAACCTTGAAGTCAAGCACTTATCCTAGGAAGCCACACCAGCACTCCTCAGAAACACTACACAGGATCACTATAAGTCAGAACCAACTCGCTAGCACCTAACAACAATATATGGAACTCTGGCAGTGTAGTGGTTACAACTTGGGCTGCTAACCTCAAGTTTAGAAACTACCAGCTGTTCTGTGGGAGAAAGATGAGGCTTTCTGCTCCAGTAAATATTTACAGCCTCAGAAACCTCAGAAACTACTATTCATCTAGTTTCCCTGTCTACTTGGCATTCTTATCTTTCTTTTTAAGTAACTATGAAACACCCCACGGCATCCTCATTCCACTGTGGTTAAACTTTCAGCCCAACAACAGGCCTATATTGTGAATACCACCACCAGAAGTTATCTAGTCCTACAATCAAGTGTAGGTTATACAGAAGGCAGCATTTCCCCAGAAATAAAGCTCCAAAGGCAGGAAGGGACAGGAAAGAAAGATGAATGCTAACAGTCAACATAGGGAAGAAGTGACAAGACTGCTGTAACAATGTGGGGATTGCAATCAGCATCAGAAAACACAATGTGCATAAATTTCTGAATGGAAAAATCAAATTTGCTCTGTAAATGTTCACCCAATCACAATGAAAACAAGTTTTTAATAAAAATAAACTACATTTGAACAGTTTGGTTTCATGTTGGTGCTTTTCTATTCTTTGTCTACTGAGTAAAGGTTAACAAAGCGTTTCAATTTTCCATTCAATAATTCATACACATTGTTTCATCTAATTGACTACAATCTCCACAATGTACCATCACTTAGCCCATCTCCTCCCTGTTTCCTGGTTCCATTCCTCCTTCCTTCCTAACCTTTCAGAACTCTGTCCTTTGGTAAGTGCTGCCCTTTGGATCTTAAATGGTTGGTATTTCTAAGATGTGATTGTTCCACTGACAACTGAATCACAGGGATGAGCCTTAGTCTCAGGGGGACCCACCAGTCTATAACCAACTAATAGGCCTGGTGTTTTGTTTTGGGTTTTTTGTTAATTTTATTTTTGCTCCATATTTTTCTCCCACTCTATCCAGGACCTTCTAATGAGATCCCTTTCAGAGCAGTTGTTAGTGGTTGCAAGGCATCACCTAGTTCTTCTGGTCTCAGAGTCATGGAGACTGATGTTTACATGTCCCATTAGTCCACTGAATTAATTGATTCCAAGGGTCTTCAATTCTCATCATTCTTATTTCTTCCACGCATGGAGGCACCAATAGTTGCACCTTAGATGACTTTCTCCACACATGGAAAGACCAACAGTTGCACCTTAGATGACTGCTCATGAGCTTTTACATCCCAGTCTGTACTCACCAAAGTAGGATATGAAACACTGTCTTTGTGGACTGTGAGCCAGTTGACCATGGTATCCCCTGAGACTATCCCCCAAGACCCAACAACTTACTTCCTCAAGATGTTTGGCCCTCTGTATGCTCTACCACATTCATAGGTGTGTTTACCGCCAAGGGAAATACCCCTGTACTAACATCCTCTGTCAAACCCTTATAGATTGGTGGATATACTCCCACTCTCCCTCCCATACCCATTCAGCCTGTGTATCTATCTGTCCATGTATCTACCCACAGAACACTGTTTCTACATGGCTGTGTATATAATAGGATTTACCTCTATCCCCTTTAACCCTTGCATCCCACCCTCTGTTTTCACCTTTCTTTATCATTTTTCTGTCAATTTCCCTCTTGTATACTGCCTTTACCATTACACAACTTAACACACGTCATGGCACTGTAGGTTTAGAACTTGACTGCAAGGTCTTTTTGAATCACAAGGTCGGCAGTTCAAACTTGCCAGCTGCTCCTTAGAAACCCTATACGGGTTCTCTATGAGTTGGAACCAACTCTACGGCACTTAGCAACAACAATCCTCCAGCTGTGAATTACTCTCCCTTCCCTCCTACCCCTAATAAACATCAAAGAATATTTCTTTTAACATGAAAATCTTTACTTGAGTTTCTGCATGTGACCTGTTTTAAGCCAGATCTTATTCATCTTGAAATTAGGCAATCATTCTTTGAACAGGGCTGTACTTGCATCCCTACTAAATTGTATTTAATCATTTTGAATCTCTATTTGAATCTCTTGATTCAAGATCCCCTTGAAGCCTATTTGTAATGCAGATGGTTAGGTATCCCTCCCAGTTTTCTCATCATAGACATTATAAACAAAGCTCCTCTATCTTTATTTAAGTTACCAGATCCCTTCCCTTTTATGGTCTTGGTCTGAATCCCGTTCCCTTTCCATGATCTTGTATCTAGAACTACCCTTTTTCTTTCCTACAAACCAAGGAATTAAGCCCCCTGAGACTGTTGATTCTAGATAAGTAATGGCAGCAGCAATTATGGGGGGTGGGCCATTATTATAAAGAAATCATACTACACGACTTTCGGTGATTTGACTTTTTACAGGTGTACAATTAGTGACACCAATTACAATGGGCTGTACAATCCTACCCTTAATCAATATGATTTTTCCATCCCCTATTAAACCCTCTTTCTCCACCCTCCCACCCCTGGTAACCAATAATATAACTTCAGTCTCTATACATTTGCCAATTTTTAATCTTTTTATTTAAGTGAGATCACTAAATATCTGTCCTTTCATGATTGGCTTATTTCACTCCACATAATGTCTCCACGCCCCATTCATATTATAGCATGTGTCAAGAATTCATTTCTTCTTGTGACTGAATAGTATTCCATTGTATGAATATACCACAGTTTGTTTATCAATTCATCTGTTGATGGGATCTGTTGATGTTGTTTCCTCCTTTGGGATACTGCCAATAGTATTTAAATGAACACATTGGTTTAAGTCTCTACTTTCAAGTTTTGAGGGTATATACCTAGGAATGGCATTGCTGGGTCATATGCTACCTTTGAAGAAGATCAACACAGCCCTAAGTACGGATACACGCATCAATATAAAGTAAACAACAAGCCTCACAACTGGGCCAATAGCAACATCAAGATTAATGGAGAAAATGTTGACGTTTTCAAGGATTCTACTGAATTTGAATCCACAATCAACGCTAATAGAAGCAACAGTCAAAAAAATCAACTGATGTATGGCATTGGGAAAGTCTACTGCAAAACAACTCTTTAAAGGTGTTAATTCTTTAATGATTAAGGTGGCCTGACACAAACCATGGTATTTTCAATTGGCTTATACGCCTGTGATAAACTGACAATGAAAAAGGAAGTCTGAAGAAAAATGGATGCCTTTGAAATAATGGTGTTGACAAAGATATTGAATATACCATGGACTGCCAGAGGCATGAACAAATTAACCTTGGAAGAAGTATACCAGAATGGTCCTTAGAAGTGAGGATGGTAAAGCCGTCAAGCACCCACACCTGGGGTGCTTGACGGCTTTACCTTCAGGAGAAGGACATTTTGGTTGGAAGGAGGACAGCAAAAAAGAGGAAGATCCCCAACAAGATGGATTAACACAGTGATGGTTCTGAGAATGGGGCAGGATTGGCTAGGGTTTTGTTCTGCTTTACACACAGGGTTGTTATGAGTTGGAACTGACTCCATGGCACCTAACAATACAGTCATTCTTATTTTCATTTTTTGAGGAACCACCACACTGTTTTCATAATGGCGACACCAAGCTGTATTCCCACCAGCAATGGATAAAAATTTTGCTCTACACATATCCTTGCCAACGTTTGCTATTTTCTGTTATTTGTCTTTTTTCATCTCAGCCATCCTGAATGGCTAATGATGTTGCGGATCTTTTCATGTGTTTTGTGGTCGTGTGAATGCCCTCTTTGGCGAAACATCTATCTATTCAAGTCCTCTGCCCATTTTATGGTGGGTTACAGGTATATCTCAAAGATACAGTAGGTCGAGTTCCAGACCACTGCAATAAAGCGAATGTCACAATAAAGCAAGTCACACAAAATTCTGGTTACCAACACATATAAAGTTATGCTTACACTACTAAGTGTGTAACAGCATCATGAAAACATTTAAGAGATTGTGAGAATTACCAAACTGTGACAGAAATACCAAATGAACATGTGTTGTTGGAAAAATGGCACAAGTAGACAGGCTTAATGCAGCATTAAGGACTTCTGATAGCGTAGTAGTTACGAGTCAGGCTGCTAACCTCAAGATCAGCAGTTTGAAACTACCAACAGTTCCACAGGAGAAAGATGAGACTTTCTGCTCCCTTAAAGATGTATAGCCTCGGAAACCGTACAAAGGGTTGCTATGAGTCAGAACCGACTTCATAGCACACCACCACCATCACCAAGGCAGCACTGATGCAAACCTTCAATATGAAAACAACACAGTAACCAATCTGTAAGCAAAGCACAATGTATTGAAATACAAAAAAATGAGAGGTATGCCTATATATGTCATTTTGTTGTTAAGTTGTCCAAGTTTTATCTATATGCTGATGTTGTTAAGTGCCATACAGTCAGTTTCAACTCACAGGATTTTCAAGGCTGCAAATCTTTGTGAGAGCTGAAACCCTCATCTTTCTTCTGCGGAGCAGCTGGTAGTACAGTGCTTATCCTACAGAGCTACCATGTGTGTGTGTGTGTGTGTGTGT
>NW_006408585.1:12842030-12849853 GCF_000296735.1 Chrysochloris asiatica
ACATACTCTCCCTTCTTCCATTTAATAAAAGAATCATCATAACTGCCAACAAAAAATATCCTTTGTGCCAAATACTGTCCTGAATAGCTTTAGATGTATTAAATTAATGTAATCCTCATCATAACGTCATGAAGCAAGGAACTACTATTAATTTCTTTTTGAAGATAAGAAAACAGTCAGAGAGAGGTTAAAGGATTTATCCACTGTCTCAAATGATGAAGGGGCAGAGCTGAGAATCAAACTGATCCACCAGAGGAACCTCCTTCTCACCAGAAGCTAGGTGTGGGCCTGACTTCTCCTGACAACAGGATATGACCACAGAGACATATACAACTAATCATCACTCCTCTCCTTAAAGTTGAACCACTTTCTCTGGTCTTTCTCTTCCCAAGTGTTAGAACGGACTAAAGATAGAAATCTACAAGTGAGGCCCAGGTCCAGATTAAGGCATGTGATAGAATTAGTGGTAGTGGTTCCTCTGCTTACCCAGAAATTTAAAAGACGTATATGAGTTATACACAAAGAGACTTCAAAGAGTTCAAGGGAAAATCTCATTCCTCATACGCAAAGGTAAGTTAGACAGTATTGCTACAAAATCATAAAAACTTTACTAAGCAAAAATATCAACAGGTGAAGCTATTGCTGCTTCTCAACAGATTCCCCACCTAGGCCTATTTCTGAAGGTGGTGTTTCCATCTCTCCCACCCATCCCTACAGAATTCTGCACTCTTTGATTTACAGCACTTTTAAATCATGTTTTTGTTAAATGTTCTTTGAGTTTTGGCAACACAAAGAAGTCTGATTGGGCAAGAACAGGGCTATAGGGTGGTTAGGGCAAGGCTCACCAACAAAGTTCCCACAGGAGAGTCAAACAATGGGCACGTACGCTGGCGGGATGGTAAAAATTCCTCAGGGTGGCTTTTGTGGCCTTTTTGTCACCAACACAGTTTTCCATTTTATTAAAATTCCTCCTAAATGAGCCCATGATCATCCTGTGTCCTTCAAAAACACCTTTCAACATGATTCCCTTGGGACCGCCAAAAACAGTCACCATAACCTTCTGAGCAGACCTCTCCACCTTGAATGTAACTGGCCTAGCTGGACTATCCAACATGAATGTCAAACTCTGAAGCTTTCTCTTGAACACAGAGAAACTACAGTGGCTGGAAGATATGATGAAGTACCAGAATTGAACAGAAAATTTCAAAGGGCAGCTCAAGAACACAAAGTATCAAAATGAAATGTGCAAAGACCTGGACTTAGGAAACTAAAAAGAAAAACACATTCAGGCATTTCTCAAGCTGAAAGAACTGAAGAACAAATTCAAACCTTGGGCTGTAATACTGAAGGATTCTATTAGCAAACTACTGGACGATAAAGGAAGCAACAAAAGAAGGAAGGAAAACACAGAGATAAGACACGAAAAACAATTGACAGATGTACAACCACTTCAAGAATTAGCATATGTTCAAGAACCAGTAATACTGAAGGAAGATGTCCAAGATGCACTGAAGGCAAAGGTAAAAACAAAGACTCCAGGAATTGATAATACATATTGAAATGTTTCAACAAACTGATGCAGTGCTGGAGGCTCTTATCTGTCAAGAAATTTAGAAGACAGCTACCTGGCCAAATTGCAAGAGATCCATATTTATACCCATCCCAAAGACAGGTTACACAACAGAATGCAGAAATCAACAACCAATATCATAATGTCACATACAAGGAAAACCTGCTGAAGAGAATTAATCAGTGACTGCAGCAGGACAAGGACAGGAAGCTGTGAGAACTTCAAGCCAGATTCAGATGAGGACATGGAACAGGGCATATAATTGTGTGTGCATGCAGATATATTTGTTATTGTTGTTAAGTGCTGTGGGAGTCAGTTGTGACTCACAGCAACTCTATATAGGGTTTTCAAGGAGCAGCTGGTGCATTTGAACTACCGACCTTGTAGTTTGAACTGACCTTGCAGTCCAGTGCTTATACTACAATGCCACACCAAGATATATGTATATATATATAAATAATGTGTACGTGTGCCTCCACTATCCACTGATACTTTAAACAGTATCAGTCAATATCTTACAAGAAAGTCAATTTGAAGGGAAATGGACAATAAAATATACTTTGTAGTGGTTACGCAGTTTGACACTTACAGTTGTTCCGCAGAAGAAAGATAAGGCTTTCTGCTCCTTTAAAGATTTACAGCCTTGGAAACCCTGTGCAGGGTCACTGTGAGTTGGAGTCTAGTGGTTACGAATCGGACTGCTAATCTCAGGGTCAGCAGTTCGAAACTACCAGCTGTTCCATGGGAGGAAGATGAGACTTTCTGCTCCCATAAAGATTTACAGCCTCGGAAACCCTGTGCAGGATCGTGATGAGTCGGAACCAACTCCACGGCACATAACAACAACAACAATATAATTCTTACTATCTAAATAGAGTTCTAAGGAGCACTGGTCGTGTAGTGGTTACAAATGTGGCTGCGAATCGCAAGGTCAGCAGTTCAAAACTACCAGCTGCCCTGTGGGAGAAAGATGAGGCTTCTGCTCCCGTAAAGATTTACAGTCTCGGAAACCCTGTTCAGGGTCTCTATGGGTCAGAACTGACTCGACGACACTTAACAATAACAACAAATAAGAGTCCTGGTGTGACACAGTGGGTTAATGCGCTGAACTGCAAGGTCTGTTTGAAGCGCAAAGCCAACAGTTCCAGTTAGCCAGCCACTACTCGGAAACCCTATACATGGTCACTACGAGTCGGAACCAACTCGATGGCACTTAACAACAACAACAAAAAAATATTCATTTACTCTACTTTTTCCTCAAGGAATTGTTCAATTTCCTTGCACAAAGTTATATAAACATTCTGGTAAGATATGTTTTGAGAAACTCCCTTTTTGCTTTCTTGGAAGACATTTAAAAACACAATCATTACTGAAAAGCAGCCACATATGTTGCACAATAAAAGACCGTGAATTGTGCCTCTTCTTAATGTGCCTATTACCTCATTTCTTAGTATACAAAGAGCAAAATCAAGTATTGTGTTCCATGCAACACGCAGTAAAAAAAATAACTCGATATACAAATAACAACTTTTCATATAGAGAAGTATTAATATTTCTAGTATTTGGGGAAATCTGCTATGTTAACATTATATTAAAGTAGTATCTATATTAATATTATATGTAATATTAAATGCATGCTGGATTGTGTTCACACGTGTGGCAAGCATATTTTTTTGTTAAAATTATTTATTACTTACAAACCTCAGGACATATTCTGCACGTAAATGCTATACTATTAATGACTGAATTCACTGCAGTGGTCCACTTATGGGAGCACCCTCACTTTTGTGTAAATTCTGGCTGTGGAGCTCCAGTGGGGTTTACCAGGAAGTGGCAAGAACATACTCTTTGAGTCATGGTAGAGTATCACAAGACCTCTTAGCTGGAGCAACTAAATCAGCAGACACAGATGTACTAAACGGTGTCTCAAAGCAGACACCGTACAAAATGGTGTCTCAAAGCAGCAACCTGGTATTTTATTAACATAACCTGTTCCTGTCAAGTAATCTCTCATGTGGGATCCAGTTGCATATTGAATGAATGTAGTGAGAGTCAGACTCCGTAGTCCAGCCCCACCTCTTGTTTATTAGTTTTTGTAAAAAAAAAAAAAAGTATACTCCCAAGAGACCCACCAAGATAAGGAGTTTCATCTACACAGAATGGGATGATATGAAATAGATATGAATGAAGGTGTTAAAGTGGCAGGCCTCCCAACTTAAACCACCTTGCTCATGGGTGCACATGTAGCCTTGTATGGGGGCACCTCCTTTTGCCCTGGCACTCGTATCAATTTCCCTGTGTGCCCTGCCAGTTTCCCTCTACTACACTGCTCACGTTTTCTCGTGTCCCACCTGCGTGGTATCTGCGTGGCTTTGCTATGGACAACGAGGGCTCCTGTTTTGTTCATGCTGTAAGGAAATACTTATATTGCTTGTTGGCTACCCCGTCCTTGGGAGCAACAACATGAAATGAACCTGGATCCCTGAAAGACTCTGTGGATCCTAGAACTCTTGGACTGTTCAACTGCATGCAAGAAAAACAGCAATCAAATTTCAGTCTGATTATTGAGGTGCCTTTTGGGGAATCTTGTTAATAGCTGTTTAACCTCATTTTGCTTAGGCTCAAAACTTTCTTGGCCTTCTTAAAAAAAAAAAAAAAAAAAAAGTGGTACTAATAATTTGTTTCCTAATAAGCTAGATCTCTCAGATTTTGTTCAGATAATAGTTAAAATTTACCAAACGCTTACTTGATATATTGTTCTAAGCACTTTACATGTGTTAACATGTTTAATCCTCTTAACAAGCCTATGGAAAAGAACCTATTAACATTTTCATCTAATAGATACGAAACCGAGGCTAAGTAATTTGCCCAACATTACGGAGCTAAAATGTAGCAGAGTTTGGAGGAAAGCCCATAAGAGCTGACTTCAAGTTTCAGTTGAATAAGGTTCCATTCTAATGGTTCAGGTACTATCAAGTTTATGTGACATGTTTAGCAAGTTCCAATTCTTGAGGAACAATCACGACTTAGCAACATAGTGCAAAGTACTAAAGGAAAACCAAGGGTGAATCACCCAAGGCCAGTACAGGTAACCAATAAATGTTTACAGGAGAGATAACTACAGAAAGGAGCCCTGATAGCATAGTGGGATACAAGTTGGGCTGCTAACCCAACAGTTTGAATGGACAGTTTGATTCCACCCACCACTCCACGGGAGAAAGATAAGGCTTTCTGCTCCTGGAAAGACTGGCAGCCTCAGAAAGCCCACACAGGGTTACTATGAGTTGGAAATGAGTCGAGAGCACACACCATGGGGATATGAAGGTGGAGTCAAAAGAACTCCATATACTAAGACCCTGCATCATTAAACTTCTGTGGCTGCTCCTCAAGTTATCAAAGCTGCTTCAGAGAGGATACCCAGGGAACTGTGGGTAGATGCGGTCCCACATCGCTGCTGTCAGTAAACAAACTGGCAGGAGAATTTGATTTCTGTGCAAAGCTCATTTTTCACTTTGCTTTTTCTACACTGCAGCCAAGACTGATGGGCATGCTTGAACTCCTCATTTCTTTACATTCTTAAAATCTGAAAGGCAAAGTCGCTGAATTTCCTTAGATATCAGTCTTCTCTGTAAGATTACTTCAGATTTCTTAGGATCTAGAAGTGGAGTCCTGGTATGGTGCTGTGGGATTAGCACTGGACTGCTAACCAAAAGGTCAGCGGTTGAAACCCACCAGCCGCTCTTCAGAAACCCTATGAGTCAGTACCGACTTAACAACTGTAACAAATGGACAGGAACCTTAATCATCATGTGATCCAGTCTCTCCCTATGGGTCAGATGGAAACACAACCACAGGGGAAGCCAGCTCAGAGTGGCATTCACATTTATCACCCTGTTAAAATCTGGCCTTCTGTTCAGTTACAATCTCTAGGTGATGCACATGGTTTAGCACTCTATTAGAGGAAAAGTTGGCAGTTCAAATCCACTCAAAGGCACCTCAGAAGTGTCTTCTGACAACCTGCTTCCAGAAGGCCTTGAAAAGCCTGTGGGGCTGTTCTACTCTGCACACAGTGAGTCACACTGAGTCGAAATCCACTCAGCAATTAACAGTTATGTTAAATTTGGTTTCTCTGTCCTGTTTCTAGTCTTCTCAGCCAGTGTCAACACTCTGTCTCCATTTCTATCTGACGTCAGTCCTTCAAAGAATCAGAATCTTAGAAATATATGATGTACTATGGTAGTGGTGGTGATGTGCAGTGGAGTCGGTTCCAACTCATAGCGACCCTGTAGTACAGGGTTTCCGAGACTGTAAATCTTTATGGGAGCAGAACGCCTCATCTTTCTCCCGTAGAAGGGCTGAATGTGATTCGTAACCACCACGCTACCAGAGCGCCTTTCCCAAATACTGTAAATGCCTCAGTGTGCTACCAGAACTCCTTCCCACGTACTATATTGCTGTTGTTGTTGTTGTTGTTAAGTACCGTGGAGTTGGTTGCAACTCACAGTGACCCTGCACAGGGTTTCCGAGGCTACAAATCTTTATGGGAACAGAAGCCTCATCTTTCTTCTATGGAACATCTGGTAGTTTCGAACTGCTTACCTTGAGGTTCACAGCCCGATTCGTAACCACCATGCTACCAGAGCTCCTTTCCCAAATACTATAAAAAACCTCAAAACACATGTAAAAAGAAATTTAAATATTCTTACCTATGTAAAGTATCCAAATTCATTAATAAATAAAAGCTCTGCTACTCAGTATGGTAGCAGATATAACTTAAAAAAAGTTACCTATCTTAGAGTGAATAGTGAATGCATATAAAATGGTGAATAAGCATAAATGTAACAGATAATGAAAACAACTATGAGATTAATGGTTTTGATCAAAATACATGGGATTTATTAAAATACATCTTCATTTTTAAAGTCTACTATAATGAATTTAATTTTGGTCTGTTGTTGTTGTTGTTGTTAAGTGCAACAGAGTCGGTTCCAACCCATAGTGACCCTGTACACGGTTTCTGCGGAGCAGGTGGTCAGCTTGCAATGCCAACCATGCAGTTCACACCGACTTTGTGGCCCAGAGCATTACACCGCGGCGCCACACCAGAAATCCTTATTTTGGTCTAGACTTGAAATTCTTTCTTTCAACTTGACTGTTGGCCGTTGCTAACACTGGTTCTTAATATTAACTGCCAGACACACTTGAGAGTTACATGGTGCTTTTTTGCCAGAGACTTAATCCCCATAATATTTCCTCCTTAAATTATTTTACTTTTGAAGAGATCAAAACACTTCATTTTACTTAACCTTAAACTTGCCAAGAGAAGAGAGGTTGTGGCTAAGTGCTGCCAAGTCAATTCCAACCCATAGGGACCCTGTACAAGGTTTCCAGGAGCAACTGGTGTGCTTGAACCACCGACATTGTAGTTCAAACCAACTTTGCAGGCGAGTGCATTAATCCACATCTCCACACCAGAGGTCTGAGAAGACATCAAATATAATCAAATTATTTAGGACTAAGTTATTATTACAACCACTCATCTGTCAGTTTGTAGTAGTGTGGTGGCTTGTGAGTTGCTGTCATTCTGAAAGCTATGCCATGGGTATTTTAATAACCAGCAGGGTCACCCATGGTGTAAAGGTTTCAGATGAGCTTCCAGACGAAAACAGACTAGGAAAAAGGAGTGACGAACTACTTCCAAATATTTAATCACTGAAAACCTTATGAATAGCAGAAAAACACTATCAGATATAATGCTGGAAAATGAGCCCCTCAGGTTGGAAGCCACCTAAAATGCTACTGGAGAGGAGCTGCCTTGTCAAAGCAGAGTTGACCGTCAGGACTCAAATGGAGTAAAGCCCGTGGGAGAAAAGCCCACGGGACCTTCATTTGCTGATGGGGCACAACTCAAAATGAAGAGAAATAGCTGTAAACATCCACTGAAAATCAGAACATGGAATGTACGAAGTATGAATCTGGGAAAAATGGAAGCTGTCAAAACTGAAATGGAACACATAAACATCAATATCTTAGGCATTAGTGAGCTGAAATGGGCTGCTATTGGCTATTCTAAATCTGATGAACACATGGTTTACTATACCGGAAATGACAATTTGAAGAGGAATGGCGTTGCATTCATTGTCAAAAAGAACATATCCAAATCAGTCATGAGGTATAACGCTGTCTATAATAAAATAATATCCATGAACCTACAAGGAAGCCCAGTAAATACCACTATTATTCAAATTTACGC